>NW_026267150.1:1007854-1011520 GCF_000697945.3 Frankliniella occidentalis
GACGGGGGCGGTGCGGGCACGGCCGGCGGGGGGGTTCACCAGGGAGGGCCCCGCCGACACTGCAAGGCGTTTGTGGTCGCTCACACCGCGGCCGCCCGTGTACGGCCAGCGCGCCAGCAGCGCCCGGCAGATCCGTTTTAATCGCCGCCTCATCTCTCAGAGCAAACAGCAATTTATGCCCCGGCCAGTTCTTTATTACGCTGGAAAGAAGCGACTCGCCGCTCCACTGTTCCGCAGTAAAACACCAATAAAACAGTAGGAGCGGACGCCGCGCCGGGCGCAGGCCGCCCCGCCCCGCCCCGCCCTTCGGTTGCGACCAACCAGCGACCTGACCAGCGCGGAGCGCGGCGCGTCCGGTGCGCGCCCCTCACCGTCGTGGCCGCCGCGGACAGCAGCCCGTCGACGCGACGAGTGTTCGGCGGCCATCCGTCGGGTCGGCCCCGGGGGCCTGCTCGCCGCCACCTCGCCGGGGCTCCTCCTCGCACTCCATCAGGACAGTGAGACGGCGTCGTGTTGCTCTCCACCACGCAGCCCCCTCGGCGTGCGAATATAATTCGCTCGCGGGACGCGACGCGCACCGCATGGGGAGCAGCAAAAACGGGCGAAATGATAAATATTGGAGAGAGGCCGCGAATAAGGGAGGCAAAAACGGGTACGTGATCGCCATGCCTTGCGGGCCGGCGGCGGCAGCGGCGGACATTTATCGTCAGCTCGACTCCCACAACGGGCGTCGCGCCGAGCAACGCCCAATTTGAGATTCTCATGCGCGGGATATTTTTTGTTTGCTGACCGTCAACGACGTTTGGCCTTCCCTCCCCCCCCCCCCTGAGGTTATTACACGCCGTCGCCTGGCTTCTGCCACTCGCTGCCGTGCAGATTTATTGCACTGCAACCCCTCGACGCGGCGCGCCCCGTGAGGGTCCTGCGGGCCCCGCGTCGCCCACTACGCCACCATGTTAACGAACAGTTAGATTTTGACAGAGACGAGGCGAAATTTATTGCAAGCAGCGTCGCCCGTCCGTGCGAGAGTCTTGACGGGGCCCTTTCAATGTCCAGCCCCCCGGGGGGGAGGGGGGGCGGGGATTGACTTGGTTTGTTGACGAACCAACAACGGTTTCTCGACCGCCACCTGGAGCACTACGTTGGGGAAAATTTACCAGTAAAGCTCGCGCCTACTGTAGAACACAAATCGGAACGGGCGGGCGCAGGCGGTATGCGGCGCAGAAAAGCTCGCCCTAGCTGTATCGCACTATAACCTCAACCAAGCGGACGGGCGGCGACCAGAACGCGCGACAGGGGGGTGAGAGCTTTGCGCCACCGCATCGAAAGTTGCACTAAAGACAGTGAATAATTGACTTACCTTCCTCATCCGTACAGATCCATATGCTCCAGTAATCCAAAGCTCCGACATTTTCCAAGGGACTGCGGCACACAAGTACACAAGCATCCAGCTAAACTCCCCATCACAACAATAACCCCACTTTTTCCTTTCTGCTTCAAGCTGATCGTTCAAACCATCCCAAACCAAACATCACCAAAGATTGCACGACTTATTTGACTTTGGAAAATTGACATTCAAAACCAACACTAACTTAGATCGCGCGACTTGACGCAAACGTCTCCGGCCCGACCCGTGCCACGGAGGCCAACCACGAAACTGCAAACTGCACCACCACCCGATCGAATTTCTCATATCGCCCCCGCACCGATACCGTTCACACAACCAACTGAGCTTTCGGACAGAGCCTTCTTTGCAAACTGGAACCTGAAAACCAGCCCAAATGTGATATTAATGGCAAAAGAGAAGGGTACAGAAATGTTCAGACTCGACACATCGCTAAATTTTATGCCACGTTATAACTTGAACCAACTTAAACATCGTAAGACATCAAATCTTTTGGAGCAAATATTTTGTTGAAATATTATCGGAGACACGTATGTTCTCATATGAGTCCATCGTGATTATGAAAGCAGTGCGATCCATTTCATTTGAATGAAATCCCAAACTGTTCATTCAATCAGCTCGAAAAAACGAGCTTAGGACAAGAGGGACAAAATGTCTCCGGAGCGGCGCGATCAGGCCGATGCAGCTTACAACCGTTGTCGGGCTCAGCTGGGGCGGTGTCGTCCTATAAACCGTGGCCGCGCCGCCGCGCTCGCAGGTGAAGGTCCCCTTTACGACGCCCCCCCTCCCCCACCCCCCCTCAAAGTCCCGCGGCATGGCGCGGCTCGCTACTATACGTCTCATGACGGACTCGCATGCGGCCGCCTTCCCTATGGCCATCTCATACCATATTGTTCGCATCGGATCAGCGTCACCCAACAGCTTCAATGGGCCGCGTCCCCCTGCAGGCCCCGCAGGCCCCGGCGGCGCATACGGCCCGGGCCCCTCAAAGTCCCGCGGCATGGCGCGGCTCGCTACTATACGTCTCATGACTGACTCGCATGCGGCCGTCTTCCCTATGGCCATCTCATACCATATTGTTCGCATGGGATCAGCGTCACCCAACAGCTTCAATGGGCCGCGTCCCCCTGCAGGCCCCGCAGGCCCCGGCGGCGCATACGGCCCGGGCCCACCCAGCCCCCCACGCGGGGCCCCGCCCCGGCCCCCCGGCCTGCCCGGCCCCAGCCCCGCACCACTCTCGGCTTGCCCTGTCCCAGATATCTCGCTTCGATACCGGCGCGGCTCCCGGCAAATCCATTAAGTCGAGCGTAAACTTATGGCCACGACGCGACGCACGGGCGACGGCGGCGGCGCAGGGCGCAGGCGCATGTCCCTCACAGGCACCGCGGCCCGGCCGGCTCCACGGCTTTCAATAATAAAAAATAATAAAACGTTGCCCCGGTTGAAGCACAAAATGTACTAAGGCATTTATTTATCACCTAAATCTAATTAGTAAGCTGTCCCTTAACCATTCTAACTTACCGAAATGCAGGGAAAGCTCACCCAAGGGGTCCTTCACTTGCAAAATCAGACAGCTTCTGCTGTAGGTACACCATAAATGAGAAAAATCGAGGGAAAATCAAATGCGAAAAAAATCAGAAAAGTATCCAGAAAAATGAAGAAAAGGTGAACTCCTGAATTTATAGTGAAGTACCCCTCAGGCTCGGCTCACCATCCGTCCTCGATCCCCCCCTCCCTTTGACATTCCCCATCCCGCGTAAAGGAGGTAGGCCTGGTGGACAACAAAGGTGCCGCCGACGTCACACGCCGTATGAACTCGCCTGCCTGATGGGTGTCGGCGAACTGGCAGCGGCAGCCGGTGGCGTGCAACCGGGGGGCGGCCGAGGACACACGAAGGTCGACCGAAAGGGTATGAAACTCAAGCACAAACTGGAGCACAATGAAGAAGGCAACCCCCGGGTACGGCGGTAAAAATCGTACACTTGTTCCATATTGTGAAGCGTCGACAGCCCGGAACCAAAGTCGCACGGTGGGCGATCAAAAGTATGTTTTTAAAAAACTGCATTGGAACTAAAAATGTCAGTGGAAATTTCGCACATTATGACAGAGGGTGAGTAAACCGGTGAGATGGATTGTGTCAATCGTCCACACGTTCGTGTTGACTCTGGCGGTGCCGCAAGTCCCTCCCACGGCACGCGTGTCCAACGCCGGCCCTTTTTCGTGCCGGGTGCTGGCGCGCTGGCGCCCGCGACCTACTGCAG
>NW_026267150.1:1011946-1021662 GCF_000697945.3 Frankliniella occidentalis
GAGGAGGAGGAGGGGCCGTATCGGACACATGGCGAGTGGCGCAAGGGTGGCACCGAACGGGAGCAAAGTCGTGCAAGTCCTCCCTCCCCCCTCCCCCTCCCGCTCCATCTCCCCTGTGAACAGAACAGAGCAGAGGCAGGCTGCTGTTTGCTCTCATGAGTGTGCGCAGCGCGTTTGCGTGGTTTACCGGAGAGCGACGTGAAAACGCCCGCATAAACCTACTTACATATCGCGCAGGCGAGCAGGGGCAACCCGCTCTCTCAAACCCGTGACCCGATCGTCTGTGGTGCAATAAGCAATTGTGAGGCAAAAATATAGATGAGATGGTTGACGACCTCTGTGTGGGGCAGAGCATCGCAGAGCTGCGCGGCGGGTTTGCGGCCTATACTCGCTTGGCCGGACCAGTTTAGTTGCGCGATTTAGAAGGGACTGGTGTTGTTTTGTTTTGGAAATTTCTCAATTACCTGGAAAATTTGCTATTTTTTTGGAAAGTTCTTCGTGAATTTTTTAAACTAAACTTCAAAATTTATTTGCAAAGTTTGGTTGTTATTAACTCATATGCAGTTGGTGTAAAATTGTACACCTATTTGTTGTTCCAAACAGTTCCATTTATTAAAGGACCCTATAGGTTTTTTTTTCTTGTTTTTTTCAGGAATGTTCTGGAGAATCGTTTCGCCAAACTATTTGGACATTTTTTTTATCTTTCTTGCGGGTGTTGGAGTTTGAATGCCTACTTTTCTTTACAGTGAGTTCACAAGGGTGCCGGCGCTTCCCAGCCACAGACAGACGCTGTACCGGGCAGTACAGGCAGCCGCGATGGCCGCCCAAAGGGCCGCGATAGGCCCCAATGCAACCGATATACGACCCTCCCTCCTGACTGCTGTTTCCTCCAGCTCAACACGACAACAGTCCAGACTTGTTCTGTACACACCAGTCTGGTCGTCGAGCTGCCGTGGACCATTACGCGTGTCGAGTTTTATGAGTCTATTTTTTAGGCAGAAGTTACAAAGAACATAGTCACCGATTTTTTCATCCAGGAAAAGGCTTTGATCGGCGAACGGGTTCGAAAGTAGTGTCCGATCAGACATGCAACCACCCTCTGCTACTCTGGAGAGATGAATCGCGGGGCCGTTTCTGTTTTAACAGCTTTTCCTCTTGCTCTGTTTGCCGAAACACAATTTACCGAGCACGCCTTCCCTGTCCTCGCCGCTGGCCGCTCCGGGCTGCGCGCCGCACTGCCGCCGAGAGGCCGCGGCCGGGCCGGCCACCGATGCAATATGCAGGCCCCGGATCGCCATATGTGACCAATGCGTGCTCGCCGGCGTTCCGCGGTGCAGCAGATCCTCTTGTGCCCCGAGCCGAGCCATGTGCGGCCCCGACGCCGCACATATGGGAACCGCGTCCACGGAAACGAAACGGTATACGTTGCTGGCTCGTACTGGGCTGGCGGGGCTGGCGGGGCTGGCGGGGCCGGCGGGGCTGGCGGGGCTGGCGGGGCCGGCGGGGCCGGGGTCCGCACAAGGGCTCGCAGGGCCGCGCGCACCGGAAGCGTGCACACCTCCGGCAGGCTCGCCTGGGCTGCAGCTCGACGCCCGCCGCCAGGGCCGGCAGTCGCGAGATATGGCGACGGTGATAAGAGAATGCTCTCTAAATTTGCAGCGACGTCGCACGACAGTCGCGCCACAACGTTACTTAACATTTTCTGTGCGCCAGTGTCTTTCTCTCGATCGAGTCGATGCTAGGAGAGTGTGGCGTACACGGAGAAAGGATTTCCAGGCACACACACCGTGAAATTTAGCCACATTTGAAAGAAAAGTGTAATCCAAACTTTTTCAAGCGTGGTCACCAAATGTTTTAGTGCATAGTCTTCAATCTGAGGTTTCAATCTGACACACAATTACTGATATAGATGTACTGAAAACAAGAACAATCCTAACTCAGTTCTGATGTTTGGCCTAAACTTTTTTCTCCTTGTAGCGGTGACACTTTGACAAAACACATTTGATCGAGACAGAGTCAGTCCTCTTATCCAGGTCTTTCTGACGAAAAAGAAGAAACGTTCCTGGTAAGAAAACTAATTATTCTAACCAACTGATATTTGGGCAATTGAGCTTTAATTTCATATTTTCCGTATAGATTCAAGTACATTCGTAATGAGTCAAATATTATAACAGCAAACTAAGTACAAAATAAATTAAATCTTAGAAGCATATTAAAAACACAAAGAAATCTAAATTTACAATTGGAATATGTCCCTTTAAAGGCAACACACTAATACAGTACTCAAAGACAACAGAGCTGTACAAAGACAATTATTCTAACCAAAAATGCAAAGTAGCATAAAGAACAGCTCACATCACAATCCACACTACTACAATTAGGATTTCAGGTAATTATGACATTCGACAGTTCACTTGGTAAGGTGCACAAAAACATATGCACAGCATATATACTAAATTAACTACACCGTTTTCAGACTTGTAAGTCACAAGACCTAGCAGGTACCTCGTAAAACAACACAGTTATTGAACCGGGCAAAGGGTATAGCCACGGCTCCAAAGTTTTCAATAAGGAAAATCAAACCATTATAAGAATATTTGATTCCTAGCCACTACGCGTGCACAGAGAGCTTCTCACTGTTCTTTCTCTACATCCCGAGGCACAAGTCTTATCCGTAGGGGGGGCACCGTCCCTGCCGCCCTGCGTGCCGGCGAGGCGCCAGAGTCGGGGCCGGAGCCAGAGCCAGCCGCAGACCCCACCGAGCCGCGGGCCTCGGCGTGGAGCGGCGCGGGCGAGGGTGGCTCCGACGGCTCCGAGGAGTACCACAGCCCGGACCCCGCCCCGCGGCCCATCGACACCCACATCCCGGACCCCGAGCCGGGCCTCGCAGAGGTTTCCGATGAAGAGGGCCCTGGCGAAGAAGCTGAAGAGGTCCCCGAGGACGAAGTTGAAGGGCGAGGGTGTGGCGAGGAGGTCGCCGCCGCCTGGGCCCTGGGCGTCGCCCTGCTGGGCTTGGTCCTGCGAGACTTGGAGAGGATCAGGGGCGTCGGAGTCGGACCGCCCGCGACCGACCCGGGCCTCGGCGGCGACCTGATCACTGCTGAGGCCGGCGGAGTTGAACGTCCAGGATGCGCGTGCAGCTCCTCGTCCAGGGTGACGGTGGTCACGGGGTCGGGTGAAGGTCCAGAGATGATCTCAATGTCGGAGTCTGACGACTGCTCCTCGGCGGCAGACTCGGAGCGGCCCCCGGTCCCGGGGGTGGACGGTGGTCAGGCTACCGAGGGGGTGGAGGACTTGGTGGGGGTGGCCGCCACAGGGGTGGTCGGGGCGCCCGGGGTCCCCGGGGCACTGGAGGGCGGCGGCGCGTAGGGGCAGCCGATGAACCGGTCACAGATGCTGCCGCCCTCCCGAAGGCCGGACAGGAAGGCGCCGTGGACGGTGGCCGGGTAGTTGCGGATCGTGTGCTCACCTGAGAGACGCAAAAGGAAAGAAAACCGTGAGTGATCTGACCGTGACCTAAGGGCGGGGGTTTTTGAGCCAGTTAAGCTCTAGGAAACAATAATCGTGTGCTTCATCGAAAAGTTCGTCTTACCAGCAAAGAAAAGCCTGGGCGGCGGCGGCTGGGCTCCGGGGACAGGGCTGCCGGGCATGGCGCCGGCGGCGCCTCCGGCCGTGGGGGTGCCAGGGGCTCCGGCGGTTCCGGGGGTGCCGGGGGCTCCGCCGGGGGTACCGGGGGCTCCAGCGGGGCCGCCCGCACCAGCGGAGGGCGGGGTGACGGGGGCAGCAAGCACGTCGTAGTCGCTGCCAGATGAGCCCACCGCCACGAACGAGTACGAGCCGCGCGACCAGGGGTCAGCGCGCCAGCGCGTCACCACTGTCTCCTTGGGCTGCGGAAAATGAAAAAGAGTATGTGAGCGAGGGCGGAGGGAGAGGGCGGAGGGAGAAGGCGGAGGGAGAAGGCGGAGGGAGAAGGCGGAGGGAGAAGGCGGAGAGAGAAGGCGGAGAGAGAGGGCGGAGAGAGGGAGAGGGAGGGAGGGAGGAGGGGAGGGGGGAGGTGTAACTAAGTTTACTTTACCTGGGGGACGGCCGTGTTGCCGAAGATGCCCTTGAGCACGGCGATGCACCTGCCCACGATCACGTCGTCGCTCACGTTCTCCATGATGGCGGCGGCCTCTCCCGCCACGAGCGCCAGCAGAACAGGGGCGCGGTAGAGGTTCCAGAAGAGGAATAACTCGCCTGGAAACATTGGAGGAAAAGAAGCACACATAAAAAGTTTATCTAAAAGTAGTTTAACCAAATCCACAAAACAAGAAACGATGGGCAGAAAATTATGAAGGAAGAGGCATTGAATTTAGCTGACCTCTGCTGGTAGTGGTGCTTCCCACGTGGCCGAACAGGTTGGCGTTGCTGTCCCAGAAGGTGCGCTCGAAGCACAGCACCACCTTGTTGAGGTTGCCAAAGCCCAGCCGCTGGATGGCGGCCACCTTCCACTCGGGGAGGGGCGGCGTGAACTGCACCGTGTTGGGCAGCACGGCGGCCGAGGGCGCGGTGCTCTGCTTCAGCACGCCCAGCGGCAGCGTGCACAGCACGGCGTCCGCTGCAACAAAAACAATGCAATTTGGCGTTCAATTATAAATGACGCACACAGCGACCTGGCCGCGGTCGCTTTACTCACCCTTGTAGGAGACGGCGTTGCTGTGGTTCCTGGAGTTGGAGGTGACCACCTCGACGCCGTTGGCGTTGTACCGGATGTGGCGCACCGCCGTGTTGAGCTTGATGTCCAGCCCCTCGGACAGCGCCACCGGCACGCAGGAGTACCCGTTGCGCACTGCAAGCAAAGAAGTGACAATGATGAGGGCCAAGAGCGTGGCGCAGAGTAACGCGCGCCAGGGCGCACAACGTCTGGGCGCTGAGGAGACATGCAGTTCAGCTCTGGAGTCCTTCGAAATACGAGAAGTGCGACGCGGTCGCGGTTTCATTTTCATCTGACACTTTCTCAATCATTCTCAATAATGATAACGAAATTGTTTCAAGCAGCAAGCAGCTAACGCCCCCTCCCCCTGCCGAGTCTCTACCCCTCACCGTTGGGAAACGAAAGAAAGAAAAAATGGCTTGCGTGAATGGTTCGAAAGCAACTTTAAAACCCAGAGGGTTACAGGTCGCTAATAAAGTCGCGATGTTTGTGGACTTGCGTCTGCGTCTACTGAGCACCCGACCCGATCGTTTCGTCGGCCAAACACCAGCGCGGCAACACCGGCCGAAGCAACCATATGCATGAGCTATGCAACAGAAAGGTTAAAACGGAAAAAAATATAAATGTGTACATGTACTTGACAATTGACAATAGAAAATATAAAATATTGATGAAACATGTACGTGGGTTCTACTTCGCAAAGGTATAAAAGACTAATTTAATTGTTTTAAAGCAGCTAGGACATGAAGGGAGGATACCGAGTATGCCCCAGCCCTGTAAGAGTGCGTCGCCAAGGTGATTCATCAAGCTCTCACGTTCCATGGCAGCTATTTGCTCCGATCTGATGTGGAGAAGGGGTCCGAGTGTGTGTGTGTGTGTGTGTGTGTGTGTGTGTGTGGAGGGGGGAAAGGGGAGAGGGGGGGGACGAATCGGTCTCAAGCAAATCGAACTCTGAAATCTCTACTCCAGCCAAGTCATATTGGTTTCATCAATCTCTCTCTCTCTCTCTCTCTCTCTCTCTCTCTCTCTCCCCCTCTCTCATGCAAAGCGGACTCCCTCTGTGTCGTGAGGTGTACTCATTCCCGGCCGACGTCGTTTCACGGAATCGCCCGGGGCGAGTACGATCACCTACGTCTTACTTAGTTACTTGTACACATTCCACAAGGCAAGCCGGCAATAGTGGGGAGGAAAGCCCCATTGGCATTTCGCACGCATTCTGCCCTACGTACGACGGGGACATGAGTTAAATCGGCAAATCCGAGGACTATGGATGTGAAGCTTTTGGAGTACCAAAAGAACTTTTGTAAATCGCGTTTAGTAGCTGACTGCTCCGTCATTTAATCCAGTCAATAAGTGGCACTAGTAATTAATATTTGTCTCCCTAAATAAGATGCCATAATGTAATTCAAAAATCACAATCAAGAATCAATGTTGAGAGCAGATGATGCAAATTCAAAAGTAGAGCTGTTCTAATCTTATCCCATGTTTAAAAATGTTCTGAAGCACGTAAGAAAATCCGAAACGCCGAATCGGCACGACGGTATAGCAGCCAGCGAGCTCCACTTGGCACTTGGTTCTCTTTTTTTGTAATTATTTACGAGAGTTCAAACTAGTTGACACCTTAACATTACCTATGAATAATTAAAGTCCCTGTTTTTAAGGTGCCATCTGCTAAAAAATTGGAGTCCACTTGTTGGCAGAGGAGTACCATACTTGGATATTCCATGTACACACTGGAAAATATGCAAAAAATACCTCAGATATTCCAAAAATATTCCATATATTCCATGTTGTGTTTCAAAAATCGTGAGGTCATATCCTGACTAACAATCGATCGGAAGTGATTGGTGGATTCCTCCGGTGTGTGAGGAAGGCCGCATCGCTCAGGCGGACGTCCCATCAGCGACAATTTGAGGGCGGCGCTGTGGCGCGTCCAGCCGGCGGGCCACCGCCTCGCACGATTAATCAAAATCATCAGTCAGGCTCCCGATTTGTAATAATGATTTATTTGGGCGGCGAATTTTGACGGCGGGCGCAGGACCGGCGGTATGCCGTCATGGCGGCATGTGAGGATACCGGGCGGGGGGAGGAGAGGACGCCATGTCGCGACCGACTCACCGAGCTCGGTCTCGCGAGTACACCCAGAAAAAGGCAATCTTGTTTAAGCACCAGTTAAACCAATGCCCAGACCTTTTCTTCAGTCTACACCCAAAATTATCTCATTCGAAAGAGATATGAATTAGAAATAAATTAATTCTTCAAAATAAACCAATTTTGGCACGACTGAAGAAAAGCTCTGGGCATGGTTTAAATGTGTGCTTGAACTTGAAACAAGACAAAAAAATTCTGGGTGTACATACAGAAAATTTTAGGGATACAGAGTGCCGACATAAGCCGTCGGATGATGCTGCCGAGTTATTGAGGATACAAAATGCAAACCAACTTGTAAGGGTAATTCAACGGGTAAGTCAAAGCCGAGGCCAGTTGGAGAGAGGCCCGGCGCGGGTCAGCTCCGGGGAACCCTCGGGAAACCCTTCCCTTGCGCCTCCCACCCCGCACCCCTAATTGCCGATTGTGCTGCTCGGGCCTGAGCCGGCCGCCGGCTGCACTCGGACTTGACTCGCCCCGACCTCCCCCAAGGCTGGGACCCACCGAGAGCGTGAGTTGCATTTGCACGGGCGCGCCGCCGCGCAGCCGAGCCGCGCCGCGCCACGGAGGTGGTGCTGGTACTCCATCTTCCTCCAAGACAGATGATGTCACTTTGTGATCTCACCCGCAGGATTCGGGCTGCTGTGTGGTGTCGTATTCACTCGCCCGGGCCGATCCCTCACCAAACGCCCGCCAATATTAACATAAAACAAAGTGCCCGGTACGGAAGAGGCACGACGACGTGTGGCCACTCTAGGGCAGTTTTGTGTACAATCGGATGTGCAATATTGTCTCTGAACTAGACGAGTTATTTGAATTTAGGCTAAATAAAACTTTTAAAAATTTGCATCCAATTGAGTCGCTGGGTACGAAGCAGTACTTTCCCATTTAAAGTAACCGCCAAGCAGTATCGCACTAATTCCGCACGGTGAAAAAAGTTTCTTGTATTTCAAGACTCGGTCTTGAATGCCATTGGCGTTCTCCATAAGATCCAAGACAGGGTCTTGAAATACAAGAAACTTTTTCAACGTGCGAGCGTCTCGCTCGGTCTCTGCTACTACCTCGCGAGTCCAGAGGAGACACGCAGGATATTCAGAGCAATGCGTACATTTTTAGAATACAAGGATTGAGGGTGTCGATTTTGTAATATCATTGTCGGGGAAAGGCGTCGCAAGGGCCTTCGAGGCGCGCGGCTCGGAATTGATGGATATGGTGCTTAGTTCTAGGGGAGAGGGAATAGATTTACGGCAGGCAGCCCGCGCCGCCGGCTGCAGGTGACCGTACCACTCGGCCCAGCTAGCTGCAGCTCGGCGCACTGCACCCTGGAAAACTGTTTTGTTGTTGTTTTTTTAATTTATTTTCTGGTAGGTTGTACATTTTTTCTTGTTTGAAATGTGCTGACACAATACAAAATTTACCCTTGAAACTAGCTGCTATTATTGTTTGGACAAGAGGAAGATCTTATTTCAAAGACAATATTGCCTTGGTTCTAGAGTGAATTTGAGCCTGTGTCTGCATGTGCTTCAGAAAAGAAACACTTTTTCGAGGTGTGTCAGCTAACTTCAACAAGGGTTACAACGACGGCTTGTCCAACCCCGGCGCAGCAAAACAACGACAAAATGTCTGCCTATGTTGGCTGGGCTTTTAGGTAGTATTCGGGGTATTGGGTGCAGGTTAAGTGAATATCAGCTTCGCTTTGAATTTTTTTGTTACCGGTTTGGTCAGACCGACGCGCACACCTCATTCGACAATTGTTTCGCCATCGACACAACGGTGCGATATGCTTTGCGGTGCTTTTTCGTCCTTGTTATGCTGTAAGGCTGAAGCAGGGCATTGTTGAAGCGAGCCCAGCACACTGCGAGGCGCGTAGAGCAAGCAGGCGCTGCAAGCGCACCGCTGCACCAGACCCTTTTCGTATGCAAAGTCAAGTGAGTCACGAGCCGCGGGCAGAAGTACAGTCACAACTTTTTAAGGATTAATTGCTAACTCCTTTCGTCGTGTCCCTATACGCGGAGAGAGAAACTGCAGTCTGTGCACGCACAAAATTTGACAGCAGATTTGAAGTAAATTGAAAATACTTCTGAGGTTTGGTACTAATGTTGATCCTACACAATTCTACTTATATCGCGATTTTTATCAACGCCAATCGGCTTATCAAACTGGATCGAAACTGGAATGGCAATCTTCATAAGACGAGAAACTTTCACCATCGGTTGAGACGGGTGAGATAGCCACAATGGACTTTATAAAGGTTGAAAATTTCAATATTTGCTAGTTTTGTGTCCTATGTCGATACTGTAACAGAATTGGACTAATTAAATTACTGCGTAGAGGGATCTCCTTTCCTTTCACTACAAGCTCCAGAGCTCCGCGGTGCCGTGTCCTCCGATGCGTGCGGACCACGTTTGGAACTCGAGCCGGGTAAGAGATCCGCCAGAGATACCACACTCGCTAGGGACAGGGACTTTCGATTCCCTTTTGGCCAAATGTCTGTCTCGCCGGCGCTGTAGAGGGGGTTCACGCATGCGCATTGAAAAGCTTTGAAATTAGTCTTCGGAAAAAACAATTTTAGCGCAAGGTTGACAAAGTTTTGCAAATTAACGTTTCAGAGGAGCCTGCCATCGTTCATCATCCACACAAACTTTGTACCCTTCCACAAGCAACTCAACTTATTTGTAATAGGCGGCAGCACGAGTCTACGTGGGCAACCCCATGGCGCCGCTTGTGCAGCAGACGACAACGTCTTGTTCGCCTGTAGGTTAACACAGGTTTACATGACTCGGCTGGGTCACGTACCGGCGCAGCCCTGGCCGTTGTGGTGATCATTGGTGTCTACCTTCCCCACCCAGGCCGCACGACTCACGCGCGAGGTTGG
>NW_026267150.1:1021922-1024514 GCF_000697945.3 Frankliniella occidentalis
GGGATAACAAGCTCAAAGTGAAGGTCCCGAGTATACTGCCGGGCAGCTTGATTGAGCCGTGCGTTGTTGCTGTGCCCCTATGAGACGTTACTCGTGCTATCTGATATGATAATGATTAAAACAATCTGGAGACGAATATATGTGTGCTGAGCGAATGCAAGCGAGGAATGGGGCCCGCCGAATCCATCCTTCGTTTATTCATTACCACACACCGCGTGTCATATCCAGAGAGAGAGGGGGGGGGGGGTAATGACGCATACGCCCCCTCGCAAGTGTGACGAATGAGTGATGGCGAAGACACGTCACCTGTCACCCCTTTGCCCTCTGCGTCCGTATATCCATTCGGGTCGATGTCACCTACATTCGGTAAAGTGCACAAATTTAAAACAAAATAATCTAGAGAAAAACATTGCAGACTGGTGCTTATGTGGGTCGTAAAAATCTGCACCCGATTTCGATCTCAAGATGGGAGACATATTTTCTTTTGCTATGAAAAAAAAAAATAGGTCCTCTCCAATCCACGCAACGCAAAAAGATCCCCAACATGTCACCATAAAGTATAATTGATTCCACATTGTGATATCAAAAAAAGGTTGCGATTTTATTTTATTTTTGCGTGAACCCTCTAAAAGGACATGGAACAACAATGAACAACACACGTGGTTTACGAACGCCTCTCACTATTTCCTGTAATGAAGTGCCAGAGTGTCTTAAGATTGATGAAGAAGCGTGCTCCGACCTTGCCCAAGCAGGACCGACCTAACGGCGCCAGCTTCTCGTAAGCAACCGCGCCGCAGTGCTCACTGCTTTCCCACAAGTTGGTGGAGCCTTGAGGCGTTCTATCACATGCTCATAACCTCAGCGCGCGTTCCCAATGCCCCGCCTCGAGCTCATGTCCTGAAGCGGGGCCGTCGTCGACCTCACCTGTTTTGTGGTAATTAAGACCGCCGCGTTCACTCAAGTTCGGCAGAGCTGTGGTTCAGCAGCTTTGGCAGGCGAGTAACACTTTGCAATGCCATTGTTAGGAAGATCATAATTTACGGTACAGCCGCAGCCCAAAGGCAATTTTGCCGAGGCAGCCTTTCTTGCCTGTATGCACAAGAAACACTAAAAGCATTATCACACGTTCTCAGATAAACTATTAAACAAGAAATCGATAACGAGAAAAATTCTTACAGGGCTCTAAAAAGAAACTAATCCTTTCCGACGCTACACGACAGCTTTCTAATTACGCTTTTGACAGTGCGTGCTCGTAATCGTAACGTGCCCACAGCCTCGCCCTGACCCTCCGTGTAGTGAGGCCGGGCAGTGAAATGCAGGACTACATGTATGGACAGCGCGCGAGGTCGCCGGCGCAGGGCACCTGGCTTCATTCCGCCGCACCCCGCATCAAGCGGAAAAAAAAAAATGTAGAGGAGAAGCTCCAGGGGTCAGGCGGCACATGCCAAATGCAGGCCAAATTCAATATGCGACAAAGATTCTAATTAGTCAATGAAATCCGAGCGACCAGCCGCCGACCGATGCCGCGCTAATGCAGGCAGACATTGGACGGCCGCACCCATGCACCCATGTAGCGTGCTGACCAACCCCTCGGCGCTGCTGACGCGTCCAGGTAGGGGTCGCACACCGTCAAAAATTCACCTCGTTTCCAAGAAATAACAGCACATATTACCAATTAGTCTCAATCAATTGCAGCGTTCAAACGCGTCCCAAACCATTCATTGTGTTGCTCGTGCGTTGAGGTCCCCGGGTGATGCACCGCGTGGTCAACTCGACGTGCCACCCCAGGGGGACCTCGGTTCACAGGGCATCAGGACGTGAACCGCGCGGTGGTGGTATCTCAAACCCGCGACCATACCACACACTGGCTGTTGCGCAAGAGCACGGCCAAAGCATTACGCAAACGCCTCTTTGCTCTTGACACAATTCCGTCCACATTCTCGCTCATTAAGGTATTTGTGTTCCACATTTCGTCGGGCCGCCTGCACAGCGGCACACCCGTCCAGTCCAGGTGACAACGCTGACCACACCACGCGAGGCGCTCAAAAAAGACCGTCCGGAAAGTACGTCCGTTTTTCTCACTGATTCGCATTTGGCGAAAATCATGAGAGCTTGGCGCCTGCGAGACTCGGGGTAGGCCACCCCGCAGTACACGCGTGCACTGCAGTCAAGATGATGCCTACCCACCAGGGGTTAAGGGAGCCAGCAGAGGGGCCATACTTGGCAGGTTCGTAACGGCGACAGACGGACGTACTTCATGGTGATCCCAAAGTCACTCGTACCGCCGACCGGGTGGAGTCTCTTTGATGCGTTCACCCACATGTCGAAACGCGAACAACTCCCCTCCATTCAACGCCGAGCAGACAGATGTTTCCAATAACTGCAGCGCCAGACGCACCAAAATAATGTGCTCTACTCCACCCGCCTTCAGAATGACGCTTGCACGGGGGAAGGTACTTGTTTATTATCATTTTTATAGTTTTTCGTACGAAAAATATATGACGCCTCTAAACTATACGATGGGTAACACGACGTGGGCGGGTCACCGTCGTTCCGCACCGAGTCACCACTCCCTCCCTCCCTACCCCTGTG
>NW_026267150.1:1025448-1026313 GCF_000697945.3 Frankliniella occidentalis
ACAGATCTGTATGTGCCTCTATTTACAGACAGCTCGAATGCTGTAAGCGGTTAAGAATGCCGATAAATACGATTCCATTTAACTATACGTTTGAGTCTGACATGCCTTAGGTTTTACTACAATTCGCAGAGAAACTTCTAAGACAGACAAAACCTGATCCTCAGGGGAATAGGGCACAATTTAAGGTTGCCAACGCACTCCCTAAGAACAATAAGATCTACATACCAGTCAATTGCATCACATATTCAGATACTGCAAAAACTAACGTAACGTGATACGTGTCACGACGGTCCTGGATGCAATCCAACTCTGATGCCAATACCCCAAATTTGCATGAAGCGGAGTGTATCAAGAAACGTTTTCTCCCCGACAGGGCATGACAACATGTTACTCGTGACAAACTTGTTTTCCAGTGCACTCACACCAACCAACGCGCACACACGAGCGCAATTGAGGGAAAGGGATACACGGGACAGCCATGCGCCAATCACATATTGTTTCTTCCCGTTTGTTTGTTTTGTTGTTGTTGTTTTTTTTGCAAATGTGTGTTGTTGTTTTTAAAATTAATGTGGCCATAAGTCGCCATTAGGGATGAGCTCCCACTCCACACAGTGTTTGTGGGTGTTGCTGCCCCTATTCGTTATTCCAGACTAGATAATTACTGTTCCCGCCGTTTGCTGTGGATCATGACGTTTAAAGCACACACACACACACACACACACACACACACGGGGAGGGGCCACCTTACTATTTCTGCCTGTTTCCTGCTTGTTGCCTTGTTCGAAGGCGTGAGGTACAGAGATGGTGTACAAAGTAAACACCATGTATGGATATACGTCCATCGTTCATAGGTAAATAAATACTA
>NW_026267150.1:1031985-1033772 GCF_000697945.3 Frankliniella occidentalis
GGGGGGAGGGATAGGCGAAGGCACGGCGATGCTCTGCTCTCGGTAAGGTGGAGCCAAAAGACGATCAACGATAACCAGGAATGCACCGACACTACGGGGAACGCAATGCACTATGCTGACAGAAAAGTTACCGGAAAAGAGGGAAAAGAGAGAAAAGGTTCGGACCTGCGAGTTTTGAGAGAGACCAGTCGAAACTAGAAAAAAAAAAAAGAAAACCTCTACTTTGTTTAACACAGACGTAGTAGCACCGGTAGTCGCGCGCCGCGGACCTTGTATTAGCAAGTCGACGGCAGCAGCCCGAGCCAGCTATTAACATTATCTTTAGTGCACCGACGGACACCTTGTCGAATAAGCCGAATAGCCCGTCAGATAAAGGGGTGAGAGAAAAAGTTCTGTCGTTTTCGGAGCAAAGGGGCGAGGAGATTGTGAGAAGAAGAGAGGAAGACTAAGAGAGGGGAGATTGACCATTAATGGTCAACCAGCACATCCTGAAGAGCTCCGCCGTGGCATGTACTTTCGGGACGCAGCAGTAGTACGTGTGAGGGATTCGCATAGGATCATCCCCAATGCCTCCGGAAAGTAAATGGGAGCTGCTTCGTTGACTGGGATTGCGGAACCGGGAGAGAGAGAAAGAGATGGGGGGGGGGGGGAAGTATGGACTAAAGAATATAGAAAGCGTCTGTCGTTCATGCAAAACTTAGGAGAAAATGCCAAACAAACAATCTGAGGTCTGACTCAGATAAAACCTCAAAGGAATAAAAAAAATTCTTACGACCTCATGCCTGCTCGAGTGTAGTGCACTGATAACCATGAAGTTGCTCACTCACCAAACGACTCCATCACCAAGTGGCACAAACTCACTGAGTCTCACCTGCAAACAAAAACGAGAGAAAATGGATGTTAAATACATTTCGTTTAGGCATAAGTTATGCTTCATAACTTCATAACCGAAAAACATGGTTAGGAACGTCAAGCATCAACAGAATCTAAACGCAGTGGTCCCTATCTTTCCAAAACTTTAGCACTCCTTTTTGAATAAATTGATCAAATTTTGTCCGTCAATTGACAAAATATAATATCCTCTGAAAGAAAGCCAACTTTTAACTATAGTTACTTCAAAGGTCAAATTTTGGCAAGCAAAGAAGCCACCAATTGGCATCCAAAAGACGGAAAATTGACAATCAGAAAGTTTGGCATGCGCTAAGCGCTCCCACAGGTACAATAAAATGTATGTGAATCACATTTCGGCCATTCCTGCATGGATTTGTATGAAATTTATCCCACTTGGAATAGCAGTGGTAGCGCACCCGCAAAAGAACGACAAGCACAACATGGAAAAACATTTCCATATTAAGAAAGGGAACGCAAACTGAAGTATGGGGTACCGTATGACCCCACGATACTCCGAGCAGGTGCCGATGCCCGGGTCCTTCGAGAAGACGGCCGGATGGGCAGGGCCGCCGCCAATTTTAGCAAAACAAGACAACGACCATCACCTCGCTTCACACACAGAGGGGAAAAGAAAAAAGAGGCAGATATATAAACGGGAGGAAACTGTCAGAGCGAGAGAGACCTATAAAACAAGGCTACACCTACACCGAACACCGAACGGCCAAAGCTTTTGACGGTAGGTGGGGCCGATCGGAGAGGGTACCCGGCAGAATTATTTTTTTAAACGAACAAAAGGCCTCCGGACCTATATAATCGCTTACCGCGAATGTGACACATTCTCCGTCATTTCAAACGCTACGCGCATCCGGTGGGCTCTTGGAGCGAGAGAGAGAGAG
>NW_026267150.1:1038159-1049896 GCF_000697945.3 Frankliniella occidentalis
CCACCGCAAACAACTCCGATAGAATACTCCAATCCAGTCCAGACTGCCCTAATACATCGTAAACTAGGAGTAAATTAGGTGCGTAAATATGTGAACGAGGCCCTCCGACCGGGAAGAGTAAGTATTCCAGGAACTGCAAATTTCATCCCGTTTTCTTACTCCGGCATTCTCCCATATTCTTCGGCCAGATCTGGGGCTGATACACCTCGCTTTCAACGTGAATCGCCCAGATATAACAGATTAATCCCCCCCCCCTCTATTTTTCGTTTACCTCTCTGGGGAAAAAAAGCCAGAGCGAAAGGCTAAGCAGCGCAGGAATCCAACCCTTCATCTTCGGTATACACCCAATCACTTAGTGTGATGAACAATGGACGTATTTGTCTAATGATAGAGCATCAAGAATTTTGTTGATGAATCGCAACAATCTTGGAGCAAACCTCTTTACTTTTCTTGTCAAAAAAAACTTGGTTTTTGATAACAGCCAAACGAATTTGTTGGTACCAATAAACAATATTATTGCTGTTTGCCTTACCATTACACAAAATTATTTGTATCACGGAAGAAAACACCTCGACAAGGGCACTGGAAATAAAGGTGCTAACGTAAGTACTACCATTACAAGGCACTGAAGGTAGTGCGTTTATAGAGGCACTAACTGAAAATTTCTTTAGCACATCTGCTGGGAAAGCACGACTTATTAAGTCCCTCTATTTTTTCCAGTGGAATCTGAGAGTGTATGATTTCGTGACGCGCACGTTCACGAGTGGTAGGCCGCCTTATGTGAGAGAATTACGTCAAAAAGTTGAAAAGGTGAGGAAAAGGAGGAGGAGGGGTATCGTTCATCTCTCCCTCAGAGAGAGGCCGCCAGAGAGTGACGTTCGGTTGACAAATTCCTTCTGATAAGATAGAAATCCCGGCGGCCACGCCACGCTCCGTGCCGCCCGTCCCGAAACAAAACCCGGCGGTGGCGGCTCCGCGCAGCTGGCGGCCAGGAAAAGAAGTCCTCTCTCTGTTTTCCGGGGTCTCTTTTGTCGTCCACTTTCTATTTTCCTAGAGGTCCCGCGGCACACTTCAAAAGCATCTCAAGGCTCAGAATAGATCGCCTATATACAGTTATAATCGTCAACGAATATTAAAATAAAATGTGCCTCGCATTCAAAAATTTGGATCCAACAATGCGCACACACCTTCATGTGGTACCGGAAAAAACGGCACAACCGCAATATGGCTTGTAAAATCATCACTAACTCATCATCCGTCATTGAGACAAGAGAAAAGAATCATTTTTTATTTTTTTTGCACTACTGCATCACGTGGCAGTCCGTGTCTGGGAGTAGTGTAGTTAGCGGGCCTAGCTGTGCGTAACGCCCTTCTGTGTGTGTGTGTGAGAGAGGGAGGGAGGGGGGGCTCGTGTGTGTATGTCGCGGTGCACTCCCGGGACACGCCCACTCTAACTGGCCGGTGAGGACCACCGAGATGTAGCACTCGGCGAGCATTGTTTACTTTAGGGACAGGATAGGGAGTCCGCGTCCGGGAGTCAAACCAGAGAAACCGAGCAGGAGGTGAGATGTTGTTTCAAAGAACACAGCCGGGCATCGTTTGCTGGCACAAAAACCGCCAAAAACTTTTATTTATGAAAAGAAATGCAATCGCCCAAACCAGAGCACGCGATTCGCGACGTCGCGACTCGCGCGTCCACGCGTACTCAGTGCGTAGTCCGTTACTGTCTGATTGGCTGCGTCTGTGTCCCTACACGTCCGCACAAGTCCCGAAAACAAAGAGTTTCATTACCCCCCACGACTCGAGCACAGCGTGTATTTAATTGCCCGACAGGATTGCGCTAGATAGCAACGACGATGATGATGATGATAATAATAATAATAAAGCGTCAGTATTGTTTCCCTTTTAAAAAAAAAACAAAATGTCCGGAAGGGATGAGTTTGATGTCGAAGTGCCGGTGTGCAGGCATGCCTGACCATCACGACGGACAGCCTCGGTGCCACGCGGCGGCACAGGAGACAGGCATATCGACTCAAAACAACCTCCACGGCTCGCTACGCAGCAACGACACGGAGCGACGGAATGTCATTTCAGATAAGGAGACACTTACTTTTCCTTAAATAAGCAGCAGCACAGAACGCCATTTCCTGATGGTAATCTGCCCCCGTGTGCGCCACCTCCAACTGCTCGCATCTGTGTACACGCGTGCGTCGGCCCGGGCACGTGATGACAAAGGGGCAAAGCAAACGAAAGGAGAGAGTCCGCGGGCATAAATTGACTATTGTCGTATGGTAATTCTGTGGCATTGCAGGGCACTTTTACTTCTCTGTGGTTCCGAATGACGCATGATCCAGATGACTTGGGTGTGAAGTAAGTACCACCCAAGAACTAAATCGTCCACGTGGCAAGAAGCTAATAAGGCTTATGTTTAAACGCGAGCAAAATGTTTTTGCAAAGAATACAAATGCGACAGACCCAACCTTGCGGCCCCCTCAGGAGCGACTGGAGCGGCGACTGGAGCGGCGACTGGAGCGGCGGCTGCAGCGAAGGCTTTCCAACAGGCGCGCATGACGGGTCAATCCCTCCTCGGCGTTATCGGAGGTGCTAATGGCGAGCGGGCTTCTCGCGCGTAACGTCGGCGCCATAAAGATAAAAGTCCACTCCGACTGATGAAGAGGATTCGGCTCCAGCCTGCCGGGACCACTGGGCGCGACAGCGGCGCCACCAGCCGCCCTCTAGCGCCACGCAGCCGTCAATGGGTGACTCATGGCCCGTGAGGCCGCAAGCTGCTCTAGGACTGCGCGACATCCAGATTTTGATATCGTGTTACGATATCGACCCTGTATCGATTCCGATGCATCAAGTCTCGATCTCGATAGTACCGAGTGATATCGCAATGTCGGGCCCATACCGAGAAAACGATATGTCCGAAAATGGCCGATATATCGCGATACATTGCAGTTTCGCCAGCCTCAATATCTTGATACCGCGCAGGTGAATATCGAGCCCTCAATATCGCACGCAATATCCCATCGGTATCGAAACACATTATCGTGATATCGCATAGCCCTTCGCCACCACGTTCAAGCCGAGGCCCAAATGGAAGGACGCCGGGGAGGCCCGGGTGTGGCTGGCCCGTCACGGCCTGCACTTTCATTTTCAAATATGGCGCGCCTAATCAGCGCGACACGGTTGAGAGTGTTGGTGAAAGAAAAAGAAGAGAGTGAACACGGGACAGACGCGACGGAGACGGCAAAGGAAAGGAAAGGAGAGAGACAGAGGGTCGAAGTCGGACAGGAGTTCCGTACGCCCGTGCAGGGTGGCCCACAGGCCCCGGACAATTTCGTAGTTGTACTGTGCCGCATGCAGGCGTGTGTGCGGGTGGGTTTGCCTCTCAGGGCAACGCGCCCACACACTAAATGACGAAGGACAATTTTTGCACCAAGGCTAGATGTGTCTTTGTGCACAACTAAACCAGATAAAAATTTGTATATACGTTACATAAAAAATACAGTATTTGTAACTAGCCTTAGTACAAGTTCCACCTTCCTCACAGACAAATTTGTACCTGATGAAGACTACCGACAGTAGCTGCGTGCTACGAACAGAATAGTTCGAGGCCCTGTATGGGCGACCTGCATGTACAAATTGACCGACAAAAGTAAGAAAAATACAAAAAGGAATCCGACACCATAACGCAACCCTTTCCACTCCACCACGACCATATGTTTATTCCACGGTATTTACCATCCACGTCATTCGGGACGGGAGGGTTGCTCTAGTGGTCATCTGGAGGACACCCAGAGTAGGCCGGGCCGGGACACCCTCGCCTCGAATACATTAGGCACGCCTGTTTGCTCTGTGGCATGGTTCACGTCTCCGCCTCTCTCTCTCTGTCACACACACACCCCTCCTATCCTCTCACCGGTCCTCAACACTATGGTCAGGGGCCGAACACAGGGCCAGACAGTGGGAGTGAGGAGCAGTAATCGTAGGGGACATCGGGAAGCGACCACCTGTCCGTCTGGCTCCGGCCACCCTCCGGCCGCCCCGCATCTGGACCCCAGAGATAAGGGCGCTCGTGCCAAACAGGAGGCGCCAGGCGCGGCTCGATGTGCCACCACTGTCAACAAAAAGTGCTAAATTAACAACCGAATTGAAGTTATTTTTTTTAGGATTGTTTAAAACAAACAACACTTTTGCTTTAAAACAAGAGTGTCGCCACGTCGGGTGGCATTATTCTTAGTGTTGACAAATAGTGGGATCACCGAAAGTAAGGGAGTGAGCAAATACGATTCAGATAGAGCGATATTAATTACATCGCTCGTTTGAAGTCACTTTCGAGACATTTTTGGTTACAAATCAGACTCATTTTGAGTCATTTTTGTGACATTTTCGGTTACAAAGAAGACTCATATTGAGTAATTTCGCCAAAATCGCTCTAATAGAGCGATGAAGCCCATACGTCGCTCTATTCGTGCAAGAAATCTCGCTCTACGTTTTACAGTGTTGCAGCAGCAGGGCAGCAGGTTTTCCGGAAGTGTGATTTGCAAGGGGATAGGGGGGGGGGGGTAAGCAGCAAAGCGACGAAGTATCGTCCATTTTAACAGTTTGCCCATGAACTATGCACGTCGAGCACATTTGAAGCAACAGAGGCACAGAGGCACACAAACTGCTCTTTTAATTTGATTCGCAATTACCACGTTATTTCAGGGCCCGCCGGGTCCCGAGGACTTGACTAACCGCGAGGCCCAAGGTTCTTAATCCGGCCAGAGCCGTTCAATTTACGACGCCCTTCCGCCGGGGCAGCCAGCCCCGGTTTCCGGTGGCAAACCAAACTCAGCGTCCTATACTCAAAGGTGGCAGCTAAGACCGCGGCTAAGACCGCTTGATGAAAACTTGTAATGGGTTTACTTTTGTAAAACAATGAGCAGGTTGAGAGGGAAAGACACACAGGAAACAATTCGTCGCTCTGACTTATCCACACAGCGCGGCTGTGACACGCGCGCGGGCAGATGCAGGCCGGGTCAATCCTAGTCAACTCTTATCGAGCAGGGGATTCGTCATGTCCGGCGCGCGCCCGATTAGGAGGCATTCCTCAGGGCGGCAGGTGTGCGGGGCGGCGGCGGCCCCAGGGCAGGCGGCGGCCTCAGGGCGGGCGGCGGTCAGCCACGTCCCACTACGCGTCCCGATCACGCGACAGAAACGAAAGCACACTGCAATGCCACAAAATTTACTTATCACACTGGGGAAAAAGTAGGTTTTACAGGACAATTTTCCCTGGTGTGTAGTCTTGGAATTTGTCGACGGGCAAGAAAGGGCACTCGTAAATTTAAATTTAATTTGTAAATCAAAACTGCCAATGATGTGATAAGTTTGCCAGTATATTTTGCAAAGTGATGTATACTTGGGACAGCAGTGTCATGTTGCTGAAAGTCTTGCCGACATAAGCAAAGTCAAGCAATTGCGTGTCCACTTCACCAATGAGCGAAAATTTTAATGAGCACCGTGAAAAATATGTTCGTACATGTACCAATTACAAAGAGTGTCGGACATGTACAACCTCCCACTCTTACTTCTCATTCGATTGTAATTCGATAGATGCAGCGCTTGTAAATTTACAATTTTGAATTTTAACTGAAGGACATATTTCCATTAAAAACAAGACAAATATAACACACGCCGGTCGCCCGCTCTGCGCTGTAGATAGCGAGGAGGAGGGGGGGAGGGGGAAGACTTTTCCTTCTGGTAGAGACAGTCTTTAGGGGACTGTCTAAAAAATCGTGTGCCCGGTTTGACAGATTTTTACAGTGAGTCGTGAACGCAGAATTTAACATTCGCTTCAAGTAAACATACAGGGTGGTCCACAGACCCTTTTCTTCATCTTGCTTATACTATACCGCGAGCCGCCGCGAGCCGTCAGGCTTACCCACCGTCGCTCACAACGGCCCCTTATGGCCCCGTGCGGGTATGCAACCCACTCACACGCCTGCGTGCGGCATGGTATAAGCAAGATAAAGAAAGGGGTCTGTGGACCGCCCTGTATACTACATGGCACAGCGATCCGAAACATTACTCATTTCGAAATGTCGTCGTTGAAAGGATTGATGTTCACAAAACAAAACTGCGGCAACACATGTATGAATTGAAATATTTAAGAATACATTTCTAATTTCATTGATACTTTAAAATTCCAGCTAAAAATATTCCCCACAAATGTCAACGCACTTCTGTTATAGTTATAACATGCAGACTATGGTAGTTCGAGAAGCAGGAGGGCAGCTGCGGTAGGTCGGTCGACCGCTTCAAATTATATGAAAATGTGTCGTTATTAGCCTCTGGTGACGGGCCCGACGGCTGGACCCGTCACCCGGTCCTCGTCCCTATGCAAAACAGACATAAATCGCGCCATCGCTTTCGGAGTTGGTGAGGTGAGAGAGAGATAGAAAGGAAGGAAAACGGGTGGGAGAGGGAGAGGGGGAGATGGAGGGGCGATCGTCAGGCCTCTGTCTAGCCCCACCACCAATTTATTAGACACCGCGTCAGTTGTATTGTAATAATTGAAAACCGCGTCATTCTACGTTATTTGTGATAATTGAATGACAAGAGATGAGCTGGTATGCTCAGGAGAAGCAGACGCACTGTTTTACTGATAATTGCGATGTGACGAAAAATATCGCTAAGAACTAGTCGTTTCAGGGCATGAGATGAAGCAGTCATCATTTTGTGATGAACCCTTGGCAAATGCAGACTCATTGTGCATTTGTTGTCGCGTGAAGACTCGTTCATCCTACCACTTGTGACGAACCATTCAAATGTAGAAACCTGTCTGTTGTGACTGTATCGTATCGTCATTTGACGACCCAAAGTTTTATAGTGCGTACATACGACAGGCGACGGGCCTTTCGTATTTCTGTGCCAAAGTCACGCCGTTCAATGTTTAAGGAAGTACAGTTTGCCTACGGCCCGTCCAGTTTTAAGTACGGGCCAGACCGTAAGGGATGGGCCGTACTTCGGTGTCTTAGTCGAGTGCTGTATATGCAAAGGCCTAATGATCCCCAGGGAGAAGGTCGGGAGGTTCCGGTTTCAAGAAAAAAAAAGGACATCCTGTACTAACTGGAATCCAAAATTACAGTCGCGGACCTACTAACAAATTGGCAGGTAGACATTTTCTGTAGGTTTTTCTAACAGTGTTTGCCGATTTGATAAGTAAAATAACACTTTGCAGGGCTGGCAGGGCGCAGAGCCAAGCGAAACCAAAGGGCCCGGCCGGCGGGGCCAGGGCGAGGCGCGAGGATGATAACGAGGCGAGTCCTGAACAAAGCGCCATAAACGGGCCAACAGCCGCCTGAGCGGCGCACTGTGCGGCGCACTGTGCGGCCGGCGTAAGGCAAACTAACACACGCATTCCTTCTCCCATTCTCGCCCTTCACGAGCAAAGAAAAAAAAGTAGGTATAAATCCGGAAGCGCCACATTACGAGCAAAAACAATTGATGCCGCTGCGGTGCGGCGTGGTGCAGAGCGCCGGCTGGGCTGGGCCCCGGCCCGCCACGCCCACGGAGCCGGCCGGCCGGCCGGGGGCCGTTGGTCATCAGGGCGCGACCCCAGCGGCGACGGGCATCGCGCAAAGATATTCCAAACAACCGTGTGGCGCCAACGCACCGCACCGCCACGCCACTCCCACAGCCCTGCATCGGCTGCCCTACACCCAGAAAATCGGTTCCTTCAAACCAGTGAATTTCTTCGAAATTAGCCTTGAATCAACGAACTTGACCTAAAATAAACAGAAGGAAATTGTTTCCTTTCTTTGAGGAAAAATTTGCCTTAATTTGAAGAGAAGTCTTTAACTCAAGGCATTTTTGTCGTAGATGAACTGTTGAACAACACAGAAACTTCTTTGGAACACGATCAAAATTTTCTTCTTTTTTTTGTGATATCAGCGAGGCGGTAATTTTTCATGGCAGAGATTTTGAGGACGTCTCCTTAAAATGTGTGTAAATATCCCTCATTTTTGGGAAGGATCCCCCCTGAAATTTGAGGAGTTTATCCTTGAATGTGGATGTTCCATTTAAAGTTTTCCCCCTTTTTCTCAAATTAAAATCGGACTTTGTATTTACCGTCGTGAGACGTTGCTTGAAAACACTTCTCGGAACGAATGAGGCTGAAAGTGATCGCGGTGCACCAATATCCGACGACCCCGGGGGGTGTGGCCACACTGTGGCGGGTGACGCCACCGGGCCACAGAGCGTGATGGATCGAGCCGCAGCATGACGCGTGGCGGGGCCGGGCGGGGCCGGCGTGGCGCGGGTCAGTGCCGGGGCAAGGCTGACGCGGAGCAGCGGGTCATATTCAAATATGTAAGCCATCTCACGGGAGGAGGTGCACTGTAAAGGCCCGTCACAAGTCCGCGGGCGGCCGAGTTCAATTTTCCTCAAGAGGGGCTGGTCGGGCTGCACTAAGGTTAAACTTTTCGACACGGACAGGGGTGCAAGTGGAAGTAATGCCCCTTTACAAAACGCATAGTTTAAGACGTATAGTTCGGCGACTTCGAAAGTCCAGCTCCATTCTGCTGGACGGATGTGACCGTGGGGATGTGCAACCGCTATGCACCGCTGGCTAGGCTGGGTCACGTTTCGATCCCGGCTCGCATACTCCGCCTGTCTGTTACGGCGATTGACGCAAGAGACACACGGTCGTGCAAGCAGAAAATGGCGTGCAATTTACCAATCGGGTGGCCGGGCCATGTTCGTTGTTGTACATATGCCTGATCTACGACGACTGATGGACATGCGGCTGAAGGGAAGGCCAGGTAAATAGATGGACGGGTAGCGGGTGGCTGCAAGCCGTTTTGATACGGTTATCCGTCATTACAGCGGGTGCCCCGTGTCCCCGTCAAAAGGCGCACCGCCACCGCCAGGTGTCCTGCCGGCTGGCAAGGCAGTCAAAGCTCTTGCTTATTCACAGTGTGTCAGGGCTACGACACAACAGTGTTGCGGGTTTGCATACCTTTGGGGTCCGTGCCGTGGCACCTTACGGGTAGAGCGAGTAGGCAACCCAGCATGCTGTAGTGTCGTGGCTTTGACACAAGGTATAGGCACAGCTTCTAATAAATAAACGCGTCTCGATTTTAAGAATATACCGGGAAGGGCAGGTTTCATGATCATAGGAAAAAGTTGGTCCCAAATGTAAAGGAAACACACTTTAATATGGAGGATAAATTCGCGAGTGCTTAGACGGACTCAGTAGTGCTGTCGTCGCTCCGATACTTAACAGTGTCCGGAGCCTGAAAACAACATCAGAAGACCGGCACGGGGCCCGGGGCCCTACTTTACGAGCGACGGCGAAGGGAGGGCGTGATGCTTCCGCTGCGCCCACCTAGGTAACCATCGGGTAACTACCATACTACACTCACCACCCGCACACTAGTTAGCCCCTTTGGGCCTCCTCCTCAATCACCCGGAGTGGGGGGAGGTGAAGAAGGAAACGGGACGGTCCGGGAGGGAGGCGGCGACACGCACATTCGGCATCACAACCCTTTCACAGAGTTTACGACGCAGCCCCCATACGCGCCCGCGCTCGCCCACGACAGCCGCCGCACAGCTGACTGCCGCGGCTTTTTGTCGCCGCGCAGAGAAAGTGGTGCCGTCTAATTTGTTTGTAATGTGTGTGTGGCCGGCGTGTCATTGGGGCCGGCGGCGGCAGCAGCGGCAGCAGCGGCAGCAGCGTTAGGCGCCTTATTAAATAAAACTTAGTCGCGGCCGGCGGCCCCGCACCCTAATGCGTCAGTTTTGTCACGTCGACCGCCCAGAGCGCGGCGCAGAGCAGGACAGGGCTGTCACCGCACCAAGACCATGACGACTGCCCTTCCTCTCCCCACCCCGCTCTTAAAATGCAGTTAACGCTGGGCAGCGGCCGACTGCCTGACCAGTGCGTGGAATAACTTTAGTAGTCGTGGTGAGAGTTATTTGCGAAACTTCCCCCTCCCCCCCCCCCTTCCACTACTACGACCCTAATAAGTCGGTCTGTGCATACGCGGTTACACCGAATCAACGAATCAAACGCCCACTAAAGTCTGTTCGCCTGCCAGTTCTTGATTCAGAGGTTAATTGATTCATCGATATTCTAGGACGGACACTGAACAGTGAAAATAACAGGAGGTATGGTGTATTTCTTTCTGCTTGTCGACTACACCGCTCACCACGCATCAAAAAAAAGCCGCATCGTGAGTTTGACAACAAGTTTGGAACTGTTTGATTGACCCAAGACGCTCGATTCACCCGCGGTGACGTCACAGAGAATGCACTACGGAATGCAATATACGGCCCATAGGCCCATACCCCATACAATGGCCAGCCCTCCTCTCTCTCACTCCCTCCCCACATAACAGCGGCGTGAAAACGATTGCAATAGATGCGCCTTTGTGTACGAGCGCGCGTGCGTGCGCCGCACCCCCCCCCTCAACATCTCTCTCTCTCCCAAGCACCTCACGCGCCTTGCCACAGCACCTTGACACGCCAATGACACTTTAAATCGCGGCGACGAAGGTGTGTTGCCTAATTGAAAGAAAAGAATTCAGCACTGCCCTTTTTCTTGGGGACGCTAACATACAATTATATGAGCAGACAAAATGTGAAAAAAGAGGGACTGTTTTACAGGTGTCCAAGCGCTCTTGGGTGCAGTGTAAATCAACAGTCCCTGATCCACTCTCTAAATTTTTAGTGAACTTTTAAAGGACGAATATGTCCTCTACTGGATGCATTTTTAGGCACATCTGAAGCAAATGCAAATCTGCATCTTGTTTCCTGTAAATGACGAAATTGCATCTTCTCGGTAGACGAAAATAAAAATTGTCAATAACAAGGATGAAAATTTGTCCCTTGCAAAATGTAAAAATGCATCAGGTCAAGGTGTGCTTTAGAATTCGTCGTCTATTCACAGTGGGCCACTCTACCTTGGGGTTTTATTTCAAATGAATCGAGATTTAGTAAAATGACCCTAACAGGTTCGTTTTGAAAAGAGAGAAGGCCCATACTGACGGCGAGGTGCGACAGCGCGAAGTGAGTTTGCGGTCAGTTGAGTAACCAACGGGTCGCCGCCGGCCGGTGAGGCCCTTCTTCTCTTTGCCGATCCAAATGAGGCAATGGTTCGCGACTAGTTTGGACCATGGCCGCCACCCCACTCGAGTGCGGGTCATGTAGCGACCAAGGTGGATCTGGGGAAGCTGTCTTCATCAATCAATTCACTCAATCAGGGCGCGCTAGTTGTATTATGCAATAAATTTGTAGATAATTGTGGTGCTTTTGATGTCTTATCGGAAAGACTTAAGGTGTACAGTGATGAGTTTGTCTTTCCAGATAACCATAGAAAAGTATCTTAATCAACCAAATGTCCGTCGTGCCCTGCCAACCCCACCTTTTTTTTTTTTTCAATTAATGTAGGGGCGAGCCTCGTTGTGTGCGCACGGATGCGGTTTTCTGCATACTTCCGCAAATTGGCAGCATGGCGTGGCGTGGGAGGAGGTTGTGGTCTCGCAGGGGGACATCCCTTCTCCTGCACATGCCCTGGGGACGTCAACAACCTGCAACATAACGGGGAATGCAGCCCCAGGCCGGCGAGAGCAGCGCAGCAACGCCAACCGTAACGAAAATGACATTTTGTTTCCGCCTCGATGGTCATTGTGTCATGCGCGGCACAATTTTGCTATTACTGTGGGAAGACTGAAGGTTCAGAAGAACA
>NW_026267150.1:1050236-1062845 GCF_000697945.3 Frankliniella occidentalis
CCCCCCCAACTTTTTCACACTCGCCCTTCCCGCGCCGCTCGCCAATTAGACCACTAACACTTGTTTTCGGAACTCGATCCATCTTCATGAAGCGTCATGAAGGAAGTCTGGCCCCAGCTCCCGACCTTTCTGTCCCCTGATCGCTCACCCAGGACCCTGCCGGCAGACAGACGAAGAGTGAGCAATCTCAAACGAGATTGGCTCGCATCATCCCCATCGGAATGGCACACGGACACACCCACATCGTTTCGCCATAATTTTGGGGCAGCAGGCAGCCTTGATGACACGGCGATTACGGCTGCATGCGTGAGTGTGTGTGTGTGTGTGTGTGTGACGAGCTGCCGTCTCACAATCACCCGTATTTGCATATTTTGCCGATACTTTTCCCTCCTCGTTAAACACTTTGCGCCTCCCCCCCCTCCGCCGGAAGCGACACCAAAAATGACACGTTTTTGCGGGTGCGGCGGCCCGCCCTGGACCGGCTATGGAAATTGTGTGGGGCACGGGGCCGCGGGCGGCAGCAAGTGGAGGGGTGCTGCTGTGCTGCCCTCGACGCCAATTTGCGCATGCCCCGAAGGAGTCGCGTTCAGAGTGATACAGTTTGCGGACGCTCCCGACTTGCGCCGCCCGTGCGTGTCGTCACCGTGCCGGTCGTCCGGTCGTCACCGCCGGCCGTCACCGCCGAGTGGAACGTGCCACGGCGACGCCCCCCCAAACTAATGGGCCGCCGGCAAATTTCCATAATTCTGTCCGATAATTGCCGAAAATAAAAGAGGCGGCCCGACCGCGGCGGAGGGGCTCAACGCCACCCCTGTCACGGTAGAACAAATAAGGCGCACCACCGCAGCTGCCGCCGACCTCGCCGGCCTCGTCGGCCGACAGCAGGGAGCCCAGTCACGGCAAGTTTTTGCAAGAACTCAAAATTCCTTTTACAACCACCGTTAAAAATATTTGTTAGTTTCAAGGGACATTTTTCCATTAGAAGTGTGGCAAACTAATTCAGTTTTTCTCATTGTAAATTAAAATATTCTTTTTGACAGCACACTGTCACTAACAGATTCAACATTCTTTGACGAAGAAAAATGGTCTGTCGTTAAACTTACGATACCAATCATAAATTTATAGCATCGTCCGAGGCATCGTCGGTAAATTGTAAATAAAAAATAAACTAATGTTGCAAATTACAAGACGTATATTTTTTATGGTACCCTAGTTTGGAGTGGCTCAATTCGTGACAAAAAATTATGGAAAGAAGGAAATCCGCAGTATATACAAAAAACAATGATTCAATCGTCAGGACTAACAATTTAGCTAATCAGGGGTAGACAACCTGGAATTCGCTGAAGCAACTAATTGCTTGCCAGAGACAAGAGTTAGCTGCCATAGCGACCCTCCTCGCTGCATGAGCCAACCGATCCGTTTTGACACCGTTTTGGATGGATACCGTACCTGGATATAAACTACTTGTTGGTGTCCGCAATCCGCAAAACTTCCCCATTTTTTTTATAATTATTCCTTCTAAAAATAAATGTATCGCTTCGATTGTCTTATTTTTTGAACTTGTCACCTTACCTTGCTACTCGCACAGCATCTCGGGCACTCCCTTCTCCTCCCCCGTATTCCGTTTGGGAGGCATTTCGTGCAGGACACACTCGGCTGCTCCTGGACCTGTTGCTGCAGGGCCTGGCGACCGCCGGGTGGCACGCAAAAAAAAAAAAAGTGACAGGCGTATCCCGACCAGGCTTGGCCACCAGTTGCGTGACTGTCTCCACACGCCCTGCACTGCTGGCGTACGTGCGAAACTCAATCGCACTGATCCATTAGGCTAACAAAGGCACTCTTGTGCCAACCTGCCCGGGCGGCCTCCTGGCGCTCGACTCTCCTGTCCCCCACCGTGTGTCGGACCAGCGGAAGCCCCACAAGAGCACAGTCAATGGGACAGGCGGGCTGGGCCGTGACTGGGGGTTGCACCAGTTTGTAGTCCTCGGTGAAACTTGGTCATGTACAGCTGGTTGGTGTTGCTAAAATAGCTCGTGCGTTTTTTTTAGAACAGCTGGATATAGGCTGAGATGAAACCTCGCGCAGTTGCAAACCTTGCGCAGTTACATACCTCGCGCAGTTGAAAACCACGCGCAGCTGCAAACAGTATAATTTACCTCGCGCAGTTAAAGTCCTCGCGCAGTTGCAGTCCTCGCGCAGTTGCAATCCTCGCGCAGTCACCGACCTCGCGCAGTTGAAAACCTCGCGCAGTTAGCGCGCTCCCGCAGGATTTACACCCTCGAAAACGAATACGTTTTTGGAAGGGCAAAACAGTATGCACTCGTGTTTTAGCTGAGTCAATTACCGTTGAATAATACTTTGCCCTGCTGCTAACAAAATTTGCAAGGCCACGAAATATTTTTCATTCTGTCGTAAAGATTCAGTTTCGTTTTAATAAGTTTCTCAGAGCATTCTAAGCCCCATGGTTTGAGCGGCCGAGCGGGGCCGGGTTAGTTTCAGATCGATATCGACGTCATGTGTGCCCTAATTGCGTCGACTGTATCGCGTATATCGCTGCTGCTTTGGCAGGCCAGCACTGTTAAGGTTGGAGTTACTTTTTGCTCGATAAGAGCGACGCGTGATTTAAACTCTCCATTAGAGCGATGTTCGTGAAAATCGCCCAAAATGAGTGATGTCCGCAACCGAAAATGTCGCAAAAACGGCTCTGCTAAGCGAATTCTAGAAATGTCCCTGCAACAGGAACCACTAAATTGGATTCACGAAGTCGCTCTCCCAGCAGCTAGCCTGAGTTGTAAAGCACGTGGAGCGTAGGGAATGTTGCACTCGATAACGCGAAGCTGGGGGAGGGGAGGGGTGGGGCGGAAATAGACTGAGAATGATGTGTGTGCAGCAGACGCCCGCTTGACCATCAAATCGTGCTTATCAAGTTTATGAAGAGCCCGCGTGCGTCGGCAAGGCCTGCCGTGTGTATGGCCCCCTGGATATAGTAATGACAGGAAGGAGCAGAGGGAAGGGCTGTTCGCAGTGTGCAACTGACCAGTCTGGCCCTTTATTTACTCAATTGCCCCCAATTACTGCAACCCTTTTGAGCCGCTGCCTGCTGCCCTGCGTGTGCGTCCGCCGCGCGATTGCGTGTCTTGAAACGCATAACTGTAGTGTATGAATAGCGCCCCGTTTCAAAAGGACCCTATTTTAAATTTTTTTCTCAAGTTTTCTTTTAGAGGTTGTGCCTCTACTGCTCTGATGGTTGGACTTGTGTTTTACAGCAAAGGCATACAAAGAGGACGAAATTCCGTAAATTATCAATCGATTTTAGTTTACCTTCTCGCTACTTCCGTAATTGTGTTGGTGCAATCTCCGCTCGGCGATGCGACAACTTGTAAAATATCCGGTTTTTATCCCCGTCTGTGTAGACAACAGCAAATAAGACTCCCCCCCCCCCCTTTCCTGTTTCACCTGACTCTGCGTCCGTCAAAGTAACCGTGCTCTGCCTCGCTGACTGATCGGCCAATTCGTCGAGTTCGCCTCCAACATTCATCAATATTCATTTTCATGTAAAACTGACCAGTCGTAGCCAATAATAAAGCCAGAACTCGTTCTTATCGCCCTTCGTCTCTCCTTGTCGCTCCCCTGGACCTTGCCTCTCCCTCTCCCTTCCCCCGTGCCACGCCAATGGAGACATTCCACGAAGGGAAGGCAACGTAAGCGCAGGGCCTGATTTTAAAGACATCGGCTTTGGGCGCAATCACATTTTGTAAATAAATAAGCAATAGTTTCGCCAAGAATCAGAGGGGCCAACGCAAAGACGCGGTACTACCACAATCACTGTGAAAAAAAGTAGGTAGGTTTACAGGAAAATTTTCCTTGACGCAAGTTGTAAAATTACAATTTGTAATCGTATAAATACTTGCAGTATGTATCGACTTCAAATCCCTTGGCGAGTAAAAAATGTGCTGTCGTAAATTTACAACTCAAATTATAATTCGAGTTTACAAAATTTTTGAAAATTTACGACGGTATTTTTCACAGTGAATGCATCGTTGAGCAAAGGAACTCAATAACATAGATTTATGAGTTTTCGGTAGCGGTAGAGCCACTGCGCAAATATCAACCACGGGATTCTGTTTTTCGACCTTCACGGGCAATAACCAAACCAGACCCCTGAACCACAGTTTGTATAATGAGTTCCAACCGGGAGTTCATTTACAAAATCTATAAAGCATTTCATTGTAATGAGGGTCGGCGGCAGCCTATACGTTTTAATTGGTGTCGGGCAGGTGTCGGCACACACACCCCTGACTAGCACCCCTGGCTCCAGGTGCGCGCCCCGACCGCACTACGCCTCCAGAAACTATCCCGGCCCACCACAGAGAGAGTGTCGAAGGCGCCCACAACATGAAGGAAGTCCATACGATTAGCTGATAAAGAATTTTTGAACTCGACGACACGACTTAGAGAGGCAAAGGGAATGGATAACCATTCCGGGGAGGATGCGCATGCATGGTGAACCGCCACACCGCGGACTGGACAGAAACGCGACATTTTCTGTGTCCAGATTCTGCCCTATATATTTACAAGATGTATCAACAAACTTAGATCGGCACAGCATATAACTAATATATAGCGAATAATCATGGGGTATTCCATAAAAAGTGCATAAACCGGAAAACACAGAAAACACACACGCCCGGGTGGGTTTGCCTACACTCTCTGCCCATAAGGCGCCATGGCCCCTTCGGTAGGCAAACCCGCCCGCCACCGGCGTCTTCTTTGAATTACCCGGTACACCCTTGAAATTCTTAACCAGCCGCTCCGCCAGCCCAGGCGCACGCGCCCCCAAACCTTGTTAGCCTGACCCAGGTGCCGAGCCGCTGGAGCGGACCAGGAGAGGCAGGTGCTACCCAGCTACGCCTACCTTGTTAACGCGCCCACTGGGTGGGTGTACTTCGGAGCAGGCCACTGCTCCACCCTTCATTCAATTCAAGGACTCAGAGACGGGGATGAAAAGAGGGACAACTTCAAAGGAGCCTCAGTTTTAAAAGATATGCCTTCGTATTTCAACGTATACATCAAACACGATCTAAAACAACCTTCATCACCTTAAGATTGACCAAACTTAAAAGTTTGAGTAAAATAGAAAATAAAAAGTTTCGCTTATGGTTTGGAGTGATACTACCTGAGCACTGCGCAGGAGTCCTGTACTCGCTGTTCCCAATTTGTGGCACCGCCGTTGCGGTCTGCGCACCGCACAGATGACGCGATTGTTAGGGGGATCGAGCCGCAGCAATTTGCGACTGGAAAGAGGGAGTGAGACAGTGCATCCCCGTCGTCGAAGGAAAAGTGGGCAATGTATCATTTGCCAACCGGCCGGCGTACTTTGTAAGTCCTTGTTACGTCGACCCTCTTCCCATTTGGTACAATTTACACATCCCCGAGCTAGTCATTTCACGGGTACGATTCACATATAGATTTCCGGTTGAATGAACGGTTTTTCGGAGAGGAGGAAGAGATCCAGGTACTTTATACGACACGGCATGAACTGTTAAAAAAAGCTGACACGTGATAACATTTTGCTTGCGACGAGAGTTTCATTCATGAACAGGAGTGCTGTTTTTAGGGCAAACTTCACTTTAAACAGAAACGGTTGTTAAAAGACAGTAGTTTTGCTGATAGTTTCCTTATTTACATTTGCTGTTTACTACAATAGATTTGTAACGCAACAACAATTTTAGGGACCAAGAAAAATATCAGTAAGTAGACCGATGACAAAATGCTTGTAAAACAAAATTGTTCAATAACAACAAGTCTGTTCAAGCAGAACATGTGCTGTAATACTTTTGCAGTTTTGGACAACTTGTACTTGATGTTCTGTTTTTACAAAACTCATGTTGATTTTGAACGAGGTAGTGTGCTCTCTAACAACAAATGTTATCATTTGAAAGTTAGCCTTTTTTTCAGGGTGTCATGATAATTTGTTTTAAGCAAATGAATCTGTCAATAAAACATCACATGTTATTTTTTTAAATAACGAAAAAGCTATCTATAAACAACAATTTTTAACAGTGTAGGCGCGAGCTTGTCGATTACACTGTTACGAAAACGCGTCTAGCACATTATTTCGGTGTGAGCCTGCCTCTTCTGTTATAGGTCAGATGCATTAGATCACCTCTACGGGCGCATGCAGGCGTGCGGGCTGGCTTGTCCACCGGCTCTCACCGCGACACGTTATGGCCCCGTGCGAGTATGCAACACGCCCACACAACCTGCCTGCAGTATAGTATAACCAATAAAAAATCTGGCATAGTACACCCACCCTTGTCCATCTTTCGCTGGGCCTAGGCCGGACACGCAGCCTGATTTTGCGACACTTATAACTAAAAAATTGCGATAACTTTAGTTTGCGTTTCCTATGCTGCTTAAGGACATAAGAACTTTTGATCGCAAACTGAGTTGCAAATAGAAGTAAAGGGGGGGATCATAGCGAAAATAATGCGATAACTTTTTTTTTACAAACGTTTGTAATACTATTATGCATTATGTTTTCTCTCTTTACTTTTTATCGCAATAAGTCAGTTTGCTATAAATAGTTAGCATGCCCGTCAGCATGAGAATCGTTTCGGGAATCGCATAACGACAGTAGCAAAAATTCAGTAAAAAGTATTGTAAAACGGATTTTAGTGGAGTACTGGGTAGTTTCTTTGTAATTATTGCATTCTTAAGAGACGGTTGTCATATTCGAGCTGTGTACGGGTAACCCGATACTCTGTTGGATCAATTTGTCATAAGCGTTCGGACAGCTACGCCATGGCCCATATGGCTCGGTCTCCGCCGGCTGGGCTACACGCTAGCTGCCTATCGCTTCAATGCCGCATGCCACAAGTATCTACAAACCAAACAAACTAAACACAAAACAAGGGTTTAATTTTGCATGAAGTCCATCCATGTATACATTTAAATTTACAAAGTTTAGACGAATTATAAGGGTCCAACGAGTTTTTAAGTTAAAAGGTGTACATTGTGTACAAACTCTACGTCTTTCATCAAAGTTTAGAACTCCCGTAAGAGCGCAACAACAAGGTTAAACAGTTACCACCGGTTACCACATGAAACACTATGCAATCACGCAAAGATGATTTGAACACACATTGCGCATTTGTTTCATCGGTGCACAAGAGTGTCCCCGCTACCTTATGCTTGAAGGTTCGAAGCCCGTTGAACCCATGAGGCGCCATGAGGCTAGCCGCCGCAAACATGATTGACAGATTTATCGCCCCACTTATTTCCTCTGATTGTTACATTAACGGACGATAATCATTCGCAGAGCAGGGGAGAGGGAGTTATTGAATAGACGCGGGGCAGGGCCGAGGGCCGCGCATCGGGAAAAAAACTGCAATTGCCTTGCATATGCCTCCCCTAGACGCAAGTTACATTCATCCTGTGTGTCGGCGGTTAAGGTGAAGCCGCGTTGGCATGCGACAGTTTGCTCCCGGAGCGCCGAGAATGAGCTGATAATTGCGCTGGATGCCGCGATGATATAGGTCGGCCGCTGCCGCTGCCGCCGCGCCCCGTAGGCACCGCCCGGGATGGAGACTTGTACGGCCGAGTGAGGCAAAGCGACCCCACTGGGGACGAGTCAAAACAACACCCCACATCTGGGAACGAAGAACAAGCAATCCACGGGATGTTAATGTCATGTTCACATATCTGGGGGAAACAAAAAGGAGATAGTCCAGATTTGAATTCCGCCTCGGGGCCAGAAGTGTCGTGACGTCACGATAGGACGACAAATCAAGAGGTCTTACTGTTGAACCTTGGCAACTAATCACAATTTAGATAGCGAGTCAAAAGAACTCGAGTTATTTTTCTAGCACAGCCATACGCGAGTATGAAATAAAAAAGAGCCAACAGCACGCGTGCTTTATAGGACTGTTAAGAAAAGTGAGACACACAAAGCCGCGCGGTTTAGTGCGCCGTAAATCCCGTCCGCTAAAGGCTCGGCGTTGCATACGCATCCGCAATTGTCATTGAGCGCAATTTGTCACGTGCGCCGAGAGCGCCGCTATATGATTCGGCGCGCGTGACGAGCTCAATGGAGCGGGCTGTCCACGGGCAGCTACGTTTGGACTGGAACTTACGTCAAGAGCCGTGCGACTCTTCTATCGGCGATCTATAAAATTGCGTATGCGCGGATAAAATTGGCGCAATTATGTGGAAGTTTTAATACACACACAGGCCTCCGAGGGGGTCGGCATGGCGGCGGGTGGCACTCGGTTAGGCCCCTCAGCGAGGCGCGTGAGCGGGGGGTTAATTGGGTCCCGAGCTAATCCCCCCCGAGACAAAACACGTAATTGCAATAACTGCGCGGCGAGGCGTTATCACGATGGCGAGCGCAAAATGCACATTCCCTAAACAAACGTTGTTTGAGCATGCAGCCGGCCGTGGCGCGGCTCTGTCCCAAGACGTCCCGTCATGCGGGCATCGCACGCAAGACACACGCACGACACACTGCCACGCTCTCTTTACAACAACGACACACTCAAATCCGTTTTGCGATACTTTTAATGCACTTTTTGTGGTACCTGGAGTTTTTCTATTCTCATGCAAAAGGGCATGATAACGTTTCATTGCAAAATTTTGTACTATAAAAAATTGGTTTATCCCTATAATATTGACTGCAAGAAAATGTATGATGAAAAGTTATGATGCCCATTAAAATGAGAATCTCGAAAGATAGTTATGGCAAGTTTTTTTGTTTTGTATTAAGGGTCGCAAAACCAGCCATAAAGCAGCCAAGATACACAATTACGGAATTTAGGCTTCCAATGGCCGTCCTCTGCCAGACATTTTTGCTTTCAGAGCAAGGAGACAATGAATTGCATTGAAGTTTCATATTAGCGTTGGCAAAACGAGGGAAGGACGTAATCGGGTGGGTAGGCAGAAAAATGAGCGGACATGGAAATGTAGATTTTGAGCGTGAAATAGAGAAATGTGTCTGGCGCGCTAAGATAGCCAATGGCAGGGCAGAGTTGCGTGCCGCGAGAGGTTCCCCTCCAGCTCGCGCCCTCCCTCCCCTCATCCCCAAGAGCCGTATCTAGATCAAATTAAGAGCCGATGTCACCCACGGCCAACTAGCCTCACCCCTACAACCACCTATTTTAATTACAACACGCCTAATTAAGACCTTAACGTCAAAAAACCTGCCAGTGCTTTTAAAAACATACTCAGGCAGGCACATCGTGAGACCCCCAGAAAGCGGCGGAGGAGGGGGCACGAGTTAATTAGATTCCTTCAAATTTCCAAAACCGTGAGATCATACGAATAAGTTATACACCCTTTAGAAACCCATACAAACATACCCACGTTTTCAAATACACTTAACACTTAACAATGACAGTGGGAAATATAGTTTACACTTCCCCACTGCACTGTGCTATCTTTGTAAGTTAACTGGGCTACACATTTTGTTATTTTGATTTGCAAAATATTCTGTGAATGTACGGCAGTTTGTTAATCAATGAATTCCAAGTCAATACTTGTAGTTTTACGATTTCAAATTATAATTTTACAACACACATCATGGAGTTTTTTTTCTGTAACTCTATCAAGAATTTCCAACAGTGTGTATGACCTCCACCGTCATGTTACTTTTTTATCCCTCGACGAAACAAACAAAAACCAAACGGACATATTACGAAATAAAATCGATCCAGAGGCCAGCATACGATGCGTCGTGTGTGTGTGTGTGTGTGTGTGTGTGTGTGTGTATGTGTGTGACCACAGTGACCAGCCTTACAGGGCGTGGCTTGGCGGAGCGTAATCATAGGGTGTATCATGTCCTTGTTGGTTTTGGAGCCTCCAAATTACGGGAAGCGAGTGAAGCAGCCGTGCGCATGGTGCCCGGCCCAATTTGGTGACGACAGTCTGTGGGGGAAGGGAAGGGGGGACGGAGAGAGAGAGGGATGGGAAGGGAGGCGGGGGAGGGAGGGCGAGAGAGGGAAGGGGACAGGAGAGACTTCTGGGAAATCGCGGACCAATGCTGCCGAGGGGCAGCCGCCGTGCGTGTGCTTGTGTGAGTCCGTGTCTCTCAGTCCTGGAAACACGGGACTCCTCTCTGCTTCCACCCCCGCCCCCACCAGACTCTGCCGCCCGGTTAAGTCTGAAATAAATTTATGGCAAAAGCGAATCGAGAAATGCCCGCCGCCTCTAATTACAAGGTAAGCTGGCCGGTTGCTCCGTATGGTCTTCAACCAAAAACCTGGGTGTATCACAGGCAGAAAAAAAAATCGACAAGCTATCGGTCAAACTGATTTTTGTTTGCGGAAAATTCACATAAGGCAATATTAAACATTTTTTAACCAACTGGACCCCTTAACTAGTAAACTTTGAACATAACGCTTTTACTGCCGAATTGTACCTTAGCTGCAGATAGATCGTTGTATGCTACGATCATCTGCTAAAATGAGTCGAAACAAGACCTCAAATTTGCAAAAGACACATTACCGAAACTGTTTTCTTTGGCTCCTGCAGTGCTCGATTGCCCGACAAGCACTCACTTGCTGCACGCTCATGACACGCTCATGAAACTGATTGATGATAGCACAAACACAAATAATATCCCATCACGAGCGGCACAAGGCGAGCTCGCCAGTGCCTGTCATTGATGGCTGGCCGCCGCGTGCCTGCGCCAGTGCGCCACACCTCGCGCGACCCAATAGCCAAAAACAAGAAACGCAAAACAACAGCTAAAGATCGTAATGCCAGCGCTGCTGTAAGAGCTAAGGGAACTCATCAGACTGATCTGCCTGAGCGGAGAGTAGCGCACACTATCAGCCAGCCCTTTTGTTTTGACAGCGTGAGTCAGCGCCGCACCCCGCCCCGCCACACTATGTTCATCTGGCGGCATGACGTTAACGCATTTCAATCATGACCGTGGACGTGGCCCTGCCACGCCGCGCAGCCGCGCCCCGCGGTGACCCTGCGCTCCGCGGAGCTGCCCGCTCCGGCCCTCCCGGCCCTTCAATTGGTTCCCATCCCTCTGACGAGGGGTTATTCCCACACTTAGGCACTTAGGACCCCGTCGTGAGATTAGGCCGATCAGAGCACCGGCCAACAGGCCACCGGGCAGGCGTGCAGGACACCAAAAATTAGTCGGATTCCTTTCAGGGGCGGCCACGGCCGAAAGTCACACGCATTTTCATGAAATGGTCAAATTCTGCACCGCAATGCATAGTTCTACAGTCGCAGTTCACAACGAAATTCACACCGAAAACTGCTCACACTGGGAAACCAACTGTAGGAATCAACATCCTTCTTGGGGTGTTAATGACTTTCGTACCTCAACACAGGCACTAAGAGATTCGAAACCCCTGGAAGGACACTAAACTGCCCCAAAGATGCAAAATTATAGTGTCATCGGACACTTTCGTGCTATTAAAAGCTTTAAAATTTAGCAGCTTCAAAAGCCACTTTATTTCCGTGTTTTTCTGTGGTCGCAGCAATTCTAATTTTAAGGAATTATCTAAGACGTCAGGACAAGAAATATTTGAACTATTTGGGTGTCTTGTGCGGTTTTACCTGTGACAAGATTCCTGAGAAACCATTCGTTGTCCGTCCGGCAAAGGCAAAGCGACCCGTCAGTCTGCAGTGGGCGGTTGATGCATATTCCTAGCACGCGTGCTAGTGTGCGTGCGTGTGTGTGCGTGCGAGCGTGTGTGAGGGGGAAAGAGGGAGACGAGCGTATGTGAGTGTGTGTGAGAGAGAGGGGGGAGGGGGGCTGCGTGAGTGTGTGTCCGTTTCGCGATTCTCCGAATCAATAACATACGATCGCATTGCTGGCTAGTTCGGTTCAATCTTTCCATCAGCTGTCCGACGACGACCTGCTAAGGGAGAGGACTCACCATAGCAGAGCGCGAGCGGCGGGGAGGGGAGGGGCGGTATGTGACGCCGGTAACGGTCCCTCCCGATAGGGTGGCATGAGACCACATTCTGCATCTCAGCAGCCCATCCGTACGGCACCATAAACACTCATTCAGCACTATCGTTCGGGAGGAAATTAGAATACTCTTTTCTCTATATAGAAAAGTGCATCAAAATTATGAAGCTGATGGTTGCGCTGAGTTTGCGGAATTCTCAGCTCGGCAACTGGTTACGACGAACGGTTGGGGAGACCTACTGCAGAAGCTAGGAGGAGGCTGAAGAAGAGGGCTGACGGTGGTTGCCGACGCTCTATCCATCTTCGACTGCACACCTGTGTGTTGGGGCGCAGAACCATCCCAAGGGTACACTAGAAAAACAAAGGTGCCATGTCCTACCTTTGCTAAAGGCACTTAAGGTTTAGTACCTTTACGAAGGCATTCAATCTGCCAAAGGCATTACCTTTTAGCAGCTTTGGGGCTTTTTAATGCCTACTGAATAAAAATGAAAGTGGCTTTAGCACCACTTGAAAGGCACGCCTTTTTCAGGGTACTAGGGCGCTTCCTGCAAAGTGTGTTTGACGGAATGCCACGACTCTTGACTGAGCATCACCGACTAAACCAGCCGACTTATCCGCACAGTTGAGACTGGGACTTAAACCCCAGAGCAAATACAGGTATTGAGAGGTGTGTGTGC
>NW_026267150.1:1070433-1071897 GCF_000697945.3 Frankliniella occidentalis
ACTGAATTTAACGCCTGTTGCAGCGCTCTGACCACCACCAGGCGCGGTCGCCCTCACTCCGTCTCTCTCGCGCCCCCATTCTCTCACTCTCTCTTAGGGGGGAGGGAGGGAGGGAGATGGCTAAGGGGGTAGGTTTCACGCACATGACGGGTACTGCACAGCGGCTGCCGCGAGGTCATGGTCCGCCGGTGTGACGCGCGACGGGGACCACCGCGGCTTCCTATAACGGCACATTTCCATCACCCCCTGAGCCCGCCGCAGCCCGCCGCAGTAATGAAGACAAGATTTATGGGCCTCCGGCAGGCCAATTTCCTCCCGAGGGCCGGGGCTGGCCGGGCCGGGGCCCGTCACCTGCCTGGTCGGGGGCAGAAAAGGAAAACAAGAGGTCGAAAGGACCAACACTTTGGTAAGACAAAGCTGCGAGCGCTCGTGCCCTTCAAAGGGCGTTGGAGCTCTAACGCCTCTTAGGAAGAGCGACTGCCATGGTAAATAAGACAATTAGATCACTCCGTCCGGATGATTTCAGTGCAATTTGTACAGGCATCACAGAAATGTCTAACAACAGTTGCAGGCTAGGTGTAGTAGGATCAAGAGGAAAGTGCTGTGAAGAACCGAAGGTGTGAAGCCAACACGGATAAACTAAGTGTTCAACTTCTTAACACGACTTGTAAGTGTGCAACTACAAGTTGAATACTCACAAGTGCAACTCCGTAGTTGTGCACTTTCAAGTGTGTAACTCCTCAGTGGAGCGCTTTCTTAGATTAAACGCACACTGTGTAGAAAGTGTTAAAATAACGAGTTGCACACTTGCAAGTATGGAACTCTGTAGTTCTATTTAGTTAGTATTTAACTTGCAGTTGCACACTTACAAGTGTTACGCAGTTGAACACTTAGTTTATCAGTGAAGACGGCACCTACAGCTATTACCACCGCACTTGCACCTTTGTGATCAAGAACCGCCGGTCGATGAAAAGAATTCCTACCCGTCCATCTCTCGGTAATATTTGCCGCCACCTCGTTGTATGAATGAAGGGGCGTTGGACGAGACGGTCATGAGGTCGATTAAGTGGTTAATCATAGCCATTTTCGCCTTCACACCTTAATGGTCAGCGGACAGGTAGAGTTGGGGTCGGTCACCCAAAGGTCTTGTTAGCCGCGGGCCGGCAGGGGTCCCACACGGACGTGCAAAACAGTCCGAACGCTAAAATTAATTTACGCCGACATGTCATCTCGTACGGAAATCGTCGTGACGCAGGAATAAAAAAAATGCCGTCGATTTTATAATCATTGCTGTGTGTCTGTGTAAGAGTGTGCGAGTGCAAAGTAATTTGGTGATGAATGGCTGTGTCGTGTTGGTCGAAGTGAGCAAGTGAAGAAGGGTGGGAGGGGAAGGGGGCAAACTTAGCGGAAATTCGGCTTCAGACGGGACGGGCCTCCCACCGAGACAGTACAGGTGTGTGTGTG
>NW_026267150.1:1072882-1075585 GCF_000697945.3 Frankliniella occidentalis
CCAATGCGCAAAGCTTCCTTTCTGCGCTTAGCGCGCAGACCCAACCCAATTCTATTTTAGTTGTCACTAGGAGGAACCCCGGAACGGCTTGCTAATTTCGATTGATTTACTGGCGTGCTAGAGAAACATCAATTATACGGTTCCTACTGTGTGTGTCATCAGTTAGGCAACAGCGTGGTCCGCGGCAGACTGTGTGACGGCTGCAAATTGGCCTCAAATTAATTTGGGAAAGGAGCACTATGAGTCGCTGACGGCGCGGTCTTTGATATTTTAACCTTTGGTCGCCCCAGACCCGGTTGGCTCGTCGTTTTATTGATAGTTCCACTTGGCATGTGGTTTTGTTTCAGGTAACACGACATTTGGCGAAAAGAAATGCCGTGCTGATGATATGGCAGACTGGGCGGTTATAAAAGAGTGATCACGCACACTAAATAAAAAGCGTCTGGGAAGCGAGTAACTGGAGCCTCCCTGGGGCAGAGCAGACCACTAGTCCGCCTACATGCGCGTCACTTGTGCATTAGGCGACTACTGTAACGCTCGCTCACGCAACACGTCTGCACGCAGCGCACTGCTATGATAGCATCTCCGACGGTTAGACGGACGATGTTCAATTTTAGATCACGATTAGGCACCTGTATCCGTGTCCACGCCGCGACGACGCCCGCAGCAGAGCTGCATCCTCGGCGGCTGAGTCTTTCCTTTTCCCCAATTTAATTTTATTATCGTGACGGACGCTCCCGCTCCGACGACAGGGGCTTTAACAACGGCAAGGCTCATCGAAAGCTTTTACTTATGACGGGACAGTAGGCGAAACGCTTAACGGAAACAAAGCGGATGACGTGGATACGCCCAGAAAAATCCTTTCTTGATTCAAGTACACAACAAAATCACAACTCTTCAAATAGGAAAGGGTTTAACAAAGATTGTATGGCAATTAAATTAATTTCTCATGCTTCAATAATATTTTCGCATTGTTCTGAGTGAAAAATTGTACACGGAAAAAGGGTTAGTTTCCCCAACGAAGCGTTAGTTGATTTTCGGAAAACTAAATGGTTTCAGTTCCAGAAACCAACATTTAGTCGAGGGAACGACGTCGTTGTTGGGAGAACGAACGCACTCCCTTCCACGGGCAAACCAAGGGCTAGTTCTCATAGCTACAGACTCGTTCCCGCAACGAAATTGTAACAACCATATACTGGCTTCTGCAACTAAAAGCAATCAGTTAACCAAGAATTATCTAACACTTCGGTTGGGGGAACTAACTCTATTTTTTTCGTGTACTTGTGCCAATTTGAGTACAAATATACTTGAACCAAAGAGGGGATAGCTCTCGTAGCCAGAATGATATGACAAACGATGATAGATGTACCACCTACCTCCATGTTTAAATGGAAAAAAAACTCGATAAAACAGAACTATAGGCCCACAAATCAATATTTTTATCCTTACAAAAGCAATAATAACAAAGGAGCACTGAAGACCCACCAAACGCTTACACCTCTGTCAAGTAAGAAGTTCAGTGGGCGTGTATCTGATAAAGAAATATAACGGAGCCACTGCGAATCAGGCTAAACAAACGAAACCAATTTATGAGGCCCAATTTAATTAGAACTCTATGTAGACGGCAGAACATCGGAAGTAACAGATGCAGCAGAGAGAGAGAGAGAGAGAGAGAGAGAGAGAGAGAGAGAGAGAGAGAGAGAGAGAGAGAGAGGCGGAAACGATAAAAAATTCTGCGAGATTGAATGGAAAGGCGTACCACCTCTTCTAGATCACATTGGCAGCTATAATGCCTCACTGACAGAATGCCACGACTAGAGCTGATAATCTAATGTGCAAATGTGAGGGACCAGCGCACACTTTCACACCTGTACTATTAGTTTGCGAGGGTGGATCAAGCACAACGGCGCAATGAACTTTGGTCGACCTTCCTACTTGACAGTCTGACGATATGAAACTATCATATCAAAGAAATAAATAAATACTAAGCCATAGGTACAGTCCATAGCGTTCACAGTCGTTCAGACTCCCGCAGCGACTCTTCAGACGGCTCTGAGCGCCTCGCTCACACACCTGGCTGGAGTCCCGAAATGAAGCTAAGCGATCCTGACTCGTTAGTATCCCTCTGCCGGGGTCGACAGGGGCCACGGCCAAGGCTGGGCGTGTGGAGTGGGGCCGAGCGGGCGGGCGGGGCGCGGGGCCAGCCGCGGGGTCGAGAGAAAGCTTCAGCACCAATCAATAATCGACGGCTTATCCCGGACTCGACAAATGTTCCACAAAACGCTTCCTTCACCACGAGCGAGGATCCGGGAAGGGAGACGCGGCTGAAGCTCCCAGCTGCTAACTAAATGTTAAAATTTTTAGGGTTTCCTGTTTGGTGATATGAGTCGAAACTTTATTGGGTGCATCGGTAAGAACACTAGTATTCTATCAATCGTCCAACTGACACAAGGTCTAAAAGTGAACTTGGACCCTGGAAACAGCTACTGAACTCAATGTTGGCGCAATGTTACGGCAGGCCGATAAAAACGGCGAGTGACGCATAACAGCTTTCGCGATCTGTACGCAAGGCTATCGATATCTCTCTCTCCTCGTATTCCCCCAACCCTTTTCCTTCTCACTTCATTTTGGCGCGCGGTCGATCGAAATAACGTCCTACTTAACAATATTGGCAGCAGCGACACAGACAGACACACAGACACA
>NW_026267150.1:1081230-1085514 GCF_000697945.3 Frankliniella occidentalis
GATGCACAGGATGCACAGGATGCACAGCAAACCCGCAAAAGTTCCTTACTGGCATTTTACTGCACCTGCAAGTGTGCGAATGTAAGTGCGCGGCTTTTACACACTCTCCGCTGCTTGGTAAGAGCAGAAAAGTCCGTTTAGGATCAAAGCAAAATGTTCTTGACCTGAACCCGTACTTAAATGTTGCGCTTAATTCAATATTATTTTTTTTCATCAATGCCACTATAGATTTCATTCAAGTAGGATGGTCTTGGAAGAAGTACAATATTTACGTAGATCTTGGAATAAGCACAATCTACTTGATCCAAAAACGGACTTCTCTGGCTGCACGCAAAAGCAAACACGGCAAAAACATCTGCTTGATTTTCAAGCACTCTTATGGGAGCTCAACACGGGACCTGCTTGAAAACCAAGCAGCCGTTTTTCCAGTGAAAACAACTCCCCCTCCCCCATCAATTTCCCAAAGTTTTTCGTCTTGAGGTTCTAAAGCACACATGTAGCCCATCCGTCTTGCTCCTAGGCCCATCGACACAAGCGTCCAACAAATTAAACAAAGCAGATAAGCGAATCCTATCAAAATAGCAATTAATTCCAATGTCCTGAGCGGCCATCGCTGCCGCACCCAACTAGCCCGCCGCCCAGCTCAGCCGCGGCCCAGGGCCACACCGACCGCCCCGAGAGTGCCAATGCCCTTGTCAATGTTCCCGTTAACAAAATATGAATTTTTAACAAGAGCCGCCGTTGCGGCCCGTGCTGTCCAATCCCTCACTCCTTTAATGCGAGTCGCCGGCGGCGGCCGCAAAGACTGGCAGGAGCCCTGTCCAATTCACACTGGCAACACAAGCGCCAATATATCTCTAGCGGCGACACAAACTGAATTTAACGCCTGTTGCAGCGCTCTGACCACCACCAGGCGCGGTCGCCCTCACTCCGTCTCTCTCGCCCCCATTCTCTCCCTCTCTCTTTATCTCTCTCACGCACACTCCTCTCAGCGCCTCGGTGACATGAAGTCGTTTAATAAATCATAGATTGACTTGTCTCGTCTGGTCTTCGAAAATATTGATATAAATTGGGATATTGTCTTTTGAAACACGGCTCTTTCCGGCTTTAAGGGACCGTAGCTGCCGCCCTGCGCGGGAAGTCAGTTCAAAAGAAACTGCCATCCTCGGCCATCTTTTCCTGAGTTTTAATGCCCAAGTTGTCGTTAAGGAAAGCCGTAATAGAACGATAATTTGGAACGACAGGTGTGTCGAACTCTCTGGTAATACAAACAGTTTGTATGCATCGCAAGCGTCCACCTATCCGCAATCCACACGGTAAGAACTGCTCCTTGATATCCTTCTTCAACTTCAACTTCAACAAGGGTAGGCAAAACGCATCGCTGCGACATGTTCATTGGACATCAAGGAACAATTTTCCCAGCGGATATGTGCCATTACATTAGTTTCCCTACTGAGCGGAACAAGAACGCACAGCTTTAATTAGTCATCACGTGGCGCGCCCCGCGGGGACCCGACGCACCTCGCGCCAAACTTCACGCACTCTTGCACGCGGCGCGCCTCGCGGAGCGCGCAGGGGGTCCCGGCGGGGCCCCGGCGGGGGATCACGGCGACACGATGGACTCGTCACGCCGCGGGGCGCGCGCCTCCCACGAGAACCGAGCGCGCCGAGCAACAACAAAAACAAACAACATGCACATCATGCACGGGCCGAAACTGCAGGAGTTTGCACCTCTTGGGACTCACCTCGCGTTTACTTTACGGACGGCTTACTGGGAATCATCCGCAATATAGATGAAATCGTCTGTAATGTGTGGACAATTTCTCCGCGATACAAAAGTACGGATCAAATTAACTTGTCCATAATACGGTCGGTATTACGGATGATTTGTGATCGCTCGCAAAAGCATCATCTGTGACTCCGTAAGAAAATGAGAGTGAGGTTCCAAAGTTTGCGAGCTTGAACGCTTTGGAGGAGAGTTTTCGTGCTTAAATAAAGTCAGAACGAAACCCCCTCACACCAAACAAAAGAGCAGACTCACTTCCTCTGGGATCCCAACAATGTCGCGAAAAACGGATCTACCCACGGGCCAATCTGTCGATCCGGCCCGGCACGGCACAGAGCAGCGCCGCTGAGCAAGGGGTGAGTCCGGACGGGCACCTTTCCCAAGATTAGCCAGCCAGCTCTGCCGCGCCCAAATTTAATTCATGGCGCGATGAAAGAACACTTTGTTGGGAGCAGCGCGGCGCGGCGCACGATTCCAATTAGAGACGTGGCGTGGGCGTGGTGCAGGTCTGCAGGTCCACCTAACTGTCTTCTTCATTCTGATGAAACCGTCGCGTCCTTGATAACAACCCCAATATACAATGAGAAATAATCAGGCTGAGGCCTTTGGATAAAGCGCTTCTTAGCACGCACTTAAGAGTCACACAAGCCCCCCCTTCTCCCTCTTCTCTCCCTCTAAACACACACAGACACAGGCGTGCGCGTATTCAGGACACGCACATCCGTCATTTCGCACGGAAAACAAACAAGGCTTAGACCAGCGGCCCAGCGCTAATTCACGTCACACACACACACACACACACACACACACAGTATGCCCCTCCGGCGCACGACACGGTGCGAGTCTCATATAATCTCAAATTTGATCTGCACACACAGACACACACATCAGTGTGAGGGTGTGTGCGTGCATGGGAAACGCACACGTCCCTCGTGGGGCGCAAGTGCTCCGCACACGAAAATGTATACAAAAATAAAGGTAGGATTTACTATCCCCAGCTGCATCCGCGAGGTGGGGCGTAGGCCACAGGTTTTGCTATGGGGTACAAGCGCGTACTGTATTCACCATAAGTGTGCGTGGCCCGCGTGGCAGCGGGGCCCACCCGGCCGCGGGCGCGCGCGCGCGCAGGAGGGCTAAGAGGTTGCACAAACAGCAGGGGCAACGGACGAGCGGCTGTCCACACGCCACAGTCAACAGGCTCTTCTAGGGCTTCAACACCAGCACACACAAAAAACTGAGATCTTCGACTTGATCCTGGATTTTTTTTTTTTTTTCAAGTACATATGATTTGATCGAAGTGATATAGACTTTTACTAAGTCAAGGATCAAGTATGTACTTGATCAAAAACTCGGGTTTTGGGGTGCAGTAAACCAAATTTGCTGCTTTCTAGTTTGCGCAATGTGCAGCGATGGAAAAGAATCAAATCTCTGAAAAAAACAGTGCCGTGCCTTGTGCCTTGTGCGCATTACAGCACAAAGTGTGCGCACACGCATACATTTCCCAATACCTTCTAGGGTATGCGTTTCCATGAAGCTATACACTGATTTACTGACTTGCCCCGTGTGACATTTCGCTCCACTAATCTCCAGCCATATCGACAAGCCGCCGTATGCCCTTGCACGCATCCGGCCATATTCCTGTACGCCGAACACCTTCTACAATTTTTCTTATTTGTTTTGATTTTCGGAGGCAGTGCAGTTGCACAATTGTTCAGTTACAATTCGACGACACTTTGGCCGAGTGATGAGGTTGACCTCCTCATGACAGACTACTAACAGAAAAAAAAAAAAACAGAGCCAGGGATTCTTCATTACACAAGACTTTATCCTTCACTTGTTGTATTCAGCGCCCCGAACCCAGGCCTTGTAACTCGGCATCACTAACACTATAACTGACATCCAAGCAGGTTCTTGAATCAAGTGAATTCTCTCGAAACAAGTGCACGCACTCAAATTATTTAAATACACCATTGCCAAAAGTATGTGCACCACTGATTGTCAGCCTTGCTTTAGGACATGTCATGACATTGGCCACCGGCCTTAAGAAAACGAAAACACCCACCTTGCCGTGTAGGTAGAACCACACGACCTTGTACTTGTTTTATGTGATGGCGCCCGAAAGAGAGGAGACTGATCGAAATCTCTTATGGTCCTCGTCTCCACCGTGATTTCAGCGCAAAGTTGGAGTGTTTCAAGTGTGTTTTTGGTCTGGATTCGTTTAAGTGGGCCGACGACTGCGGCAGGGATATCATTTCCACATTCCTGAAGACTCGGATCCTTACGATACGTCCAGCAGTAAAACGGCCGCCGCGCCATCGGGACACGATCCGATCGAACAGATAAGATCCGGAGAAGTACGTTGGGACCACAAATTCTTTTTCATCTTCCTCAGCAGATTTGATTATATTGGCTAGCCAGGGATCACTCTGGGTGGCGGGGCGATTTTTGGAACATTATCATAGTGCACTCTTTTGAACTTCAAAGTGGGTCAAGCTGGT
>NW_026267150.1:1085564-1086970 GCF_000697945.3 Frankliniella occidentalis
GCATCCTGACCTAACGTAAAGAGTGCCAAGGAGCGGTTTGTACACATATGCCACCTGAGGCCCTTACGCCTGCGGCGGTTAGGCAGCAGAATACCAGTATAGGGCTAGGAATTTTAATTTGTCAAAGAAGTTTTGGTTTTCATCCCAATTATTTTCTGAAAAGTTTTATTTATTTATTTCAATTTTTCTGGAGATATTTCAATTTTATTTTTTTTCTGTGAAAGATGCCAATTCCTTCCAGAAGAATTTCGGATTTCAAAATTCTTAGGCATCGCGCCCGCACGGATGCGCACCGCACACTACCGTGCAACAGGGGCGCGGAGGCCGTTTCGGTACGAGCTTCACGACCAGTCGCGCTACCGCCGGCCACCCCACCAGTTGTCGGCAACCACACTTGCCGTGTGGTGGTGTATGGTACTTTGTCGCCAGTCAGCTTAATAACAAATCAGCCAGGCTGGACTAGGAGCACTAATCAGGCAAAAGGCTACCATCCACCGGCACCGGCGGGCAGCCAGCCGAACCAGTTCGGCGCAAGCGCGCGGGCGCACGCACGCACACACACACACACGCACACTCATTCATAAATCTTCATTAGGCCCGGAATCCTTTCCGCACTAGTCTATCGGCAAGGCAAAGGCGCGGAGGTATCAGCAATCAAATTGTCCACCTGCCCCGCCACCCGCCTGCCCTCCCACCCACACACAAATTGCGGCAAATTGGTCACTTAGGCGGTCATACCAATTGAAAATGCCACATGAAAAATACAGGGTGGAATGGACACGGTTACCCGAGTGAGTGGGACATGTATAGCACCCGTGGTCGTGGTGGTGAGCCACGAAAACTATTGGCTCTTACAAACAAGCGAAAGGCAATTGTTGAAGTGACATGCAGACAAGGACAGGTGAGCACTGTTTATTTTTAAAATGTCTGGGATTTCACAAACAGGTTGTGAAAACGAAGTGCTCTGGAAACTGACAAAGGTGGTCGGGAATGAATCTGTGTAAAATCCCAACATATTTTTAACAGTATGATTACAGTCGCTCAACGTCAACCAATAACGAAATTACTGTATCTCTTGCAGTCTACCTCCATTTGAGCCACGACTCCAAATAATACGCGCAAGCACGTACTGATGAAGGCATAAATAGGTGATATTTTTTTTATTCGGTGGGGGGGGGGGTGGTCATCGAACCATGGCACGGCGCAGCCACCGCGCTTAATGCATGCAGAGCAACAGGACGTCTTTGCCGGCGTCGTGGGTAATTTATGTATTGCCAATCATAGCCCCCGGAGCACTATCATCACTGAGAATCTCATTGTAATTCACGGCGCAGTGACGAAATGTGCGCAACTGTCTTGAGTTACGACAAGTAAAAAAGTGTACCTTTCCGCGTAAATGGTTTATG
>NW_026267150.1:1095100-1101831 GCF_000697945.3 Frankliniella occidentalis
ACAAGGAGACTTAGGTAAGTGTAAATTCCCGATTCGGTTCAAACTCGGGATATTTGCTTCTTATCCCTATAGATGACTATTGCGCGTCAAAATTTGTGCTGAAGTTCATATGTCAAAACTCCCTATAGGGGCCTATACGGGCCTATATTTCCCAAAAAATAAAAATTTCATGTTAAATTTTTTTAAAGTGATATTCCGACTCAGAATGTGCGGTTTTGGGGGGGTAGTTCCTCTTCCATTTTTCGATTTGAGAACGCCTTCCATGAGTTTATGTCGAATTTCTAAACTTTTTCTATAAAACGCTCCTATAAAGTACCCCGGGATGTGAACTTCAGCACAAAATTCGACCAGTGTTCGTCATCTACATGGCCAAGAAGCATATACCGAGTTTGAACCGAATCGGGAATTTACACTTACCTAAGTCTCCTTGTAAGTAGTCACTGCACAAATTGTCAATTACAAGATTGCCATTTAACGAATGCGGGTCAATCTGCGGATGCCAATCTTTGATCTGGCCAGCCAGGTCTGAGGCCAGTGTATGAGACTGACCAAAACATGTCCGGGTTAATCGTTACTGTTTGAGCAGTGATACAGCAGGTCATGACGGTGCGCATTCTATACGGTCTACAGGCGGCAGTTTACTTCCAGTCATGTGTACACACGAAATAACTCGACACAATTCCGTCCGAGTCGCTATCTGACCATATCTGCCCAAAATTAATCTTTAATTTGCCGATCATTCTTCAAATTTAAAAAAGAGCCTGGCCACCTAAAGCTTTTCCTAACGTCTTACTCTGGGTCACACTTCCTAAATGTTTCGGTGACTCTGAACAGTCAAGAAACGCGGCAGTCGTCTTATTGTCTAGTTAGCACCTCGGGGACCGCTATGTTTGAGAAGCGTAAACACATAGTGGCAAAGCTACCCGCGCCACTCTGACCCATCAGAATGAAAAGCGCCAGACCAAACTTACGATGAGCGGGGAGCAGCAGACCCACAGTCCGTCTCTGCATCCTAGCCTAATCTATTTCAATTATCTCTACTCCTCTGCCTTCCTCCACCAAGACCGTTGCGCTCCGATAAAAAAACGAGCTCGGATTTCTCATACTATTAGATGGGTCGGATACGTTTTGCGTTTATTTGCTTTTCGCCAGGTTGTTTGGGGGCGGCGCAGAGGGGTCACCTTTAAGGGTCAACCACGGCCGCGACCTGCAGCGCCACTCGCCACGCCCTGGGAACACCGAACCGCGCCGTGAGGTGATGCACTAACCAAACAGTCTCCGTGACGGGGCACGCCCCCACCAGCCAGATAAGAGGAATTTAAAGGCCGCCAAAAGGATTACAAGCCGGGGGATATCCTAGCGGAGGGTACACATGCAGGTCCGGTTCCAGGGGTGTTACAGCAAAACTGAACAGTAGACGACTGTGGTACCAACTGCAGATCCTTTCGATCCGGGAAGTTCTGGATTTTTAGTTTTGCTAACCCTTTTCTCTTGAAAAACCCCGATTTTTACTGACTTTAAAGGCAAGAAAGTAAGCAAAAAAATGTATTAGGCACTTATGAAAAGAATATTATGCGTTGTAAGTGAAACCACGATCACACCTCTTATCAGCAGCGTGGTTAGTAGGGAAGGTCACGCGCACTTTAAATAACACGTGATAAAGTTCCCTCACGCGGCTCGAATAATGAAGTGTGAAAACTGTCAGCTCCTAAAGGGGAATAAAATAAAATTTTAAAAAGTAGCGCCTGTTCTAGAACAGCGTGATCTAGACTCCGGTGCCAGCAGCAGACATGTAATGTACCGACGAGGATATAAATCTGGGCGAAACCAAACGCGTGAAACACATTCAGGGTGTCACCTGCAGCAGACCGGCCTGGCGGCCAGGCGGCCAGGCGGCCAGGCGCGCCCAGGCGCCTGCAGGTGTGCTACGTGCTTGAAGCCAGCTGGCAGCTACTGCAGCTGTACGCGGTAGCAACAACAGCCGTGAAGGCAGGCAAGAGGAGGATCCTTGGCTGGACCCCTAACGCAAAGGGCATCGCGTGTCAATAGCTTAATTGTTTATGAAATCTTCCATAGCCGTACTCCGTACGCCTTGGAGGTCTTTACTGGCTCGTTCCCGCGTACAAGTCTCTATTCACTTTTAGCACGCAGATTGAAAAGCAAGGAAAGGGTCTTCTAGGCCTTGGGGATCAACCAGAAAGTACGCCATTTACTGACACCACAGGTCCCAACGTGAAGTTACGAGACTGACCACCATTGTTCAGTATATGCAAGCTCTTCTAGCGCCTGATAGGCAGGCAACATCTCGCCAGAAGTGCATGCGTGCATTGCTGGGTGGCCTACTCCGAGTTTCGCAGGGGCCATGCTCTTGTAATCTACCGACAGATCTAAGAAAAGCGTATGTACTTCCTGAACGATCTACTAGTCGATGACATTTTTACCGGAGTATGAAACGTAAATTCTGTAAACAAACGGTTCAAGCGGTCAATTCTTACAATTGGACTCGAGTTCCCTCTGCCTCAAAGCGCGTGACGCAAGTGGTCTAGATTTTCGCTCGTGCTCTGTAGCGGCTATGTACTGCACACGTGAGCGCTCGGAGCGAGAAAGGGGGGCGACAAACAAGCCTTTAACTGACACGCCGCTCGATATACGCCGCCGAAGGCCTCCGTCAGGAAGCCCCAGATATACGACCGCGGAGCCGAGCCAGCCCGCGCGACATTAGATGGAGATCACAAGCCTCATTGGCACATACGGTTACGTTACGTCACGCGTGCGTCTCAAGTCCGACATATGGACCACTGTACACTACACTCCACGATTGTCGATTCCAGGAACCGTGTCCACCGAGAAAGTAAGACGTCAAACAGATCTCTCGGATGAAAACGAGACTAAAAAGGGTGACATATGGCACACTAATTCATGCATTTTGTGAACGCATTTCATGTGTTGCACGGCACAAACGAGAGCTTGGTTTTCAAGCCGAAAATAACGTTTTCGAGTATTTTGAGAAAAATCAAGCAGTGCCCATTTAGCACATTGAAAACCAGTGTTTTCCAAGCAACTTTTCATATGTCCCCAGCTGCCCAGCTTGATTTCCAAGAAATCAGCCTTGGAATACAAGCTGGTTAGCTTCCGGAAGAGGCAACTTGGAAATCAAGCTATCAAGCTCTCGTTTTTGCCGTGTTACCATGTCGGATCCCTCGTAAAAATTCAGATTGAACCAGCTAGCAGGATGTGATGGGGCACGTGCAAGTTAACGAATCATAGAAATGTTCTTTGTTGTTATTGCGACGAATGTTTCCCGATACTGTGCAAGTGCTCAGTCCTCTGCTCTCCCCTCCAGTCGTACTGTACCCTCGACTGTACCCCTCTTTGCGTGGGAAAGCTCGACTCCCGTTGGCTTCCGCCTGGCTTTTCGGAGCTATTGTCGCATTTTAAAATCGAATTCGCGTCTCGTCTTGGCTGCGCCTAATGTGACAAGAGGCTTCGGCGCATTATGGCTGCTAAAACGATGCAGGTGAAAAGATACGAACTTCGTATCTGTGGAATTTAGAAAAAAAATAAACAAAACGCCCCGTCAAATTCTTGAGCAGGTAACACAGGACAGACACGCCGCTGCCGGAGGTATACCGGAGGTATACCGGAGGTAGGCGAGGTGCTAATACGCTCTAAGGCCCCGCCGGTCAGCCTACAGCTCGCGATGCATCCGATTGCCACACTAATTGAGCTTCCAGACTTGGGAGGGGGAGACGGTAGGGGCAGCAGCAATACTCTCACAAGAGTGCGTGCGTGGGTATGAGGCGAAAGGGTTGACGGCGAGGACAGCTAGCAAAGCGGCGCGGCCGCGCGCCCAAGAATTGCTCTCATGTGTTGATTTTATTTTTATTTTTTCAATAGCACCTGAGAAAAAGAAAGGGGCTTCGCATGGATATTGTAATTTTGCCCACTATTTTTATTGTTGGTTAAATATGCAGATATTGCCAGTACCAAAAATCCTCATGATTCATGACTTTCTCAAGTTACCAGATTATTCATTTTTTATTTTTATTTCTATTTTTTCGAGGAAAAGCAAGTATAAAAAAATAAGCCATTTTTGTTTCCGTCAAGATACATGTGGTTGTAAAAGAAAACAAGGATGTACAGCTGTTTAAGCGTTCATTTTCAGCAAGCACCATCAACCGATAGCAACCCGAGAAGGCTTGTCTTAATTTTCCGTAAATACCTATACAGCATATTTTCACAGTCTGTGACAGAAAAACGCATGACGTGTTCGAATTCCTCGCGCCGCACTCGACACTATTGGCAACCGACCGAGGGGATATTAAACGTGAGCCTACATCACGCTTTGATGTGGCCGCGGCAGTCACCCACGGGGACCGACGGGGACCGACGGGGACCCGCGGCAATATCGTCTCACATTCATCACACCATCGGTCGCACACGTGCAGTGCGTAGGCCACGTGGGTGGGCCTCGGCCGGTCTGCCACGGAAATACACACCAGCACTGCGTGCGCACCACTATTGAAATACCTGATGGTGAGTGCACAGTACTTTTTTCATAATTTCGATTTAAAAGTGAAATTGTACAAATACAAGCAAGGTCGTAAATTTACCGAGGCGCACTGACTGGAACAAGGGAGCCAAACAACGCCTTTCAAGTCCAGTAGTGCCGGAAATAGCACCTATGGGGGCCAGTAGCGTAATTGCAAAGACACTAAATCACTGACGCCTCTAGAAACACGCATAGAGCAACTTTGATTCACCAGTGGACTCAGACAATTTTTACATTTTTAATTATCTAAATTATTAGTTTTTCCCATTTCAATTCTGAAGTTGCAGTAACCATTCCTGACACATTCCAGTGCGGTTGACGGGGCGTATGTCCAGTGTTTATGATCCCATCGCTTATGTCGCTCAGTACCATTGTCTCGCCCTTCACCCTTCACTACACGGCCATCTTACTCCTCAGGGTTTTCTGGTATGGGCGACTAAACAATTTGAAGTGATAAAGCCTTCAGTTGTCGATCTTGTAACAATCCCAAAACAGCGACAACAGCTGTCAGTCCCCTCGATCAACGATACCTAGATGTGCAGTTTTTTTAAAGAGGATCTTGACTCAAAGGATATGTTAGGATATCATGATTGTTTCAAAATGACATGAACCGCGATTTTCCGCGTAATTTACACGACCTTTCACAGTATTATCACAACTATTTTGAGCTTCACGGGTACAGTAACTAATGTACTTAACAGCCATTATTTTCAGAATATAAATGATTTCGCGCCACGCCAATGATCTTTAGGATAAAATAGGCTTCGCTTTAAATCGCCGTTTGGAAGTTAATTTTCACTAGTTTTAAGTGGCTGAAGTGTGCCTCACAGTGAGTGAGGGCGGAGAGGAAGAAATGGCCACCATGGCCTTAATGTGCAGGTCATTTGCCTGCGCACGATGGTTCGCAAGTGTGTTCCTCCCCTCTCTAACGACGCCAAGTGTCATAATAATCAATAACAGAGCAACGCGCGGCGCCTCAAAGCGAGCGCTACAAGCGCCGCCGCCACCGCCGGCAATCGCTCAAAAAGAGGAGCGGAGTATGTAGAGTAACGAGCGCTGCCCATCAAGCTTTATCATTAGAACGACGTTGTATTTCTCAATGGCACAACAAAGTACACAGTCTTGAAACAAGCACTGATAAAGTTTGAAATTTTCCAAGAAACACTCCTCAGTAACGTGCATGGGGAAGGCCTGCGCAAGCTCAGGGGTCCAAGTGGGCGTCGGCGGGCGTGCAGACAAGGCAGACAAGGCGACGGGGAAAAGTGAAAAATGGATCGCGTCGCGTGTTTCGATAAAAATGATGAAAGGGACAAAAATGAGATGGTCATGGTGACGAATGAAGAAAGGCCAACAACACTTCGTCGCCGCAGCGGCAGAGCGGCGCGCAAATTCGAAATCGGCCGCTCCCCGGCTGCTCCGCGCCCCGCCGCGTTCCATACTCGTCCCTCGGGCCGCGGTGCCCGCGCGTGGGCCAGCCAAACACACCATCCTCACCCGATAAATCTAGCCGAGTGGGCCGGGCAGGCGGAGTGCGAACGCGGGTGCATCGCGCCGCATCGTGTGGGTTCCTTTAATTAACTGCGCACGTCACCGCGCGGGGCGTCGTGGGTGACCTTTTGTAACACCCAACGGCGGGCGTTTCCACAAAACCAAAACGAACAATCAATTGGGCCAGTCAACATTGTATTAAATAATGAGTAAAATAGCTAACCAGTACACGGATGTCGATAAATACTAAATACTCAAAAACGAGTTAGTTTTTACAAGCTTGTTTGTTTTGGCTTTTTTTTTTTTTCATCATCCTAGAAAGCGTCCCTTGAGCAGGAAATTTCAATTACATTGCGGGTGTATACACTAAAGACAGTCCTTCCCTATCCCCAGAGATAAGGAGGGTAATTTCCCAGATCGATGCCACGGACCGCCAGCCATCTGACACGGCCATCCCTCACACGCTCATCACGCTCCGATCAAAATCGGGGCGCTCGGCGTGGCGTAACCATGGGAACCAGCTGGCTGGTCAGGGTGCGACACACGCCTTCCAGCCGACCGCCTGGTAGGGCCAGCGGCCAGCGACAAATGTAGGGGGTGCCCGCCGCTCGCCCCCTACGAGCGCCCATGCGGCGAGGGCCGCGATCCATTGTGGAGGTGATCTGGCGACAGGCGAACAGTGTAAACACCA
>NW_026267150.1:1102187-1105945 GCF_000697945.3 Frankliniella occidentalis
TCTTGGCAAGCTGTCACAATCCTTGCAAATCGTGTGCGTTCGCATTGCAAAGAAAAAGTTTGCACGCATTTTACAGTGAGGGTTTCCACAATAACGCAAGAAGCGATATGTACCAAAGAGGTGCACAGCACAAAGTCACGCGAATCGGTACGGACACGAAGGGTTTGCGCGCTCCCCGCTCTTGTATTGAATGCAGAAAGGCCGTGTGGCTATAACCTTTGGCTCGCCTTCCATTCACACGAGAGGTTACCATGTGGCCCCAGCAGACAGGCCGAACGCCTGCAACTTTGGAAAGTAAAACCGCTTGCCTGTCTTGCATCTTGCGTGAACCCGTGAAGGCCGCGCCAGGACAAGAAAGTGAAAAGCCGGCACTAATCACGCCTTTTAACAACGATATCGGAGAGTAGGCACCCTACGGGCACTAATCGATACAACTAATAATTACGAGAAGAGGAAACACTATTTCCTATCAATCCGAAAACATCCGAAGTTAACAGGTGTTTTTAACAGTATGTCAATTGGTCTAATCGTTTACCTTTTTCTTATCAAAATTTCAATACCCAATAATGACTTTATCTTAAGCTTGGCTTAATTCAGATTCGGCGAAGTCGTGAAATCCCTAATCAGAGTTGAATGAAGGTGCCGTGCATCCTGTTGCACAAAAGTCAAAGAAACAAAACCAGCCGTGACGAGGCCACTGTCTTCCTGCCCTCTCTCCCCGTCTCGGTCCCTCACTTCCTCCGGCGAGTGTTCTAAAACAGTTCCGCCCCAGACGGCTCAACAACCGTATCTCCTAACGAGTCACGTGACATTTCCCCCCACATTTCCCTGTCACTCGCTGCACCGCGCCACGCCCCACCTGTGTGTGGTGGCCTGACAAAGGTGAAGGCCGCCAGTGCCATTCATGTCGCTATTCGCGCGACACTTTAAAGACTTATTGATTTTTGCTCGTGCGACATTCACACACTTCGGTTTCCGGTGCGCACAGCGGTACAGCACTGAATGTAAGAACGACGAGCGTTCGGCGCTGCTGCAGCATCCACCCAACCGCTGTACCTTTCGCACTCAATGACACATGGCGGCCGGTGTGAAGCGCGCCACCAGCTACCCTTTCTCTCACTGCCCAGGAGCATGGCAGCAGTGCCGGGGCGGGTGTGAGTAGACTACTAGCTGACTTGTCAGGGTTGTACGCGTCCAGCGCTTGTCTCGGTTCTCAAATATCGATGAGGTTGGTCTGTCCACGGCACGGGCGGTGGGGAAAGAGGGGGGGTGCGCGGTGCGGGTCGGTGAACGGGCCCAGTCGTAGGCGTCCGAGGCAGATGTCTGCAAAATCGACTTCGGAGACAGACTGCGCCAGGCCGCCTGCCGGGTGAGAGGTGTGAGGAGGAAGAAAGCTCCCCCGCTGCCTCCGCTCCTCGCCTCTCGCCTGGGCAGGCGGCCGGCCTGGCGCGGTCCAGAAGGCACTTCTGCAGAGCCCTGCATGGTCCGCAGCTTCACTACAAAAAGACACCTCTACTGCCGGCCACCAAGACACGGAAATTTCTACGTGGGCTTCTTTGTATGTAAAAAGAAAGACTCGTTCGGTTTCATCAGGTGCAAGCTTACCGCGAGAGGCGTCAGTCACACCACACCAGCCGTCACACCACACCAGCCGTCACACTACACCAGCCGTAGGCCCTCACCTGCAACGAGAACAAAAGCAGGGATAGGAATTATTAAAACAAATAGGGGATGGGAGGATGGGCAATGAATCACATTGGCGCGCCGACACTCCTGCAGACACCTGCCGAGGCGGCCAGAGGCGGCCAGAGCCGGTCACACCTCGCTCTGTCCGCGCACCACCGCTCTCTGCAGCCTCCGGCGACGCCCCGGGCAGGTCTGCGGGCTATTGGTTTTCTGATAACTTGCCCGGACTAGTTCACACACTCAAAAAATCGTCCTCTTGAAAAACATACTAATCGTTTCCTCGAATGATTCATCTAAAGAATATACTAGGCTATAGAATATTATCTGGTAATGCAATTTCCACTTGACAAGAAATCGAAACAAGCGCACAAGTCGGGTTCAAGACAATTTAATTTGATTATTTGACTCGTTTTTCATTTTGTCATCGCACACATATCTTTACCGTGTGGGAGAAGAACGAGTATTGTATTCAGGGAGCAGTAGAAACACACTTTCTTCTATGAGCGAAATTGTACAATGTAATCCTTGTTCGTAAAATCAGAGGTTGGCAATAGATAGTTGTGATGCATCTAGACATGAAGACTTCACTAAGGAAAGGGGGGGTGGGGGTGGAATTGATATGCTTCAATTTCGGTGCATTTCTTTTTAAATTTCGATGAGCTTTGCAACGAACTTTGGCCTCAGCCAAACTTCGATAAAAGTCGAGAGGTTCATTTTGTTTCGGGACGGAAACGAACAGAAACGGCAGGACGGAGTGAGACTGCCCGCCCTCGCCCTCCCGGTCCCAGCAGCGTCCCGCCATACATCATCTCTGGGGGACAATGCACTGCTAGGTGGCGGTGCCCTGGCAGTGCCTGGCTTCTCACACCGTGAGATGAACACATCACCTGGCGCCTCAGGGGCCCATAGCCCGGCACAAGGCACCCTATTTGCTTTACATACTGCTAGTCCGGCAGTCAGGCGCAGCCCACGGCCATCCGCTAGAGCACGGCGTTCTCACAACATCCGTTTGCAGAGGCGAGGGGTTCCTTCAAATAATACGTGCCTTTCGAGGGGGTACAAACATAATGAATGGGGTCCAAAAATAATCAAGAACATCATTGGAGTCCAGAAAGATACCATGATATTTGTACCACGAGGGGTACAAATATTATGGGGTCCTAAGGGCTTCAATGGTGGTCCTTCCTTGATCAATTTTGGGACCTCATATTATTTGTACCCATCCCCTCCAAGGCACGTAGTATTTCAACGACCACTAAAGTAAGACAAATCGTGTCCTTTTCCTTCCTCTCCTCGACGACGGATGACGCGGAAGTGTCCTGATGCTAAATTTGCAGAGTATGCGCCGTGGTTTCGAGATGGCGCGAAGGCTTCGGGGCGGAACGCATTCCTGCGTATGGCCGCCGTGTGTCGAGCACTCACTCCGGTGGTCCCCGCCCGCCGCAGGCGCCGCAGGCCATCCCAATTACCTCCTCATTACGTACTGCCCCACGCAATCACTCACAAATCTCTCGGGGATCAGGACGACGCGACACGACAGCGCGCGCACGACCCGCCGTCCCTCTACAAATGTGACATTGGAACACTGGAAAACGCAGGACGAAAAGACACGGCGGAACATACAGTCTGCGGCAAAGATATCGAAGGATTAGAATGTACAGTTACCCCAAACAGAACGTGTGAGATGTGGTTGTAAAGGACTCTTTTATTTTCACTAATTCGTGCTCATCTAGTCTCATTTTAATCAGTTTGCGATTACACGGCAAGGGCGACAGTGCAGGCGGTGGTACACTTACTAGGGGGGCTCTATGTACCGGGTTGCACCGACCACGAGACGGGGGGCGCCCTCGGATCCAGCACGCCGCCGGGCCAGCCGGTCAGACATGTTTACAGTCGATAACAACCCCCAATTAAAGAATCGTCACATTACTATTGGCTCGTTAATACAGAGCGTGGAGGTAAGCCACGCTCAGACCCGCCCCGCCCCGCAACGCACCAGATCACCATAATGACGGTAATTATTGCCATGGCCCCAGATTGATGGGACCGCTAAACAAACACTAAGTGCCTCT
>NW_026267150.1:1106053-1143492 GCF_000697945.3 Frankliniella occidentalis
CCCCATCTCTTCCGGAGGGGAGTGGCTTACAGTGAGCCCTACCTCAGTAAATCCCATACCTGCGAGATTCCCTGAATGTGCCATTACGTTGTCAGCGGGTGGACTGTTGCACGCACAAGGCCCAACTTGCTCCACACGAACACACACACACACACATACTCGCGCGCGCGCGCGCACACACACACACACACAGGGAGGGGGGGGCGTACGAATGCGGGGCGCCCCGGTTGACGTGTTGATTGATAGGTTGACCGTTCGGAAGGAAACCCGCTTATTTCGACTTTCCAGTCAAAATATTTGCAGCGTTTCCCACGACGCTATATTCCCGAGGGGAAGAAATCAGAAAGCAGCCAGACGAGCCAAACTGCACTAACTAAAGTGTTTGAGGTGTTTGAAACCGTTGTCGCGTCCTTAAAGGGGTTTGGCAGGGATTTTAAGCACCTGCAAGTCACTGTAAAAAATATGTTCGTGCATGTACGATATCACTATCACTGGAAAAACAAAGGTGCGAAGTCGTGCCTTTCCTAGGGCACTACCCAAATTTTGAGTTCAGTGCCCAGTGCCCCTGTCTGTAAAGGCACTAAAGGGCCCTAAAGGTCCTAAAAATTACTGCCTTTGGCAGACCCTTCGTGCCTTTGCGTTTTCCATTAGCTCTTATGGCGCGTTCACCAGTTCGTTCACTTTTTCACCGCGATCCCGTTCACCCCGCCGTTCTCGAAAACCCCCCCAGAGTGTGAATTCGGTGCATATGACTCAAATAGGGTGAGCCTTCTGGTCAACACTCTGATTGAGTGAGGCAAAATTGTCTCGCTCATTTCGAGAACGACTCATTCAAAGATTTTCACTGTTAGTGATATAGTCGCGAAAGACCTCCGAAAACACTGCGGAAAACTAATAGTAATAAATACTAATAATTTAAAGGTTTAAACTAGTCGCTTCACGGAGACTAAACTCGCAGCAATAGTAGATGAACCAAAGGACGGGATTATTATTTAGCCGTGTTGCAAAAAGTTTGATGAGTGCCCTAACATTTCGCATCAGCGTTAATTGGATAAGAGAGGTTACACACTGTACACTGCAAACCCAAACAATGAACTTAGTACACACAAAGAAGAGTCAGTGTCAGTATGTTTAAACGAACATAAGAACTCTAAACTTAGAACACTGATCATCAACATTACTCGATTTTGCGCTTTCCGGGAATAATCCTAAAGAACTTTGAAAATTGTCAACACGTTCACTGATATATTAAGTGTGCAACTGACACACTTTAAAGTGTTTAACACCGTGAGGCATACTTCTATGTGTGCAACACGAGTTTTGAATAGTTGGAAGTGTTCAACAGGTGTGTTGCACACTTTTTAGTGTTCAACTTGAGTGTTGAGCTATAGTGCTCGACGGTCAGGTTGAACATTTAAAAGTGTGCAACATACCTGTTGAACACTTCCAACTATTCAAAACTCGTATTGCACAGATAGAAGTATGCCACACGGTGTTAAACACTTTAAAGTGTGTGTCAGTTGCACACTTTATATATCAGTGTTGTGTTTGCGATACCATACATTTGATACCCCATGACCCAACGTGTTAATCAACGACGAAGTATACTTCTTTTTAAAATCTAACACCCCACAAATATTTTGTTAACAGTGAAATGGAAGTTTTTTCTTCAAAGAACTGCTCTTTGTAAACGTACAAAGTATATGGCACCTTCGTGATACAAACAAATCAATTGCGAAGGGTTCGGCTTCGTAATACGAAGAGCACGTGTCAGTTAACTGAGTGGTGGTGTTTGTAAGACGAAGAAAATCCGTTTGTAAAATGTTGGTTCCAGATCTTTGTTATGTTACAAACCTAATTCTTCGTAATATGAATAATTCACTTTGTAGGAACTAGGAGTGATTGACAACCGCAAGGGTGAATCGCACTAGGAGCAGAGGAGTGAGGGTGGAGGGAAAGAGGATAAAACAATCCATACTGCGGACGGGCTTCGTCAGCAGGGCAACTCTGTTCCGTTGCATGCCTCCTCATGGGTGGCTCTCGGAATAGAATCTTTATCTCGCACCGACACGCGCAACAAAAACACACACACAAACACACACACACACACACACACACACACACACACACACACACACACACACAGTTACTTTTCTGTTAAGATTTTGCGTATGATAGCGGAGCAGATGAACACACGCGGCGACGTTTATTATATGCATAAGCTGCTGCTCCCCGCCGGTGCGATTATCATAATTGTAAGAATAAAAAGTGGGAAGAGGGAAAGAAGGGGGAGGGGGCGCAGGGGGTCTTAACGAGGTTCCCAGCGCGCCGGGCCCTGGCCGGGCCTGCTGAGCCGGCGGGGACCAGGCGGGGACCAGGCGGGGACCGCCTGCGGGCGAGCCGGCCCGCCGCGCGCCGCTACGGCACTGGCGGCCTACCCAGCCAGGGGCTCGGCTCCGCGCGGCTCCTCGCGGCACACTCGTCCGAGGGGTCCCCCACTCGCCAACTCGCTGTACACGAAGAAAAATACTCGCGAAAAACTCGAAAAACTCGCAAAAAAAAAAAGAACTACTCGCCAAATACTGGTGGAAACTCGGCAATGCTCTCGAATACTCGCGGCTACTCGCGCCTCATTGTACACCTACTTGGAGGGTGGGGGACCCCTGCTCGCACTCGTCTGCTCGAGTCACGGTAAAGTCACGGTAAAGTCCCGGACTAGCGGCGGGCTGCACGCAAAGCCCCCACCCGCCTGCACGGCACGCAGATGAGAGCATAACTCGACATCTTATAAAGCTTCCGATAGAAGGAGCCACTTATACGAAATAACTATTCCTGGGCCTAGCTCAGCGGGTGCGAGCGGGTAGGCTCGACCGATGTGCCGAGCTGGGTGAGGGGTGGGAAGTGAAGGGCTGGTGTGTGACACCATAGTCAGTCATGAGAGCGCACACTGATCAATAAAGTGTGCAAACTTTACTCTAAAGGGGAAAGTACACATTTGTATCCATCAAGGATGTGTTATGAAGCACATCTCAATCGGATGAAAACACTTGGATAAACAAAGGTAAGACTTAATGCTATTTTAGGGGTGTTGAATTTTCATGCCTTTCCTTTGAAAAGGCACAGAGGTGTTCAGAGGCATGAAAACTTAGTACCTTCGGCCACTTTTAATGCCTGTGTAGGGGTGCTACGTTTAAATAATGCATTTGTAAGGGCATTAAAACCCTTTGAGTCTGAATTTTGTTTTTCCAGTGAATTTGTCTCTGAGCTACACAAAAAAAGTTATTTGTTCTAAGACTAGGTTTGTAACACGAGAGCCAAGTCTACTTTCTTAAGTGTAGACATGGCCATGTCTACTTCCTTAAATGTTGGCAACGCACACATTTACAGAGCAGATCCTGAAATTGTTCGAACAACCTTCCATCAATCGACGTGCTGGTCGAGGAGGTTCGACCTTCCCCAACCGCTCACAGCAGAGAGTCACGCATCGGACCAGCTGTAGAGCTTGTCCGTCTCACTCGTACAGCACACTAAAAACGCAACTGTGTAAATGTCGCACACTTGAAGGTGTGTGTGTGCCATTCGTACACATGGAGGTATGAGTGTGAACTTCAAAGGAAACACACCTACAAGTGTGCACACTTGCGACATTCACACACTTGCGTTTCCAGCGCGCCGCTTAATGATCGCTTTCTCTTGCACGTCAACGCCAGTGATGCAGCCGCGGGGGGAGGGGCGCATCACGGAAGCCTTCGTGGCGTGCCGTACAAAGCGCCCCGCCTGACTCTCTGAGGCAGCTACTTGTGTTCCCCAGCGAGAAGGGGCGGTGATTGGAGGGCAATCAAATTATAGGCAAGCCACTATCCGTACCGCGTGGTGGAGCTGGGACTCATCTCAACGGGATCACTATGTGAGTTTTGTCCCCCCCCACACACACACACACACACACACACACGCACACGCACACGCACACGCACACTCACACCACCACCACCACCACCACCACCACCACCACTGTCCGCGGCAACACCAAAGTACAGTTTGAAGGTGTTTGAATGAAACAAATACGAAAGCTGCCGGCTACTAAGGTGCTCAGCTTGTGGCACAGTACCTGTTAAATGGCTTCCAGTGAATTCAAAGTCGTCGTCCTGGTCCCAATGCTTCAGTGACAAGTTTGACAGCGGTGTTGCATTTGCAAACTCTAAATTAGCAAAGTGCCAGTCTAGAATTTGGCGGTCTCTTGAGGATAGGTACACATCACTGGAAAGTAAGAGAGAGAGACTGAATATAAGAGCGTTATGTTACGTGTGAAGTAAATTGGATCATGCTTCTACCTTGGAGGAGATGCCTCCAATTCCTGAAGCTTTTCTTCAATTTCTTTCTGCTGCTCGAGAAGCTGATCCCATTCCTGTTCAACCAAAAATTTATGGAAAGAATTAAGATAAAAAATGTCTAAGCTTTTAGATTGATAGATAGATAGATTTGATTTCATTATTCTTACCCGACATGCATGACTCAGATCACGGAGTTTTGATCTTGCTTCAAACTCTTCATTTATGTTTTTTTTAATGTTGATAAACTCTTGAGTCTGTTTGTGTAGTTCTTGGATTCGTTCCTGCAATGAGATCATCTGACAAAAAAAAGAAAATTACCATAGGACTTGCCTCCAAATAAATATTTACCACATTTGATAAAGCACAAGACACATACCTTGTTTTGATTTGTTTTTAAACGGTCCTGCAAGGTAATCACTGCCTTCCAGTGCTGTATTTGCTTTTCTTTGACATTCTTTTCTTGCAGTCTGCAAATAAATGTTAACAAATCAGTTTCTAGATTAAAGAGTTTGGCTGAAGTAATGTCAGTGTGATAGAGGACAGATTTTTTTTTAAAGGCAGGGTATGAAACTGCACCCTTAACAGTAACTAACAAGTAGAACAGTTACAAAATGAGCCGATACAATCATACTAAGTATGGAGCAGTTTGGATCCACTTAGACTTAACTTAGATAAGAAACCAAGAACTCAGTAGAAGAAATCATATATTAGCTCTAGTGATTACGAACATTTCATAAAAACATTCAAAACTACTGTAACCATTTTACATGATTGGAGATTAGATATATTTCTTGGATTGGACCTCTTAATGAATGTCACAGTTGTTATTAGATTAGATTGATTGATTGGTAGAAGCTTTGGAGCACAATAAACTATACACCATGGCTGCAACACTTCCAAGAAATAACAGATAACTGATAACTGCTAAATTTTGTACAGTTGCAGGTTTTGTCATTTGTAGTGTGTTTCAGTCAACATACATTGCAATAAAAACTAGTTTAATGGCGTAAACTGCAGAAACAACCTTTGTACAATGGTTCTGTTGTCTGTTATTTCTTTTCAGGTGATACAGCCCATTTACCATTTACAATTAACTTACTTTATCACCCATTCTAAGGCTTGCCCCAGGGACACTGGGCGTCCTCCAGCATAGTTAAAATCCAGTTGATGTGATAAATAACTGGTGGCTTCAAGTAAACGATTAAATTCTCTTTCAACCATTTCATCTTTATCCTTTGGAACCTGAATTTTTTAAAATGAAAGTAAAATGTATTTAAAATGTGACATCAAACGAATAAGCTGCCTTAGTAGGCCTAGCAGACCAGCATGTCTGCCAAAGATACACCTTGCATCTTACTTTCTGGCCTACATGTGAATTACACAAGCAGCTTTCCTTGTTCAAGTCAAAGAATGAAGAGTACTACTCACAGTGCTGCCATTAGACTCATAAAGAGGGCACTTCTGGTGTATCTTGTGAAGCTCCATGTTGATTTGTTTGGACAGGACTGTAATGGGGTTTCCACCTAGACCTGTGACAACCATGGCACCCAAATCTGCAATATAGCTGGACTTCCTGAATGTGGCAATACGTCCTCCAACTCTGTCCTACAAAGGTGACAAGGGCATAGTAATTTATGTTTGTTTTTGTCAAATCAGAAAATAATAGGCAACATATAATTTTTTTAGACTTACTCTAGATTCCAAGACAATAACTTCCATACCAAACTGCTGCATTTGCTGTGCAGCAGCAAGACCAGCTATACCAGCTCCAATCACAATGACTTTACCATGTTTCACTGATGGCAATGGCTGCAACACACAGAACAACATGATAAAGAGTCAGTACAGAGATATCCCTTCATTTCTAATCTATTACAATTTTCCTTACTTTCAAACGTTTAAAAATGCCAAAATTTATAAGACCATGTCTTTCCAGGTAACTATGGACACGCATAACTAGAGGGGCATCGCTGTTGTAAGGTGCTTCTACTAGGGGCAGAGCATTTTCGTACAACAGTTGCTGTTTAGGATTATCTAGCCACAGCTGGAGCTGAAATCACAAAAACCAATATGAATGGATGTAGTGGAGGTGGATGACAATTACAAATCAGAAAATATGGTCATCACATAACTGGGCATCATCAAATAAGTACTTACTAAGCGATTTCTCACATGCAAGAAGACCTTCTGAGTCTGTGGAAGACCTCCAGCAACATCTGGAAAACATGCTGCCTCTGTTGATGTCATCTTATCAAATGGCAGGCGGCTTGAAAATGCAGCACCCTCTAAACCTTTAAATAAATAATGCAAAATTAAGATCATCATTTAATTTAAATTAAAGGTCAACAGTACAATTGATTTCAAGTCATAAATTACAAAGGTACCTGGCAATGAAATGCCTGAGGGGTCATCTTGTTCAGAGTCCTGCTCTCCCTCATCATCCTTCTCAGATTTCACAGAGTTCATAGCACTTGCAGAATCTGGATCCTTTTTTAGCAAATCTACTTTGCTTTTATCCGATTTGTCGTGGCCAGCCAACTTTGAATCGTTATCCTCATGGTTCTGCGAGAGCACACAGGTCACATAATGAGAACAGGGCATATTTGGATTCTATATGTAGATTTAAATAGACAGTTATATGGTTTCATAGAAGAAGACTAAACAGAGAAACACTTAATTATCAAGTTGTCGTAATGTAATAGGTTACACTGACACCTGACGGGTATGAATTTCAATGGGCAACATTGACACCATTATCTGCCATTTAAACATACAAAAGAATTCAAATAGCCTAAACTATTTCTTTTACATAGGTGGTAAAACAAACACACCTTGCCCTTCTTTCTTCGACTGGTTCTTCTGTTGTCATCTTGCCCATCACCGGCATCACTCGCTCCACTATCGTTTGCGGAGCAAGGTCTCTTTCTGTCACTATCCCCAGCATCTAACGGATCATTCTCACGTTTCTCGGTTTTTGTTTGGCTGGAGTTCATTTTGAGCACAAACACTGTCCAAACAAAAGAAAAGGGCAATATTTCTCGCCAATCAATTAAAAGTTCAGCACTTTACAGAGTTGAATTTGAGTTGAGCCTGTTTGTTTACGGTCTGGCCGAAATTTTTCATTTTCAATTTTTCGGTATATCAAAATACCAACTGTCTGTAAATGTCAAACTGACAGTTTTTTGTATATCTATAAGTTTCCTCCACCCCCACCCAAACAAAGAATTACTTGGAAATTTTAAATAAATTGTTCTACTTTTTTGAAATCTTTTTTCGCTTTATATAGCATTTTGCAACTTCAAATTAGGTACAGGTAAACATTTTCTTGTGCCTACCCTGAAGTAGTTGTGGGTGCTCTCATTACAATCCATCCCTTTTGTCTGCTTTTGTCCCGAAGCTAGATTCTAATTCTTCCGGGAAAAGAAATAGAAATGCGTTTTCCTTTCTACTATTTTCAATTATTTTTCTTATAACGAATCAACTGAAGGACGAAAAGTGAGTTACAAGCAGACGAGAGCCGACCACGAACGACCAACACAATGCGTGTGGAAAACAAGAAGAAGAAGAAGAAGAAGAAGAACTTTATGCCACACTTCCGCTTCGGCCATTCTAGTTTCCCTTTTCGCCTTCGCCTTGTGTCTTCGGTGCACCTGGTATAATTTTACACATTCACCATGGGTCGTATGCACGCTCCTGGGTAAATATCGATCAAGTTTTTGAATATATCTTGGTTTGGGGGTTTGTGTGAAGTCTTCATCGTTAAAATTTTAATCACCCCACGCGCAACATAATTACTAGTGCGTGAAGCATTTGTTTATGCATGTCCACCGCGTGGCATCGACTTGTTCACTTAAGCCTTATTTGGATTCTGGTCCAGGGTAGTTTTCACGTTACACCAAATGCGAGTCCCGGCACAGAATTTTGATTGTTGTCACTTTAACGTCCTTGTTTGAGGCGTCTTCGGAAATGTAATAGTTTGTCCTACCGGCTAACCGCTCCTCCGGTAGGTTAGGTTTCTTGTGGTCGGAAATGATTTGTTCAAAGTTTGTTCGCTGATTTCGTTTCGTTCTAGTGACACCACTTGATGTTCGAACGTGTTCAATCAAGTGTCGTTTTTATCCTCTATTATTAACCTGCGTTAGTTTGAACCCTCTGTCATTGATCTAACTTGTTTTTGCGAGCGCTGACATTTTGCACAGCCAATAGATAGTGTTAATTGCCGATCTGTTCCACGTTCTGAGGTCTGATACAATGCCTTTTCATTTTCAGTAAGGGTATCTCCCAGAGTGCTCTGCCTTACCGTCGCACAGTTCCTACCTGGCTGAAACTTACCCCTGATGATGTGAAAGACCAGATTCAGAAGCTGGCCAAGAAGGGTCTCACCCCCTCACAGATTGGTAAGTTTTGTGCGTGTCCTGTCATGCTTAATTAACTCACCTGTATTTTAACACCGAATTCTGATGTGCAGGTGTTATCCTCCGAGATTCACATGGTGTTGCTCAGGTTCGATTTGTAACTGGCAGCAAGATCCTCAGAATTATGAAAGCTATGGGAACTGCCCCTGACCTGAGAGAGGACCTGTACTACCTCATTAAGAAGGCCGTTGCCATCAGGAAGCATCTTGAGAGGAACAGGCAAGTTATTGGTTTGGTTTGGTTTCTGTACTCCTCACTTGTTCATAGCATGTGTCTAATTTTGTATTTGGGCTTTCAGGAAGGACAAGGACTCCAAATTCCGTCTCATTCTGGTTGAATCAAGGATACACAGACTTGCAAGGTATTACAAGAAGAAGGGTGTCCTTCCTCCCAACTGGAAGTATGAATCAACTACCGCTTCGGCACTTGTTGCGTAGTTGGGTTCTTTATTCTACTGTATTTTTTTTACAACTGTTGAATAAAGCTTCCCAGTCAAATTTTGTTTTCTATGACTTCTCTCAATTCCACTGATTCCTGCTCTTGGGTTGCCCATTTGATGGCTACAAGAATGGAGTTTTAGTCCTCTACATGTGTCAACTGTGACCTAAAATTGTAATTGGCAACAGCTTGCAGATTTCTGGATCACATTTAATCTTCAGTAATTTCTGCCTTAAGAATCAAACATATATTTACTTTTTTCAAAGTATCTTTTATGCAGTTTTTTGTTTTCTTAAATTTAATTGCTCTGAAATGTTCCTAAATGCTTTTTGGGAAATCCAGTTACTGAACAAAAACTGCTTTAAAGTGGACTCGTCAGATTTCGAGTTGTAGAAACATTCTTATTAAACCTTTTATGCCATAAAGGTAATTTCATGACCTTTAAATGGAGCATTAATAAGATCCTGGATTACAGTACACGCTGTAGTTAAAATAAAACTTATATTACATATTTGTGGGTTTCGAGGATATGCAACATACTTTTGGAATCTTTTGTTGGTCAGCTCCTGAGGCATCCGAGCTGAGGCACAATTTCGTTTTACGATTGAATTTTCCATGACTGTCCTCTGTAAATCGCAATTGGGTGGATAGTTCTATTGATGAAAGAATGATACCTCCACCTTATTCCCACATGGTAGCAGTTTGACGTAACTACCTCAGACATTCTAGAGATATGAATGCTGTATTTGTTTTAATTTTTATAACATGGTTAGATGTTCTTAAATCCTTGCTGTCTTCAACAAATGCTCATGTATGTTTAGGCAAAAGGTAATTTTAAAAAAATGGATCCCTAAAATTTTTAAATGTATTAATTTCACTAATATGTAACAATTTATTTACATGAAACTTTCAATTTAAAATATTGGATACATTAATAACTAGATTGCTTATTCTACACTTTCTTCATCTTGATAATCTTTCCATGCCTCTTGCTGGACTTGCTGCCATTTAGCTACCATGTTAGAAACTCCTTTCTTCTTAAGTGTAAGACCTGGTGCCAATTTTGTCTAAGGTGAAGTAAACAAAAAAGTGTCAGTACATGTAGCAAAATTAATAATGACAAACAGTAGGCCATGAGATACCTTCTTTTTCTTCTTTGTTGAACTGTCAAAGGAATTTTCTTGAGTTAAAGTATGACTTTTCTGAAAAATCTGTGTTGATGCCTCAGGTTGATACTGTTTAGTAGATTCTTCAGAGTTAATAATGTTGGCTGGTACATTAGATACAGGGGGCGTTGATGACTTTGAAAGAGGTTGCTCTAAAGGTGTAGTATCCTGTGAACAGTTAAACAATTCAATGAACCCTTAACAGCATTTTATTAAGATGGAAATACTGACGATCCAAACAAAACCATTTGGCAACTTTAGTAACAATTGATTGAACATACAAATAATCTCACCTGAGATGTATCATCATCCACAGCATCTCTAGAGTTAGAGTCTAATGAGGCAATATCAGAATAGAAAGAGCTCAGCTCTGACATCAATGCTTCTTTCTTACGATGTGGCAAATGCACTTGCTGGTGAGTGGGTGGTGCAGGTCCACTGTAAGCTAATGGAGGTGCAGCAACACTCGTCACTGGCATTGGGCCTGCAGGTCCTGCATATACACCCATGTAACCCATGTAATCCACCTGAGGAAAATTTGTAAGTCATTAATTGCAAATAAAAAAAATCAAGTTGGTAGCATTAAAAGAATTCCCTTTAGTTTCAACAACTAAAATCCAAAACACTAAGTATGTAGTCGTGTTTAGGCAACATCACTTCTAAGGAAGGTTTTTGGTGAACTACAGCTAGGAACTAAACGTACAAGGTGACTTGAAAGACTTTTTTGAAAACTTACAGCGGTTGCATGATTGTACGATGCCAGCATGGCCTCGGTCGGGGGTGGCGCAACGTACGAGTTTGACACACCTACGCTTCCTGAGTAGGGAATGGCCATGGTGGGCACCCCGGACAGCACGGACACGCCGAGGACCGAACCTGGGTGGAGAGGGCCGACACTCTGCAACGGGTTGAGCGTCAGGTGGGGGCCCACTGCCATCTCCGCGGCCATGGACAGGGGTGTGGGGGGCATTGAGGGGCGGACGGGGACAAAAGGTATGTCAGGACTGTCGACGCCAGGCGGAAGCGGCTCACCGTGTTCGGCCATGCGGGGACGGGAGGTAGAGGGTGGAGGAGTCAAGGGTGGCGGAGTTCCTGGAGGAGGAGGTGGAGGAGGCGCGTCTGGAGGGGGCGGGGGTGGCGACGAGGGCAGAGGGGGTTGCGGGGCTGCAGGCAGAGGGGGCTGGCTGGCAGGGCACGGTGGCGACAAGTGCCTCTCCACAGCCTCATTTACATTGGTCTCGGCTGAAACACACAAATGACCTGAGGTATGAGGACCATGAATCTCAACTATACTAAGTCTAAAACTGGCTACCATGTTCGGTCATCCTTCAACTTACTTTCATCAGTCTTGGGTTTCTTCAAAGGTGGAGGTTTTAAAGGAGGACTGGGTGGTCGTGATTCTATAAGACAGTCGGTTTCCTCCTCAGGTGGAGGAGTTGTACACAGCTCCATTGCATCCTCATCATCAGGGGGTGGGGTTGCCACTCTCAGCAAAGGCTTAGATGTATCCTCCAGTTTTTCAGTCTTCTCCAGGTCATCTCCAGGCAAAACAGGATAATCCCACTGGGTGTCTTTCGTGGCCAGGTTGCAGTAAAAATACCGCTTGTACTCCCTGCACATCCACCCATAGGCAGATAGACAGAAAAACAACAGGGCTATTGGAACAGGTGGTAACATCAGACATAACCACAAGCACATGTAAAATGTGCAGATGTTAAAATTATAAACTCCTATGTTAGTTTGTACATATAGCAGAAATATTTTGATAGTTTATATAGATAATGGTTCAATATACCACATGATCGAGTTTGAACAGGTCACAAACAAAACCATCTATCACACCAAGCATTAGAAACAATAACATATCTGCTTAAAAGTAAAATTGCTAGTGATGAAGATTAATTGAAAGGTAAACAGAAATACAGTCCTAAAACTCCTGAATTTCGATATTTTGATTTTTCTTGGATAGGATAAGAAACTGAATTGAAAAATTTTGGTGGGAAACTCATTAGATGAAAAAAGGGAGGAACTAGAGTTTGTTAACACGCTATCAAAGTGATGCCCAGATTAATCTTTACAAGATTTGATTTAGTATATGGAATAGATCTGATAGAGCCTTAGACTGCGTGTTACCCAAAGAATATAATTTTTAAAAAAATGTTCTTCATACCAAAGTAATATTTTGCAAAGAATTTTTTTTTTTTAACATAAGTTAATTTTGCAGACTAACTGATAGTTCATGATTCTTCAACTTAAACAAGGCTTATAAAGACTGTTAACTCTCCAAAAATCTCAGACAACAAAAAAATTATGGGAATGTAGTAAAATTCTAAACTAATGCTTTTCCAGGACTTCAAGTGAACCTTCGCTTTACAAGATTTCTCATGTCCAAGAATTTGGATCATTACTATATCTCAGTTTTGCAAAGGACTCACAACACACTCAAAATAGAAAGATATTCAGATGAAAGCGCCGACAAGCAAGAAAGTGCTGACTGGTGAAGTTTCAACACACAGCACAGCCTAGGAGGTCGCTGCCTCATGTTGCACCTGTTTAACAGATCAAAGCATAAATCTCGAAATGACACATTTGAAAACCTTAAAAGAATCATTGAAAAAATAAAATTATTTCAAAGCCACCATCATCATTATATAGAGGTACTTTCAAGAATAGATAGATAATGGTTACAGACATTACATCTTCTACTACGCATTTGCATTGTTTCTTACCAAATTTGTAAAAGTCAATGCAGCCCACTGGTAGAACAAATGCGTAGTTCTATACTTCAGTTGATGCATAAGTTGAAATTTTCAAACTTCAATTATAAATGGTAATGTTTAATTTGACTCGTTTGTCACTTCATATATACTTCTAAACAGTACTAAGTGTTTAGTTTCAATGCATTTTAAATGGTGCACACATACTTTTAAACCCTAACAAAATGTATTATTATGCAAAAAATCCCAACTTACACACAGTGTATAAAAACTTCACATTTGTTATACCACTGAAGGCAGATTTACGATCGCAACGCAGCGAGCGTATCTTTATCGCTAGCCTTGGATTAACGCTGGGGAAGTGGTCAGAACAGGGTGAGGGAAGAGGAAATTCCAAGCCTTGCAAAGTGGCGATTGTAAATCCCCCGTACCACTTAAGTTATGACATACAAAATAGTTGAAATGACTTTATACAACAATACCTACAATACTCAGGAAGTAGGATGACAATATAAAGTCAAGACCATGGATTTTTTTTTAAATTGGAAAAAAAAATGGCGGTTAAACTTTGGGCATTAAAAATGGTAAGTCATAAACTTTTATGGCTGATAAACACAAATTTCACATAATATTCACAACATCTTATTCAAGTCGACTCAAGTTGGGGAATGAGTCAGTCCTCCCTTAATACTGTTTGGTACATATTATATTAGATTTTACTAGCCTAGATGTAAAATACAGAAGTAGTAGTAGTAGCTGTTTTTGTTTGTTTTGTGATATTGTTGTTCTTGGAAGACTCTTGGCATTAGAACACTGAAAGGCCATAGACAGTACATTTGCAGATTTAGATAAGTGATAATATAACACAGAACTTGTATTAGCAGTCATCTCTTCCAAAATGACAAAAAGGAGATAAAAAAAAATCAGCATTTTCTTCTTAAGTTGATGAAGATTTTAAAAAAGATGTAGGGTTTTTCAGTGTTTTCCTGGCAAGCAAAGCTGTACTGAGCAAAGAGGCACTAGCATCAAATATCATTAATTGTTGCCATGTTGATAGAAGTAGGCTGACAAAACTTAGTGATCATTTAAAAGAAAGCAGTAAGGCACATAAATTTACTGTGGTAATATGGTAGTACTGACTTTGAGTACAATTTTACAATTGACCAAGGATTATAAATAAACTTTGATGCTTAGATGACCTCTACGCCCGAGCAATGCCACATACTATACTCACAGCCACTGGTCAAGAGGCAGACTGCATTTCACTTCGGATGTAGAAGACTCTTCTGATCGGTAGGATCCAGAAGTGATCTTGACGGGCTCCCAAAAGTTACCTTCTCACTCTGACAGGAGGACTAGCAGGATGTGAGGGAGACACTAGCGCTGGTTGGTTGGGTTAATGGCACAGAAATGTTCAGGTGACAGCAATATCGTACCTATCCCATTGCACGGCCCAGCCTTGTGGTGCAGCAGCACGTTCCAACTGGACCAGTTCAGCCCCCGTGCTCTGCAGCCAGCGTTGAAGAAAGGAATCAGTAAGTGCTCCTGCATTCCAAGCAGACACCAAAGTCTGAAAAGCATTGTAAAGAAGTCACTAAAACACAGTATTTGGGAAATTTAATGCAAGCAAATTGGAAAAGAAAAAAATACGACAGCTACAACAAACCTCAATCTGAATAGCCATTGCTTGCACGGGGGACACTGGTTCCTTGCCCTCACTGAGAAACTGGAGCTTAGCTTTCACAAGTTGTGCCAAAGATGATAATCCGCTATGAAGTTCCCCATCTTCACAAGGTTTAATAGTTGCAGCTGTTTATAGAAATAAAGGTGGGATTAGATTGTTTAAATATGACTACCAGGAAGAAGTGATCTGGAAAACATGGCATTTGCGGTACGGTGTCCCATTCAAGGTGGGACTTTTCCGCCACTAGTTTGTTCCATTCTCTCGCTGCATGTGGTTAACCTGTGTGACAGGTTGGCTCATCTCTCTTAGCTCTCCGCTGCATGTTGTAGCACCGAGAGTCCAAAAAGAGAGCCCAGTAGTCTACAGCTATGCAATATGAATACAAATAAGTGGCGGAAAAAAAAAAAAAAAAAAAAAAAAACTTCAATGGAGACACCCTGTATTTCATACCTATGAAACAAAAAAAATTACCTCCATTGTCAGCTTCTTTTTCACCATCCCTCACATTCCCACTTTCTTCCTGTTGTATGCTAATTGTCTCTGCCTTAATGAATTGAATTTTTCCTTTCTTAGGTTTGCTTTGTTGAGATGCTTCTTCTTCAGCAGATGGGAAGCCAAAGCCACGTCTATCATTAGCAGTGGGATCACTTGCATATGTAGAACTGTTTGACCATAGAGTTGTGTAACTTGTTGACCCTTCATTATTTCCCTTCATTTTAGACGGCTCTTCAGAGACTTCAATTGTATTGCTGTTAAGTTTGGGCTGGACATGCACCGGGCCAATATCAAGACGTTTTTTGCGCTTTAGAACAAGGCTCTGATCAACAACGAGTTGTGGTTTCGAGGAGCCTTCTAAAGTTGCTTTGAAGGCAGATATGGAATCTGACCCCACTTCTTTCCCTTGAGGTTTGCTAGCTTCATCTTCCTTAGGATTTTCTTCCAAGCTTACAATAGGAAACAAAGCTTTTTCTTTTACTTGAGGCTTATCTTTGGCATCGGTTGAGGAATCAGAGTCCATTGTTTCTTCTGGATCTGAATCATCACCATAACCAGCAATCAAGGCAAAAGATGTTGGTTTCTTGCCTTGATTTTCAGCTTTATCACTGCCATTAGCTAAATTTTCAGACTGAATTTTTTGCAAAGCCTTCTGAACCCTCTCTTCTGCTGCTTGCAAGGTAGACAACAATTTACCATCTTGTTTGTGATCTGGTGGTTGCTCCATTTCTATCATAGCAATAATACTGTCAGCTGTCACTGCCGCTGACATAGGAGACTTTGATGCCGAGGTAAGGAGATCTCGAATATCATTGGGAACATTACCACCTAGATCCTTGAGTAGTTTTACTTGTCTCTGTAAACTATTGAGAACAGATTTCTCTGAAGAAGAATCTCTTAAACTACCGCTATCTCCTAATCTAGTTTTAGAACTATTGGGGTTGGGGCTGCCACTTCTACTTCTGTCAAGTGATTTCCTTATTGGAACTCTCTCTCTTGTGCCAACAATCACATCAGACTCTGTTTTAAGTCTTCTTAGCTTTTGAATAACAACTTTGGATTCAACCTCCTCTTCTATGGACCCATTTCGACTTCGTCGTTTTGATTTACTAGATAAGTTATATTCTGGTAAAGGAGCAGGAAGCTGAGGGCCAAATATAACTGGTGGAGGTGCCGGTTTCGATGGTTTGGCGGGCTTTCGGTTACTAGAGGATAGATTTGGAAGGGACTGAGCACATTTCATGGAGCTGCCTTTACTAATTTTCTTGTCATCATTTGCTAGGTTTGTACTGTTTTTGAGCTCATCTTCTTCTTCACTCTCTTCATCAACCCATGACGTTATCATCTCAATTTTTCTGCAGACACATGAAAAAGTAAATGATGGTAGTGTTGAAGAGAAATAAAATGTAACAGTTTAATGGGCAATTAACTCTGTAACTTACTCATCATCGGATTCACTTGCTGGTCGTTTCTTGGGTCCACGCTTACGTTGCTTTCCCAAATGCAGAGATACAGGCACTATAGTGCTCTTGGGAATACTCTTTAAACTAGGTGCAGCAGCTACCAAAAAAAAAAAAAAGGTTTTGATTGCCAATAAAATATTTTTTACCTGGAATTAAGCAAGTAAAAAACCTTTCCCTTACGTGGAATTTTTTTTGGCGAAGAGGGATATTCTGGCGTGAGACCGAGGGCAGCCTGCTCAACAGCCCATTGCGCTTGCTGGGCCTGAGCCTTCTCTTTAGCTTGAGTTTGAGCAAGCTTTGCCGCTACAGCTGCCTGGTAAGCAACCAACTCAGGAGGAGGTTCCCACGTTACTTCATTTGTGTTCATATTCCAATAATACGGATATCCTGTACTTTCATCATAAATTTCCTGCCAAGCTACGGAGAACATAATACAAATAAGCGCAATAAATCATCAGATGTTCAACAATTTTCAAAGCAGACACTCACCACATGAGATGACACTGGCATCTTCATTTGTTTTGGATTCAACCTCCTATATTAAAAAAGTAAGGTTTTCAAGGCATCAATAAGAATAAATGAAAAAAAATACCAATGGACACTTCAGGTGCCTTGTAAAAATTTCACTTGAAAACATTCTGAAAATGTTTATTTAAAATCCCAGCAAATGGCCTTACCTTCATAAATTCTTTAACTTTGGCATCAAGAGAGCTTTTAGTTTTGGAATTTTCATCATCATCATCATCAGAATCGGAAGCATATCCACCAACTAATTTTGACAATGGATTGGAAGAAGCGTTGCTGACACCATTGTGGTACTTGTCTAAAATCATTTACATTATCTTTAGACCCAAACAAGTGGTTGGCATTATGTAAAAATAGAGCAATCAAACAACATACTTGTCCAGGCTGATGTATTGTCAATGTCAAGTACTTGTTTGCGAGTTGCGCCTTCTCGTCGTTTCATCGTGGAGTAGATTCCGAAACGTATTCACAGCTAGAAACACAAACAACATCGGTTCAGGGTGGTGAAACTTAGGTTAAGTGAATAGTGGACGAAAAGATCGTCGTTAAAACGATAAAGCATGATGACTTTGGCATTACTAAAATAAGTTAGATGCTGATAGTAGACAGGAAGGGAAAGATACATTAGAAAATTCAAATATAAGAGCTAAAAGAGCAATTGGCTTCACCTTACAAATGTTCACTAGTAGTAGTTCGGAAGAGTATTCAAGGTGGTAAGAAACCGACCATGAAGAAAATGATGAAAAGTGCGAGCAGATTTAAATGCAGCAATACATTCTACAGAATATAAAATAGGAACACATTCTGAAAAAACTCGCGCGCTAGACATTTTACCATTTCACATCGTATTGCACATATTACGGTGGGCCATACTGTGTTTTTGTTCTTGTTGAAAACATACAGGCATACGGGAGGAATTGTGTTTGTGTCTGGGTGTTGTTTTGTGTTGTGTGTGTGTGTGTGTGTTTGTGTTTGTGTTTGTGTGTGTGTGTCTTATGTTTACGTCGCCAGTGTCAGTAATTCAAGTGGCGAAAACGCGAAAAATATGGATTTAGAAAAGGACACACACAGCTTACCCGATGGTCCTAAAGATCTTTGCTTCAGCAAATATGATTTCATGAAGGTATTGTAAAATGTTGACCTTAAAAAACCCAAATATCTATGAAAATATCATTTCTAACCCTTCTTGTGCTCATTGCTGTCATCATGATACTATGTTTCTAATAGATCAAGCGCACTTTTTCGTTTCTTCTAAACCCTATGCATTTGTTTATAAATTATTCTACGTTTTTCATTTTTATCAATATTAGGTCAGACTTGGTTTGGAGGACACTGACAGCTTGAGGAAATAGTGCAGTAGTTCGTTTAGTTACTCTAGTTACTCATAGCGTCTGTGTCATGTATTTGAAGACTTTTATGTTAAATCCCTCAGAGCATAACTTCAATTATTTCATTCATGTTTCACTTTTTCTGTTTGGCAGACACCCTTTTCTGTTGATGAGTTTCTTCAGAACCAAAGAAAAAATGCAAATCTTGAAACAATGCGTGATGATTTGGGAGTATATCTCAAAGTCTTGAGATCCTCTATGATCGAATTAATCAACAAAGATTATGCAGATTTTGTTAACTTGTCCAGTAACCTTATTGGCTTGGACAAAGCCATCACTAGAATTCAAGTTCCACTTGGTCAACTAAAGGAAGAAGTCTGGGTAAGGGATTGGAAAAGAACCTCGTACCATGTAACCAAGACAGGTTTTCCTTTTTTTTTACCCTTTTTTAAAAAAAAATTACGAGATGCTGATTAAGTGAGAGTAAAGTTATCTGTGACAATGTGATGATTCAATTTGTATTGTTTTGTTTTTTTAAGCAAGTGAAATCAAATCTTGATGAAGCAATTGCAGAAGTATCAGCATGTCTTGAAAAACAGAGATTTCTACAGAAAACTAAAAGAAGTCTCCATAGCCTTAGCTATGTTCAGCAATCACTTCTCAATCTCAGTTCACTTTTGAATCTCCCATCAAGGGATTCTAAGTCTCCTGATTTAGGTATAGCCTTTAGTTTCTAGATGTATTTATTTAGTTTTTATCTATTCTTTGTCTTTGATATAAGTACTTCAGTGAGATCATCTTCTCTCTTTGTTCAAGATAATGATGGAAAGGAACAATTGATACAGAAGAAAGCAGATGATTTACCAGGGGCAGATCTAGTGGAGAGAGTTGCATCTGAGTTGAACCAGTTGCATTTTCAAATGAGCCATTGCAAAAATATAGTGTCTGAAGAGTCAACAGAAGTAAGAAACGTCAATTCAAGAAACAATATTTAGAGTTTTACTTTAAAAAAATGATTTACTTTGTATTTTAATTTCTATTGTACATCTATTTAGCGCTTATCCTTGATAAAGTCTGTATTGATGAAAGGATTAGATAAGCTATTTCTACAGAGTATACAGAAATCGGATGTCACAACAATCAAGCGAAGTCTTTGTGTTTATGAAAGCCTGGGGAAAGAAAGAGAAGCAGAAGATTTGTTTCGAAAGCAGGTTGTGGCAAAGGGATTGCATCATGTTATAAGTGAAACATCACTGCAGTCCAATCCAACAGGACTAAAGGTAGTTTATTTCAGTTACAGAACAAATAATGTATGATAAAATCTTTGTTTCCCAAAATTGTTTTTATATTTTTCCACAGGGAGTTTATAGAGAAATTTTGAATTTTATTGACAATAATATGAAAGATTTGCTAGAATTCACTTCACACAAAGAAAGGTATGACAGCTGTTTTATTATATCAATCTATACGTGGTCTTTCTAATCAAAAACTAAACTAGTTTTCTTATTTTAAATTTTATTATAATTGGGTCCTGCTTCCTACAGGCCTCCTGCTGTTTCAGGATTCTATTTCCTGGTAAATAGTTACTGGCCTGAAGTTGAACTGCGCCTGGAGCTTCACATGCCATCGATATTTGCACCTGGCAACCCTGACAGTTTCTTCCAGGTGAAACATATAAATTTCTTTGATACGTCACTGTGATATTTACATTACATCAAACTACAATTACCTTTCTTTCAGAACTTCTCAGAAACTCAAGCTTTTCTCACTGAGCTTGAACAGAAATGTGGTTCACAGGCCGATGTAAGACGACTGCATCAGCATCCTCAGTACATTTCCTTTCTTCAGCTTTGGAATCTACCAGTTTATTTTCAAATACGGTTTCAAGAAATAGGGGGCAGTTTGGAAACAGCTATCTTTCAGTGGCCCAAAAACATCAATTCCAATAATGGCCAATTTAAGCTTACTGCAACAGTAGCTGCATGGTCTGCTGCTCAAATGTGCTGGAACCCGAATATATTTCTGCATCAGTTAACCCATAGGTTGGTTCAGCCATCTTTCCTTGATTGATAATTTTTAATTTATTTTTTATTTGTGCATGTACTATCAGGGCTACTACACAACAGTATGAGTTTTGCCTACCCTAGGTAGGGACCATGGTGCCTTACAGGTGGAGCAAGTAGACTAACCCACCTACTGTTGTGTCTTATCCCTGACACATGGCACATTCTACTTGGTTTTTTATTTTTGTAATAGTTTGTTTGTTGTTATTTGTTGTTTTGTTTTGTTTGTTTCCAATTTTGTTTTGCTTTCTTAGGTTCTGGAAACTCACCCTGCAAATATTTGCAAGGTATTATTCATGGACTGGGGAAGCTTTGCGTGAGGTACAGCACTACTTATTAAACTCTTATTTTCTTCATCAAAACCTTCACAAAGTAATCTATCTTAGTTGTTTACACCCCTTTTAGAAGTGGACTGCTGAAAATGGAGTTACTCGATTGTCATTTCTGGTTTGGTTATTCTGTGACATTAAGTTGATTGCTGGTCACATGCCAGAAATGATAGATGTGGTATCTAACAGACTGGAAAACTCAACAAAGTTAAATATGGATCACTTTAAAGGTATGAGTCTTATTCAGTAATTGTGTCTTATTTTTGCCCACGAATTACAACTTGTGAAGTAAGCAACATTACTTGAAGTGCTTGCCTTTCTTCCAGTTAGTCTTCAGGAGACATCAGATCAGCTATTGTCTAGACTACCAGCTGTCACAGAGCGTATTGTATCTGAGGTAACTGGTGTCAGTGGCCCATCATTACGCCAAGTCAATGATATTCCAAGACTCTTTCGTCGCACAAATCGTGATATTCCAAACAAACCTTGTTCATATGTCAACATACTACTAGCTCCTCTTCTTGACTTCTTCCATACCTATGAGAATATTGTCAGTTCCGTTCAACTTAAAGAATGGCTTACTCTTATCTGCTCCTCCATTACTTGCCAGTAAGTTACAGATCACAAAACATATGTTCTGTCATCAGTAGTTGTCTCCTCAATTTAGTTGGTGCAAAAGTTCAGTCCTCTTTATTTAAATTTCATCACTTATTAAATCTTTTTCCCACTTTTGACTAGATACTACATTTGTGTGTCTGATGTTCTTACCTCAGTTCAAAAAACTGAGGAAAGTTTAAGACGTTTGAAGAAAATGAGGGAACGTAATACACAAGCTGCATTAGGAGAAGGCCGTGGACATACTGATGATGACAAGATAAGAATGCAGCTTGCTATTGATGTTAATAGCTTTACTGCAGAGGTTTGTATTTAGAAATATCGTTTTCTCCTTCATTTGTAGTTTTTATTACAATTTTTGTTATGCCCACAGATAGAAAAGCTTGGAGTGGAGCGCAATAATGTGGAGAGACTCATAGATCTCACAGCTTTAGTTCAAAATGCTATACAGTTCCAGTCGCAGACTCAAAGCTGATTATTGAACAGGAAAAGAAATTACAAAATTGTTTTTTTCCTGATCCAGTATTTTCCTATGTATCATCACCAGTAGTTGAGTAATATTTGTACTAATTTAATGTAGGTATTTATACTGTTGTTTTCTTTCCAAAAGCTGTGGTATCTGTACAAAATCATAAAAAGTAAGTATCTGAAGACCAGAATTGATACCATTTTCATTTAATATGTTTGTTTTAACTTTTATGCAAGGAGAAATAAATTTCTTTGGGGATCTACGTGTTACCATGCTAAAGGTGTTTATTGTACGTACCTTGACTCAAAATAATTTTCTTATCAGCTTTGTACTTGCCCCATCGCTTAAAGAACAAAAACTGTGGATGGGTCATAAAACTCCCTGCCACAATCACCCTACTCAGCTGTACAACTTCTTTGGAAACAAACAGCAAATGCAAAATTTGCCCCTGGCATTGAGAAAATAATATGACTGAGCTTTTGTGTTTCTAAAGTGATATAAACTGGACAACAATTCCATTAGCTAGTCTTCAGGTGATTGAACAGGCTAAGAACTAAGTGTGGATAAGTATTAACAGGAGAGGGTGTAATACCATATTGTAAGTAAGTATATTCCAACAATAGTTGCTTGCATCATAATACACCCACATATTTGAACATCCAGATCCTAGTGTCAGTTTTCTCAAAGTTGAATGTAAGGTTTAAAAACAGGCGCAACAGCATTTTCAAGGGATCAAGAAAATTAACAGGGCACAAGAAACAAGAGACATGTAACTTGAACACTTTAAACACATCCATTCTAACGCTTTCAAGGTATTTGTTTTTCCATCTTAATTAGAAAAAAGAAACACTCCAATTATTTTCAAGACTTTGTGTATGTACTTCATATTGAGTGATAAGAAATTGTGAAAATTATAGATCACCTCCGGTTCCATGTTATTCCAAATGGGAACTGATACATTGAGATTCACATATCATCAATACCAATGAACACAGGGTTTGGTAACGGAAAGGAAATTACTTCTCCTATGTACGAAACCAAGTTGAAATATGAGAGTAAAGCTATATCCTTTTGGATAAATTAAGCCACAGGGACATTTTTCTGTAAGTTGGTAGATGAACTCATACTTTAGCATGAAAGAAATAAACTTGAGTTTAAAATTATGAAGATGGATGTCGAAGCCCAAAATGAAACAGGACCGTAGAGTACGCGGTACAAGACAATACGGCGTTCAAAATGGAAAAATTATTTTTAACTGCCACCCAAACCAACTCTCTCCCAGAGCCTTTGATCCGGGAATGTTATTGACCAGAGTCTCTAAAATCAGTCTGAAACTCTCAAAATAAACTTGGATATTGTGTTTTATTCTATTTCTTTGTATCAATAAGTTCATTTAGTACTTACAATTTGGTGGAAAAGGCGCAGTCAATGACACGAATTAAATATGAAGTAACAGGACACTTTCAAAAACTACCTTTACAGTACTGATGTGAGAGCATATTACATACTGGCAAACATAGATAGATGGAACTATGGAACAATCATATCTAATACTTGGGTTAGACTCCAAAGAGACAGAAAATGACAGCCGGTATTAACAGTTGTTTTTATGTTATAATAAAAAAATATAGATATTCTTTTTAAATACAAGCTTCCATATTTCCTCCACAGGTATAATTAACAGGTGCCCATGGTGATCATGTAATACTAAAATTTGTAAATAAAGAGTTGAGAGTTCTGTGGTTGAGTTAGATTAAAAAAACAACAAAAGAACATGCAAAGCCCTACAGAATGACAGACACAATATTTAATTGATATTGTTATCTTCACCTAGAAACAATGCAGCAAGATTTGACTCTCAACAGGATGTATGAAAATACAAACAATGCTAAATCTAGCTGTGCATGTCCAATCAATACCTAATAAATAACAGTTCTAAAATTGACAGGCCTAGTTCAGTCTAGATAACCATAACAATCAGGGGAATGGTACTAGTAAAAAATGTTGAGAAAATGAATTAAAAATTACAGATTTCAGAGTACAAAGCAATGTTCAGATTCAAACAAATGTTTCAAAGCTCCAAGATTATGCTTAAATTTTTACCTTTGAACCGGGTAGAAAAGAAATAATGAGCAAAAATGGCCTATCACAAAATCAGATTGCTGCGTGACTTCTGGAAAATAATGTAGTATCAAAGGGGAAAACATCATGTAAAACAAGTAATTGGCACCTTGCAAAAAACTAAAGATATTCCAACAAAATTAACCAAATATGTAAAAAAGCAATGGAGGAAATGCAGCTCTTCATGTGCCAGTTCTGTTATGCAGTTGCAGAGAGTTATCTATTTTCAAATGCTGTATTAATTTGGTATTTGGTGATTTCTTTACCGATTTCTCTGTGATTATACACACATTCTTAGTTTATAGCAGGTAGTTAGAGAAGAGTAAGGTAAAACATTGGTTGGTGTTTGCTCACTCACAAACACAACCACAGCACCTTCTTCACCACACACAGAACAAATGGAGCAATACAATGATATGTATAATTGTCTATAAGTGTTACTACAAATTGCATACACAGCACATAAAGAACTAAAAACCTCTCTGTTTTCACCCAGTGACTGTTACAACAGGTAAATACCCAGTTGAATGAATACATAAGCATACAATATTGAATAGAACAATTCATTTGGACATGCAATAAAAATGCCCAGGAATGTGTTGACGCACTAATTCATTGTGCTGGGCATCACGCATCCCTAGTGGTTTGCACATGATTTTCAGTCCTAACACCAATGCATTGACATAAAAATACACCTCCTTTAATCATATAAAACAATTAACATAGCATACTTATAATTTAATACTTGTACATACATAGTGTATATATATTTATATACATATTAATATATAGATGCATCTTTGTGGCTGGATGTACAATAAATCTATAAATATAATCAAAGAAATAATATTAGTAAATAACAGCATGGACCGAAACAATGTTCCAAATAACATAGTATTGGTACAATATTTCGTTCGTTTCAATTAGAGATAACAAGGAGCACAAATCTGCAGAATTCTCAACAGTTCTGTGCAAGCTCGATGTAAAAATCAAGTTTACTAGGGTTCCTACTTTAGAGAACTGGTATAGTTATGCGTAAATTAACTAGATTACACTCACTGCCAGAGTGTAATGACTATCAGCCAGCTAATCTCCAACACTAAGAGGGCAAAATAGGTGTGATCACCATTACAAAAGTTCTAGAGCTTAATCAGAAAGCTTTCAACAGAATTGAAAACTTCAAACAAATAACCAAATCCATGATAGGGAAGATTCAGACTCAATGGTAACTGGAATACTAGTGCCTCAAGTGGAACTTCACACAAAACATTCAAATTATGTGTTCATTTTTATGCACTTTAATGCAATTAATTGAAAAAACATGCGAGTAGCTAATTTTAATTCATGATCTGTGTTTTCACTTCATAAATTGTAAGCTTGTGTCGAGTACAAGCAAGTACATGGCAGTCATTTTGCCATGTTTTTGATTGGTCTTTCAGATTCCTTCTAGATAGATAAAATACAACATCCAGGATAAATCCACTATTTTGAATGATTTACATCAGCAGATCAAGCAGTGCTTGGATCCAAAATTAAAAGTATGTAAATGATAAAATAATCAAATGTGCTTGATAAAATTTTAAAAGTTAAATTTAGGAATTAACATATTATACTCCAAATGAACTAAAACTTAGCACAAAAGTAACATATTTAGCCCGACACAATCACATTTCATATTCCATCATCAATTACTTGCTTTACCTTTAAAAGAAAATATCTAAATATAGTGAGCATTTCCATTAGAAAGGTTATCACAAAGTTTTGTGAGGAATACCGATCCCTTTTCTTTTTATAAAAGAAAAAAAGAACAAAGAGAAGAAATGAAAACAAGGTATGATCACAGAGTAAAAGTACTCTTACTCCATGATATGATTGCCTACCACTAAGTAGGTACTTGAAGAAAGTGGCATACCTCCTGAGAAAAGGGTGTCATCAGGTATGTTAATTGCCGGGAGGGGCAGCGTATCTTGATCTTGGGTCAGGATCACCATCACAAATGTACTTTCCTAAAACACATCAAAACACATGATCTAAATGAATATTATAATTCAAGGATTGTTTGTGGTTTCGGCCAAATTTAAACAATTATAAAAACATGATAAAGAACTTAACAACATACCAGACACAAATCTTCTCTTTACCAAAGACAGTCTATATCCAGAGCCCACAAGCTCCAGCTCTAGGCCAGAAAGTGTTGTTCCTTCACAGTTAAATTGAGTAGCAATTGTTCCTTGCTGACTTGGTCCGTTGCTCACTTCTAAGCGAGCCCTAAGTGAGCCAACACCATGATTTTCACTATGCTGAGACAGCTCAGTAAACTTCCAAATAACTCTGTGACTTTCTGCCAACCTAAAAAGAGAAATGAAAATAGATATCAGGGTATGATTGCGACCAACTCTTGAAATTAGATCAACTGAAATAAATTCATACCATTGGGCAGAAGGTTTCGACTGTAGCCCTGTGACACCCCCATCAACTGGTACAGCAACTGTGAGATTTAGCAGTGGAGAGGGTGCAGCCATTGCATGACTATTGTATTTGTAATCCACTTTCAAGTCCGTATGAGATTGCTCACATTTCCAGTATGCTACCAACTGGAATGGACACGAGCCTGCTCCAATCTTTGGTTTCACCTAAATAAAAAAATTGCTCCAATAATTTCTTAGTATCAAACACTTCAAATACTCAAATGAGAAACAATTAATTATACACCTCCAATAGATAAGTTAGCACATTACCTGGTATTTAAGAATATCCACATTAAAGTATGAAGCAGTGGGATTTTGCTCAGCTTGGCGGCGTAGAAGACCCGTCAGGGAACTCATATTAAACTCAAACACCATACAATCTGTATTTGACAGAGCTGTTTCGCTGTTAAAAATCGATTTGAATAATTATTTTAAAAGTAAATACACTTGAATCAAACTACAGTATTAGATTAAATCAGTTACAAAGAGAGAAGCTTACATATGAACCAGTTGCTTGTTAGGAAGGATATTTTCTATGCGTGCTGTATTTTTGATCCTGAAAGTTAACTGAGCAGGGTTTGGATTGTTAGCAAGAACAGCGACTATGCCCGCTGGAAAGGAAAGCATCATGTCTCCTGACATTTTCACCTGACACCTAAGAAAATTTGAGACAAATTGAAGACAATTGTAAGTCACAAACAAATGAATAAGAAATTTTGAAAAGAGATAAACAAAGAAGCTACAAAGGCGTACCTAGTTTCATCTGTACCACGAAAATAGGAGTGCACAATTTCATGGAAGGCAACTGCAAGTGGAATTGTATCTGTCATTCCAATTGTCAATGGCGAAGGCCCACGAGAAACTCCCAAAGCAACGCCAGCCGCTCTAAACTCTAAACTAGCAACACTGTCTGCCCGAGACATACTGAGAGCATTAGGGCCTGGACTGACTCTACCTCTCTGAGGGGGTCCCTGGAGGAGGAACAAAACAAGGTGTCAAGGATCACTGCAAAGTGAATAAAAAAGGGAAAGCAGCAAAAGTACTAGGGAACTGACTCTTATTTTCAAGCTTACCTCTCCACGCCTAGATGGGGGCCTTGGTATTGCTATCGAACTACCTGGAGTTGACGAACCACCTTGTCTTGATTGCTTTGGTGGAAGAGCAGGTTGTGTTTCAACATCAGCTAACAACTCTCCAAGGTCTAGAATCAGTAAAAGGGGAAATATTATGTCTTCCTTGTCTTACAACCAATTTAAAAACAAGAGGAGGTACTAGATTTTGCCAATACCAGCATATTTTGTTGACGGAGATGCTGCTGCAGGTGATGCAGAAGCTGGAGGTGGACTGGTTAAAGGTGCATAGGGATGGTTCCCACTTCCAGTTGGAGTTGATGCTGCAGATGTGGCAGGACTTTGAAAGAGATTCAGCCCCAGTAGATCACTACTTGGCTTGCTGATAGAAAAAAAGACACGTATAATAAAAATACAAACAATTAACAGTCCATCTTTCTATAATCAAATTATGAAAATACCCTAATTGCTGAGAGACGGATTGGGATCTTTTCATATGTATATCCGAGTCAACACCTGACCCTCTTCGTCCCATTGTAGCCCCAATCGGGGATATAGACAGATTTCCTACTGTTGCACGAAGCTCATCCACACTAGCACTCATGGGTGCAGCTCCATTACTTAGAGGTTTAATTTCAACATGTATCTTTCTTTCTCTTTCATCCTCTACAGAAAAAATTCAGGAGTCAGAAAATGGAACAGAGCAATGCAAATATACATGCTCCATCTACCTTTACATATTTTACCTGAGTCCGAATCAGAGCTAGAGTAAAATGAGCCTTTATCATTTTCCCATGTATCACTCTTTGGTCGTACATTGTAGCCCTCATCATCAACTTCAGGAGTTGGTGTTCCAGATTTGTCCTCACTGTCAATGTAGTTTCAAAATATGGGCTTAGTAAATTATTTAACAACAAACTAACATGAATTAATTTGGAAGAAAGAGAAATTGACTCACCCATCAGACTTCTGACTTGCATTGTCAGTGCTTCCATCTTTTTTCTTTTTAGCCTTTTTTTCTTTACGTTTGTCTCTCCTGCTTCTGAGAAACCCTGAAATTCAGACCAGAACATTTTGCAAGAGTGTGTGAATAAAATCTATGCAAAATAATTTTCCCAGAGTAACCAAAATATTGACAGGCAAATTTAAATACAATTCTAAAACAAGATATCTTGTGAGTGAAATGAAAGTTACAGCAATGTTACCATGTCAAGAGAGATAACCATGACAGACTAGGAAATATTATGTATTGAAAAGTAACCCATTTTCTGTGAAGTAACTTCTTAGGCAAAATCTTGAAATAGTAATTCCTTTGACAGCCTACATTAAGTATAAAAACTCAGATAGGCCTTCCTAGGAAGACAGACATACCACATACCGAAGAGCTCAATCGACTACATCACTCACAGTACTAAAAATACTGACAAAAACAGCATTAGGTGAAGAGCACAAGCTGTGAAAAAACATCAGCCGTCAACCTTTGTCATGCATGCTAGCAGGTCACAATATTAGGAAAAGATATTGATTAAATGAAATTAGGAAAATTACTAATATGTTACTTCCACAAGAAAAATAAAAAGAGAAAGCAAACATTAAGAGAGTAAAACTTCTGAGTGCAACTTTATGAACTATTGAAATGATTTTATAAGCAAAGAATGCAAACAACAACAGGCATAGGAGTTCCACTGCACGGGAGACTGGCTAAGGATCAGCTAAAAGCTGGAAGAACAAGTTGGGAAGGAATTTGATAAGCCTCATTTCAGTCTACCATGACAATTCTGCAATACTACAAATTATAATCCTTAGATTTTATTTTTTTGGTCCAATAAATTAGTTTTAACTTTTTAAATGAATGGAATAACTGTGCAAATTTTACAAGCATTAACACGATAAAATACAGTGAGGCATAAGATTTGACAAGAAAACATAAGAGGTCTGGCAAAGAACTTTAGAAGCACAGAACAAAACACATTTTAAGACCTGTCGTCCAGGATGAGAGGCTGGAGACCGGAGATCGATTTGCAGTAGGAGAGACTCCATCGCCTTTAACACGTTCATGAATGCAACCAGTCAACATTATAGAATATATATTGCTATGCACTTATGGTTTTTAATGCTTTCATTACAATGAAACTGAAACCATTACAAAGATCCATTTTAAAAAAGCTAGAAAACAAAAGGTCAAGATGAAGAGAGTCACGTTTAACAGATGTTAGATTAGACAAAAACATTGCGCAGCTAGAAAAAAAATAGACAACTTTTACATACGTACAAATAAAAACAAATTTCAATAGATTATTTTGAATTTTAAGTTATAATCTTACATAAGAAATTCAGAGAAGCAACTGTAATTCTACAATATATTTCCCCTCTAAAGAGGCTTGTGAAAGAAAATTAGTGTAAATTTCAGTATCCAATAACTTAACAAAATACCTGAAGAAAGACTGAACAATTACATTGACACAGTATACATTCAATCTAACAGGGTGGCCATGCAAGCAGAGTTTTCAACTTCCCTGACTTTTCCCTGACCTTTTTGCATGAATTCCCTGACTTTTGATGGTATTAATCAAGGAACTTTTTACCTCCCAAAAAAATGTAAAACGCCACCAACAGCAATTTGGAGCAAGATTAAGTCATTTCCCTAACTAATATTCAATATCCCTGAATTCTAGGTTGCATGGTCACCCTGTTTAAATAGTAAAACTACGCAACTATGCAACACTGACCTAAGAAACAATGAGAACAAGAAAACATAATCACTATGTGCAGAAATGAAATACAGGAACAATATTAAGGGTGCAACTGTGCTAATTTACCTCACAAACCAAAGCACCAGGCAACAAAGCAGGTAAACTACCCGACTAGGAGAGGATTGTGGAGGAGTGTAGGACATAAAGAAAAAACAGTGTAAAATGACTGAATAGATAGAAGAAAAATGATAGCTGTTAAACAAAACAAGCAGCAGTTCTGAAAAGAAAAATAGCCATAAAAACACAAACCAATCACGTTTGCTTAGGTCCTACCAGTATAAGCACATATAATAAGTCCCTAGCATGTTTATCTAACAAAGGGGTGCTGAGTAAAATGAGATAGGGCTAAAAAAAGCTTTTCTAAAAGTATTAAAATCTAACTGTCACTGTCTGATAGCAACTTTTGTAGAACATAATTAGTTCTGCAGTTGATATTTATCTGGGAAAAGGGACCTACAGTATCAAAGGAATAAAGGGAACACTTCATGCAAATTAAAGATGTACTGATGGTTACGTAGAAAAAAGACTTTACATAACAAACTGACACCCCATGCAAAAGTAACGAAATCTTTCTCCATCACCGATAGAGATACCTGTATGTAAGGACACAACTATCAACCAACAGAAGAATCCAAAAACAATATAGATTAGTGAAAGCAAATGATCAAAATAATAATTATTCCAAAACATTTAGATGATCTCTGCATCAACTGGTGCTGCCTAATGTGGAAGACCACACCCTTAAGAAGGGTTCATTGATGCTTTGACTGAACTGTAACAGCTTCTCGGTGAAAATTTTGAATTGGCATGCGAAAGCAAAAAAAATATTTAACTACAAAACGAAGGAATTGAGTTGAGAGCTCAAGGAGTATAGGATTACATTTTGATCCACGCAAAGGGTTGCGAGCGAGCGTGGTGGTGCCAGCGTCCGCACCGGGGCTGGTGGGAGCGGACGTGGGAGTGCCCACCTCGCCCGCCCCCTGCCCTGCCCCGGGCCCAGACCCGGCTCCACCCGGGCCCTCAGGATGGCCGCCGCTCTCCTTGCTGCCTGAAACACACAACGCACTGCATCGCCCCAGAGTACCACACAAAAGGCTGTTTGTGGCTGCTTCAAACAAGCTTCACCAGAGATCAACCCCATTGTTACCAACAGCTAATGGTCAAACATTTGATAGGTTAAATTTTGAGCAATTAAAAAATTGCTTTCTAGTAAAGGGTGGTACTTCAAAAGTTTTCAAAACTTATAAAATCATCCTGTCTAAATTATAATAGACCACCAAAAAACTAATCAAAGCTATTAAATGGAATTGCAAGAGATTAGTAGTATTCCACATTGTTGTTCTATTTATCCAGTTATTTACTCTAAGAGTATAGATAACACTTACAACCACAACTAAAAAATTAAGGGGTACTTTAAAATAAGAATGAACACCTGGCACATGTAAAAGCAAACTACATGGCAACATGACTTGACTATTTGGATCAACTTTGACACAAAATCTCAAAATGAGAGTTAAGATTGAAGTAAAGCAAGAGATAGACCCCATTATGAAACAGAACACAGCCATGAATTAACGAAACAAATTACACAATTAAAGAATACTTCACAAATTACAGACACACCACTTGAACATACCCTGAGAATTAGACATGAAGAGGTTCAGGAGGGAAGTAGTACGTCGGGAAGGTTTGGCCTGTGAGTTGCCCGGTGGTTGGCCTGGAGGCTGTCCAATATTATCCACATTACCTTCACGCTTCCAACCCTTATTGCTGTCCTCCTTACTGCTCATGTCCTTGTCAGAACCATCGGCCCCAGAATTCTTAAGTTGACTGCTTGATGAGGATGGAGTAGTGCTTAGAACATTCATATCTTCAAGGTTGACGACGTCTATAACACCTGAACGTCAAGGAAAATGTAATTATAATGTAGGTAAAGCGATAGTAGTCATAACAAACCTAAGTATCACCTGGTTTCTCAAGGCCAGTATATTTTCCCAAAACAAATTGCTCCAACAGTTTATCTACTGTCATTTCCAGGCATTGTCTCTTAAAATCTAAGTGGACCTACAATTTCAAAAAATAAAATAAAGTAAAAACAGCTTTTGATAAGTTTTAACTTACAGAAATCAACTCAACAAGACTTACCTGACCAATGAGCTCATGATTTTGCTGCAACAATTCAGCATAGGTGTACAGAAAATCTTTCATTTGAATTAGATGAGCTTCCTCAACATCTTGAAATTTCTGAAATAAAGAAAATTTTGAAGGGTTTCTCAAAATGCAAACAAAAATAGAAATTGAATTTGAGAAAAATTGGTAAACCTTGCAGGCTGTTATCATTTTTCTTTCAAATTCTTCTTTGATAACATGGTACTTTTCCACAAGGGTTTTATACTCTTCATGAGCTTTACGGAGTTTTGCTTCTGCCTTTTCTAAATCCCTTGGGGAGGCACTTTCTTTTCGAAGACGGTCCAGCTCCAGAGTTTTTTGCAAGTAAGCATCTTTAGCCTTTTGTAAGGTTAAGGTAGTGGCCTGAATTGCTTGAACTACTTCCAAAGTCCCTCCTTCTTCTTCTTTGACCTGAAGATTTGTTGAGCAAAGAAAGGAATATTGGCAAGAACTGAAAGATAAGTGCCATACATAGATGAAAATATGTTTACCTGTTTGTGCTTCTTTTGCAGCTCATCAGCATATTTAGTAACTTCTTTGACAAGTTCTGACACCTTTTGGACCATTTGAACATGAAGGTTCAGTAATTTTTCTGCAGAAGTACGTAGCACTTGCCAAACAGGAGCAAACGTTCCATTAATACAACCAGTTCCAGCTTGCTTGGCTAATTTTGCCAACATTTTGGAGTTATTTTCTTCAATCGATGATCTATGCACAGAAAATAAATTAAAGTGAAAGTGTGAGAATGATATTTAGGTAGGATACTATTGTAATTTATAGTCTCACCTCTCACGCAGAAACTCTGCAAATTCTTTGCTGGCAACAAGGCCATACTTCATATTGTGATAAAGAACGTCAAATCCGTTATTTTTCTCACCCTTGGAAAGAGAATAGATACATTAAAACAAAAATTATAATTAAAGAGCAAACTAGATTTCCTTTCTAATAAATTAATTGAAAAGAATCAGCACATAATTGATATCGAGAAACCTAAGTTTTTGGATAATGCTACCTGCATAGAACACAGAATTCAATAATACAATGCAAAATGGTAGGAAAGCCCAGGAGCTTCAGGAATAAAGAGCTTTCCAGCACTGTTCAAAGCCACCGCCCATTCAATTAGAAACAATTGGAATGTTCACCTTGCGAGACGGCCCCTAACCAAGCTTCAAATACTAACTGCTGTAGTAGCACATTAAAGAATACCAAACATGGTACAACGATATCCAAAATAGCATTAAATATACAAAACCTACGACCCAAAACAGATATAGAAACCCAAAACTAAACGTAAACAAGGTTTCGTTAACAGGTTGGGCTTACCCAAAAGTAATCACTGAAGTCAACCGTCATGGTGGTGTCAATCCCATAACACGTCCAAAAAAATCAGCAATTTTCTCCCCTTTCCATAAATGATCAAACTCTTTTATTATAATCATAAAACAATAATCTAGAGGTACTCGCAAAAAGAATTTTCACATCCCGTAACTCATAACTGCCCCTTGGCTGGCGACACCCAACTTCTGCGAGAACGACTGTATCGATTATGATACTCGATTGAAGTTGGTGCCAGGCTTGTGCTTGTTTTTCTTGAGGCAACGTCCCTTTAAACAAGGAAAGGGCAAGCTCGAAATTTTTTACGTTTTATTGCAGAGGATAATTTTTTGGAAAAAATGAAAGATAAGCAAACAAAAATGCAATGCAAAGCAGGGAACGGTGACCGAATCGTAGAATCGTTACCCTTCGATGGGTTGTTTGTGTTTCGATCCACGTAAATCGAATAGTGTATATCTTTCCTTGTCGCTCTCGCCGCTTTTCCGTAAGGTGCGAGAGAGAGGGGCCCCTACTCTTTCGCTGGGAAAACTCAACCGTCTACCGCATCCACGCATATCCCGCACATGGTGCCCGTGCAGTACATGGTATTTGTTGCCGTTTGATGTTATTTGGGTGTGTCACAAGTTTATTTTTTGTAAAGCAACAGCTCTCTAAACTCCCAGAACAATGCCGAAGTCAAAGAGAGACAAGAAAAGTGAGTAGTCTGGAAATTTAACAGGAATGCATCATTACCTCTAGGAACCTAACCTCTATACTATAACAGAACTATGTATCAGATAGCACGCTAAATTGTACATTTTAGCGTTATGTCATTTACCGAGTTCTACTTTGCCCATTAAACTAGCATTTTCCTAATTTCTATTTTTAAAAAAATAGCTGTCTGCATTTTACTCATTTTGCTTATATTTGTTTCTTTACTGCAGTATCTCTCACTAACACTGCCAAGAAAGGACTTCAGTTCAAGCAGCAATCAGTAGAAGAAGTTCGCAAATGTGTTGATAGCTACGAGAGAATATTTGTTTTCTCCGTAGAAAACATGCGTAATGGGAAGCTGAAAGATCTACGGGATGATTGGAAAAAAGACAGCAGGTAATGCAGTTATATCTTTTATTATATTGGTCCTGACTACACCCAAACCACAGTCTTACACTCTTCACGATTTTCAGATTCTTTTTTGGTAAAAATAAGGTAATGCAACTTGGCTTAGGAAAGTCAAAAGAAGATGAACCTCACTTAAATTTACATAGGTTATCAAAGCAATTAATTGGGCAGTGTGGACTTCTTTTCACCAATCGTTCCAAACAAGAAGTTGTCGACTTCTTTGAAACATTCACTGCTCCAGATTATGCACGTTCAGGATTTGTTTCAACAGAAGAAATCATATTGCCTGAAGGACCTCTTCCAGATTTTGCACATTCTCTGGAACCTCATTTAAGGCAACTGGGAATGCCCACCAGTTTGCAGAAAGGTGTTATAACTTTAGTTAAAGATTATACTGTTTGCAAAAAAGGAACTGTGCTAACACCTGACCAAGCCCGTATTTTGGTATGTAGTGTAGAGTGTGTGTGTGTGATTTATTATCATTCTAAGTAATTTTTTTAATTTTTAAATTTTTATTTTTTTAGAAATTGATGGGTAGACAAATGGCAGAATTCCGTGTCACATTAAAATGTATGTGGGATAAGGATGGAGGTAAAATCAAAAAGTTTAAAAATGAAACCAAAAATTCACAAAATGGTACAGAAGAGAATTTCAGCCTACGAATGGATGCTGAGGAAGATATGGATGAAAACGGAGAAGATAATGAAAATGATGATGATGAAATGGATGCGGAAGGCGGTGATGAGGAAGATTAAATATTCCCAAATTTTCCATGTCTATCAAACTATTTCTCCCCATAGGGTCTATATTTTTCCATCTGGATGCCTTTACTTATATATTGTTTCAATTTATCAATTGACACTCATAATGCCCTCAAATGTCCTTCTAAAGTATTCTGAAATTTTGCATCCACTTTGCATTACTGTGATATCTGAATAGTAGTTATTATGAATGTGGCACTTCAATTTCTTAACTACTCAAGTAATTGGTCATGTTAATTTTCGTGGTTCCGTATTCTCCGTTTTAAAGATACATACGACAATAAAAGTATGTAACCAGAGTTAGTGTCTTTGTTCAAAACCCACCTTACAAAAATTTCGTTTTTCCTTGTTGAATATTTGTGTTGTACTGAAGCCACACAGAGCCCTGCAGGCCATGGCTCTACGTGCCGGGGGGGCCGTCGGCGAGCAGCTGCTCGACGCGCCGCCGCTGCCGCTGGGTGAGCGGGTCGGCTGGGGGCGGGTGCGGCCGCGCGCCCAGGCTGAAGCAGCGCACCATGCGCACCCCGTCCAGCGCGCGCGTCTGCAGCAGCGCCAGCTCCTCGACGTCCTCGGCCAGGCGCCGGCTGATGCGGTGCATGGCGCGGCCATAGCGCCGCCGACACACGGACCAGCTGCCGGACACACAGGACGCCAGTGCTGAAACAGTCTCGGGCGAGCTTCGGTCACACGCGGCTGAAACATACGGTGTGTGTGTGTGACCCAATTCGAAATCGAACCGACAATTTTCGTCACTTTTTGTGCTCGAATTGTGGAGGATATGGGGAAAACCGTGGGATGGCTTATACTCTCTTAGTGGAAAATACTACTCATCACACTTGATCGTGCGTCTAAAATTCCAAGCGCTGCTCACGATTCGGAAACAAAGCGTTAAGTTATTGTGCGTACGACGATATGCGGAGTTTCACTTTCTTCCAGGCGCGGTTTACGAGCGATCGCCCCCCATACCTACACCTTGTCGTTTGAGTTGCCTGAAAGGTATGCAGTTTGCGCGACTGCAAAACCCCTGTAAAGTAGGCAGCCGGCAGTGTTAATCATGTTTGCCCTGGCTCATGCCCTCCTCATGCCCCTCCCTTCCATCCCCGAGCGGATAGTTTTGGCTTTGACACTGATTGGGTGGCACGCACCAGAACTCGAATATTTCTCGAAACCGACTGGCTGAAAAGCGACTCTCCCGGTCCCAGTGAGAAACGTTGAGGTCCATTGGACGTCAAATTGACGTCGAAAGTCGAGACGTCGATTTTTTCCCCCGTTAGCATCTAAATTGGCATATGTTTGACGTCTTCGTCGAAGGCTTCTCAGTGGGGTTGGAGGCAGCGTACCCCACCCCTCGGGGTAAGCACCTCGGGTAACGTACTACCGCCTACCGCGTGCCCTGGGTTCGATTCCCGAGAACGGGGTAAGTCCAGAGCGGCCGACTACTGCCGCCTGGTCGCCGCGACCGCCAGGCAGCCGAACGTCCAAGCTCTGGTGGGCGCTTGACGGAGCTGGCGGTTGACACCTCAGCGCCTGCGATACTCAGGGTAGGCCGGCCCGCAGTACACACATGCACTGCAGGCAATACGCTGCCTACCGATCAGGCGCTCTGCGAGATAGCACCGCCAG
>NW_026267150.1:1144682-1145825 GCF_000697945.3 Frankliniella occidentalis
CTCGCCGGTGGGCCACCCTACGGTAGTGGTGGTCCTGACGCTCGCGCCTATTTATCGGAAACATTTTGGCGGGCGGATGGCGCGGGGGAAGGGCCCCCGCCGTGCTCGCGCCAGAACTATCGGATTGACCTACATGTGCACGTCGTCAGGTGGCAGGAACAGGCGCGCCGGGGGCCCGGGGGGGGAGGGGGGGCTTCCCCCGGGAGCGCAAACCGTAACCGGCGCGTGTGTGCACGGTGGACGGGAATGCTAAGATTTTGCGCTCTTTTCCAACTACATCGGCCCGTCCAACGGCTACCACAGGTCCAGGTCAAATCATGAAATCATGAGATGAAGAACTGCAGGCAGGGGGTCCCTACGAGAGGGCCGATCCGCGTCACTGCCACGCGTTGAAACATTTAACCCGCGCGTCCAACTCACACACAAAAGGAAGACTGTTTCACAATGTGCTATGTTCTTTTGAAATTGCCAAATTTTGGGTATACGCGAGTGGAGGCGGGAAGGAGAGGGAGCATGCTTTCTCTCGTACTTACATTTTCGAAGAGTTGCAGCGCAAATTGGCTTTCAATGAGGCGGACAGTGCCCCCCCCCCCTTCCTCCAGTTTAGGGATGTGCCCATATGTACGCATACATGCACAGCAATCGCAATCAAACACTAGGGTATTCCGAAACGAAAGTTTGAGTACGAAGGTTCCCGGCCTCCGATTTGTAACCGACCGCGGCTTATTTGCAAGGAAGCAAAAATCGTCTTTTAATCAAGCAGGTCCCGTTCCCCAGACCTAGGTCGGGGAGGGTCGAGGACACTCTAGCAAACACCCTTCCCTACTGGTGGCCGAATTAAGGAATTTGAAGTCCAAAAATTTTCCGGAAAAATTGGAAAAAAATACGAGATTTAAAAAAAAAAGGAATAAAAAGGAATACTTTTCCGAAAAATTAAAATCTGTAGACCGAATATGAACACGAGTCACGAGTGACTTACTAGGGCACTTGAAACAGGGAGTAGCTCGGGCAGATGCTGACGTCGCTGCGGAACAGCTCTGGGTACTTCTGCTTGCGGCCCTCCCAGGCGGCTGTTGTGTCGGCCCGGCGCTGGACGTCGAGGTGGTCCGCCATCTCCAGCTGCAGGCAGAGCGTCGACTTGGT
>NW_026267150.1:1152480-1154203 GCF_000697945.3 Frankliniella occidentalis
ATGTTTTTAATTTGTAGAGCATAGTTTTACTCTCCTGAATGAAGTTAAAAGCTCTATATATCTCACCACCCACGAATGGAGGCCTTGCGGCGCACTCCCCTGATGCCTGATCTGAACTGACTCCTAGCCACTAACCATCTAAAACTATTTTGGGAGAAAAGTTTTCAACCGCCCGTGAGCAGTTGCAGTAAGCTCTGAGTCGGTGATTATTCTACTAAGGGATCGTTGGGCAACGGGGAGCCGCGGGGATAAGGGCGTCATAGGTGGGTTAACTAAGGTCGTCCCGTCGTCCCTCTAATAGGTCCGCGGCCAGGATGAAAGTGACACATTCCCGATTAGAGCTCTTTCCCTAACCGTGTGAAAAAGGACAACCCAACTTACCCACTTCTCCTCGGTCCAGTCGGCCTCGCTACCTGACCAGCTACAGCTCGGAGTTGGTGGGACGGGGGATGTGGGGACTTTTCCATCCGCCTCTTTCCCGAGTTCGCTCCCCTCACCGCCATCATCTTGCTGCTGCCCCTCCTCCTCCCCTTCTTCACGCAGGTCGTACAGCGCCCGCCCTCCGTCTCTCTCCTCCTCGATGGAGCGCGAGTCACTCTTGGAGTCCGAGTACGTCGCTGCGCCGACCGAAACACGATACAAGCAATGTCTGATTTTTTTTTAAAGATAGGGGAAAACTTCGAGGAACTCCTTTAGTTTGAGGTAAGCTCCGCGGATTCTGAGGAAGTCTCCTCAAGAAATGAGGAAAATTCACACACTTTTTGAGGAGATTTCTACAAAATCTAAGAGTTTTCCTCAGTACATCAAATGGGTTTTTCTCAAAGGTTTTCCTTTTTCTAAAGAAAAAAAAGGGTCAGACATTGTTTTGACCGTGAAACGCTGATAGAATCAACATTTTTATTACGACGCCTCCCTCACCCAGAGAAGTGTCCCCGGAGTCGCCGCTGCTCCTCCTGCTCGTGGCAGAGCTGGACCCCGTCGTCCAGGTGCTGGAGGAGCCCGAGGAGGTGGTCTGGGTCCCCGTCAGGGTCCCCGAGGAGCGTCGGGACGAGCCGCCCCCGCTCGACCCCCGTGACGCCCGGGACCCGGAGGAGTCGTGTGAGCCAGAGTTGAGAGTCGACGTGGCGGACGGCCGCCTCCCGCTGACGCCGCTGCCCCCCTCCCCAGTGGAGGCGACCACGGACACGACCCTTACGACGGGGTTCCGTATCACAGACCTGCAGGCACCAGGCAATGCAAACGCAACATATTCGGGAATTTTGGGTCATTAATATGAATGGAATGACTTCTAGATTTAAAAATCAATCTCAATTAGATTATCCCATTCATATTTCTTTAAACACCGGAAAATCCCCCCCCCAAAAAAAAATAATATAATTTATCAAAATGTAAAGTTTTTATGCCCTGCCTTGCACGGTGCAGTGGTGGGGGCTCCGGTGGGGCCGAAACGGACTGCAAGGATGGGGCGGCGGCGGGCACCGCCTCCGCGGACCCGGTCGGCCCGGGGAGTACTTCCGGAGGAGCCGACGACAACACGGGCCCTGCGTGCGAACCAACGTTAAAGTTAGATGGGTTCCGAAGAAAAAAAAATCACACAGTAAAATGGGTATATCCTGCATTCATTGCTTACCGCATCACCGAAAAACCCTCCATTGTAAGCGTCCGCGAGCGGCGGGGTCGGCCAGCCCGCAGCGCACGGGTGGCCGATGGTGGCCTACCTACC
>NW_026267150.1:1154882-1195141 GCF_000697945.3 Frankliniella occidentalis
CACACAGTATCATACTTTTAAGCCAAATGTGTGAAATGTGTGTTTTTTCTTCTTCTTTTATTTGATAACTTCCGCTGAACAATTTTTCTCGTGAATAAAGCGTAGTCTTGTGCGACTTACTGGCCAAAGTTATTTCCCGACTACTCTAGGCTACCGATCGGGACACAGCGCTGTCCTGTTGCGCCTGCAGCAGCATGGCCTGCTGCTGCTGAGCCATCTGTTCGTGCTGTTGCTGCCGCTGCTTGGCGAGCTCGGCGTCGTCGGCGTGCAGCAGGCGGTACGAGGCGGGCAGCTCGCCCTCCGAGAACAAGTGGTCTGAGAAGTAGATGCGGCGGATGCGGCAGTTGGCGTGCACCTGCACGCGCACGCACTCGACGTACGTGGTGCCGTACGCACGACGGGCGAAGTCGGCTAGGTTGAACTGGATCTGCCCATATCCAACAATAAAATTGGAAGAACAAACACGATGGTGAACGAACTCATGTACGGATCTTTCGAACGTGTAATACTTGAACGTTCCAGTCTTCTGCTTCAAACCGAAACTTCACCTGATTCCAGCCGTTGCTCAGTGCCAAGGGCGTGTTGCAGCAGAAGGGTCGAACCCTGGTCGCAGATTGGTAGTTACTTGCGCGAAGTCTCCGTCGCATATTCTTATCGTCGAGGAACTAGAAATAGAGCATAGTCCAGGCTGTGTTGAGGGCCCAAAGTCCCGTTGGTCCTGACTGGACCCCGGAAAATTTTGTAGTCAGACTGTACCGTATGTAGGCGTGTAGACGCTTTGCATACTCGCACGGAGCTATAAGTCCAGTGGTGAGAGACGACAGGGAAGCCCACCACGGCTGCATGCGGTTCAGTGCAGGGTAGTCCGCAGACCCCTTCCGTAATTTTGCTTATACTGCGCCGCATGTAGGCAAGCCCTATCGTCGCTCACCGCGGCGCCTCATGGCCTCGTCCCAGTATGCAACCCGCCCGCACGCCTGCATCCAGTACAGTATAAGCAAAATGAAGGAAGGGGTCTGTGGACCACCCTGTGTAACTACGAAACTTTAAAGGTCAACATAACGCCTCTTTGAAACGTTCTCCTTGGGATCGTCCAATGAAACATGTGGAGTATAGTTGCTCAAAGCCTCGCATTTTACATTTTTGTAGTGACGCGTGGCCGATGGACTGTCCGCAATTTTAAGTAAGATTTTTAATAAGCAAGTCAACTACTACCATTGCCAAGCTCTTAGAATTGGCGTGAATGGAGTTGGACTTGGTGGAGAGTTAGTTCTGTCCAGAAGCAATATACTGACTGTGGATGTGTGTACCGTTATCTCAAAGCTGAAGTACTTCTTCAGGTTCTTGATGAGCATGCACAAGAAGGGCAGTTTGACACCAAGCGAGGCGTGAGGATCGGCGGGTGCCGTGATGTAGGTGGTTGCGACGTTCGTGCCCGTCAGCTCCAGCACCAAGGAGTTGCCGATATCACCATCCGTCAAACGTTTTATGTGCCCGTTCTTTGCCTGCCATGCAACAATGTGTTTCGCGTCGGGCTGGAGTCAAAATGTGTTTTCACATAAGGATTGTGGCGCACCTTGCAGTCCCATATAGCCAGGGGCTTGCTTCCACAACTGTAGAAAATTGAAAGCAGTTCACTCTGCAGCACACCACTGAACATGGTTGTATGAAACTAACAAACTTTGTAAAAGCTGTGAAACTTGAAATTATATCTTAATTTATGATTGGCTGGCGTTTGTTATCTAGTCCTTCATTGTCAAGCTGGCAACAATAACTACCTGCATGGGTAGAGGACAAACAATTTCACGAGTTCCATCCCAGCTAGAGCTAGGTATGTGACTTAATCAAAAAATTAGTTGGACAATTACGTTTGTGTGTAGATAAGGGGAAAAACAAACAAACTAAAAAACATGTAATGAGACGGCTCATTTAATAAACTTATGACAAAAACATTACTTCTTGGCAGCAACAGCCTCATCTTGGTATGACTGCAAAAGCTCCTGCTTCTTCTGGTTGATTCTCTCCTCCCTTCGTTTGCGCGCCTCCTTGACTTTCATACGGCGGGCCTCTGCTTGGTCACTGTTACAAAATAAAATCAAAATCATGAGTTAAGACCAAATAAAACAAGTACTGAACATGGAATGAGGAAATAGCATGACCAAGTTATGTTAGAAAATTACAATAGATTTTAAAAATTTATCTAGCCAAGGCATTGAGTGATTTAAAACAGCACCTGCTAGGCAATTGACATATTAGAGGCCAACATCTTGGGGATCAGAGTTGTACTTACAAAGAATCACAAACAATCAATATCACGTTTGTCCTCATTTCCCCACATTAAATTTAAGTATGGCACAGATGAGCAGTGGCACTTCAATGCACAAGTAAAAGTGGGATCAGAGTTGTACTTACAAAAAAATCACAGAAAATCAATTGAAAATTTTCCTCATTTCCCAAATAAATGCAAAAATGACATGTAGGATCAGAGTTGTACTTAAAAGTATCACAGAAAATCATGATCAATTTTCCTCATTTCCTTCAATACAGTAAAATTTAAAGGCATCGCAAAACTGTCAGTCTGCAGCAGCCAATACTTACTTCAACATCTTGGTCCTAGCCTTCTCAGCCTTCTTCTTGTGGATGAACTCCATCAGTACACGCTTATTCTTAAAGACATTACCTAGAGGAAATGAATTTGTGAGTAATGAGCCAACAACAACATGACAGAGACAGTATAAGCATTTACTAACCCTTCGCCTTCATGTACAGCTGGTGGTACAGATGTCTATCAATTTTCTTGGCTTCCCTATACTTTTTCAGAAGTCGTCTGAGCACACGCATACGGTTAACCCACAGTTCCTGCAACAAAACCAAGTTATGAAGAACATGGAGAGGACATGCAAGAATGAAAACAATCAACTATGATACACACCTTCTGCGGCGTACGGGCATTGGCAGTACCTTTCCTCTTTCCAAAGCCACAGTGCCTCCCCTTGCGCCTGGCAATAGTATTTTTGCGGACGCGAGCACGTGAGTGCACAGCCACAGGCTTTTTGATGATTAGACCATCCTTGATGAGTTTACGGATGTTTTGTCCTTAGCGTCACAAATAATTAATTGAATGGACCAACATAGTAGGAATATCAATGTGGGAGAGGATTGAACACTTACTTGAGTTAGTATTGGCGATCTCATTAATTTCGTTAGGATCCAACCACACCTTCTTACGGCCGCATTGCATAACCGAAGCGGCAAGCCGCTTCTGAAGCTTGAGGGAACTGAAACAAAATGACACAAGTGAGCCGACTGGGAGGGAAAGTGAGGTTAAAGCGAAACCGTAAACAATGCTTTAAGCATGAAAATACAACAAATGATTGAGCAAAAACTAAGAGTAGCGAGGGAAAGCAATATACTCAGTACAGAACTTCAGAGACCGACATAAATGAATCTTAGGTACAAGAGTATGTAGCAATCAGGCAAAACACGCACAAGCAAGACCAGGCGCCCGACCCAACATTGATCTTAAAAACTTCCTAGATCAGAATGAACGGAAATAAATTTTGAAATGCACAATTCGTTACAGTAAAATAGTAAAGAAATTTTAAACAATATACCCACTCATTGTTTGAACTCAAGACATGACTTATACTACATGTGGTTAGGGTAAGATAGATTGACGAAATGCATCTCAAGTATGATAGAAAATTCCACACTTCATATGTCAAAAGATAAAACTTCTCTATTAGCAAGAGATGTTGTACCAATTTTGCAATAGAATGGTAATTTTAGGTGCATAGTTTCCTAAAACTCAGAACAAACACGGTACCTCATGGTGCCTCAGGTAAACCCGACGTGGTAGAGATCACAAACGCACAAAATGGAGGAATAGTGGCCCGACCGGAAGAGGATATGAAGAGCCAAGATGTCAACGCAACGAGTTATATGTGATTTTGAAATAAAAATAATGAAAACCAAAACTATGCAGAACCGTTTAGGAAATTAAATTAAACGAATTAAAATTGAGAACACATTTTTATCATAACAAATTTTAAAATATTACAGTTAAGTTTTGATTTTGACCAATAAATTCTTCTTTTTTGCGTAGCAAAATTTTGTCGTATTTGGCCTTTGAATAGCTTCTGTTGCAGCCAGAGTATCACGATGAGACGATGAAGGAAAGGGGGGAAAGGGGAAGGGGGACGGAAGAATTTAGGACCGTGTTTTTTTATAAAGATTGTTGAAGTATTGGTAAAACTTTGGATTTAAACGGAAGGAACATTCTGCAGTCAGTTGATCACTTTTTATTGAGTTCGTAATAGATAAATTAATCAGGGTAATTTAATTTATTCGAGTTCTTTTCGTTGATTTGCCTACGAAATATATAAAATTACTCGCTGGTCTAACCTATCGTAACCGGTGGCATGTCATTCTAATTTCTGTTTTGTTGCTATGTTTGTGGTAGAAACATGTCTGGCGACGGGGAAAATGTTGAAAATGATCCGAAGAAGTCGTACGCGGGCATTCCAGAGGCTGTGTTTGTGGTAAATATACATTTGTTTTGAGAGATGGTATTCATCTCTTTTTTTTTTTGTCGAAGTGTATCATTTTTGAACTATCTCCTGTTCAGTGAACCAACCTACCTAATTTTGTCCATTTTTGGACATGCCCACTATTGTTTTTAGGACAACATTGATGAATTCATGGCTCAGTCAGAAAATGACAATGCTGACAAAGTTCTGAAACGGTTGGACGAGCAGCACCAAAAATACAAATTCATGGAGTTCAATTTGGAATCAAAGAAGAGGCGGTGAGTAGAATTGTCTCTTACATACACAGGGCTCATACCATTCAAAGAAGTCACTCAAAATGAAAGTGGGGATCTGGTATGATATCTGATATGTTGTCTGAGATTGTTTCCACTAACATGTCAAATTATATTTTTGCAGCCTAAAAAATCAAATACCCGATCTTGAAAAGTCTTTGAAAATGATTGTCATGCTTCAGAAGAAGCAGGATGCAACAGAGGACATGGAAACTCAGTTCCTACTCTCAGATCAGGTGTACATGAAAGCTGAGATTGCACCCACTAATAAAGTCTGTTTATGGCTCGGAGTAAGTAAATTTGCTAAGGCAAAGTAAATTCTAATGAATATAGTCACTCTGAATTGGTTTTACCACATCTCAATTTTTAGGCCAATGTAATGCTGGAATATACTCTGGAAGATGCTAAAAACTTGTTGTCTAAGAACATTGAACAGGCCAAGAAAAACTTGGGTTATGTAGAGCATGATTTATACTTCCTCAGGTCTGTTTATTGTATCAATTTTTTCTTCTGGTTTCATGTATAGTGGTTATAAAATTTGTTGAGCAGCCCATCTTTGTTTATATCTTGCAGGGATCAGTTTACAACTACTGAGGTCAACATGGCAAGAGTTTATAATTGGGACGTGAAGCGGAGACAAGCAGCCAAGGCGGCTTCATGATTGAACAATATGTGCTACGTCACTCATTGCTTTATTTATGAGTTTAAAGTAACATATTAATCTTAGGTCCTACTTTCATCAAGTTGTCACTAATTTTAATAGATGCTGTCATTATTTTTTCAATTTCACTACAATTTTATGAAAGCTGCTTTTTGTCAAATTCCCATTAATATCTTAGAAAAGTATCTGTCACCTGTTGTGTGGGTCAGGTTAATAAGACTCATAATTTCCTAACCATCTGTTGTGAAGCGGCATTGCACACATTTGTTTAATTTGATAAATTAAATAAAATATTGGTGCAAAATTTTACGTATTTTAAGTTACTGCTTCCAGGTTGACAACAATGAAGCAGGTAGTGTAATGCAAAGTTCACATTCAAACACAACACAGTTTGCTTTGCAACAAATTTATTCTGACTATGAACTTTGGTTGAATCACAATTCAAGAGGGGGCAGTTCCAAACAGTACCGAATTTCTTTAAAGGACTGTCGCCCACTGCATTTCTGAATTAATTTTTTTCTCAAAAGGAATTATTAGACTGCCATGACAACAAAAATCGCTGTCACATAAGTACTATGAAAAAGGGAAACAAAAATATTTGAGACTGAGAGAAACATTAAATTATAGGTACTTGTAAACTTTAAAAAAAAGTATCAAAAATATTTCTAGCCTCAAGGAGATGTAAAATAAATTAAAGATATACTGAGACAAACTACATAAGTAGAATTAAGAATATCACAGGGGCGCTGGAAAAAATTGTGAGAGAAATTAATCCTTATGAATGGAATTTGCAGAGCCTTGATGTTCCAATGATTTCTCAGAGGGAGGATTGCCTCGAGAAGAACCTGACACCTTTGACATTTTCGATTGTCCTGAGTGTATGGAACCACCAACATCGCTTCGTTGTAAGGTCTGTGACTTTGAAGGGGAGGATACTGCCATCGGCGGTGGAACTTCTTCATACTGGCTAAGACGCTTGCGTAGCATGTTATTCTCAGTGACAAGTCGAGCAACTTGAGCTCTTAGTTCTTCTTCTGTTGAATTTTGACTAGGGTGATTCTCCAGTAGATGATTTCGGACATACCTTCAAGACAGTTAAGGTCTGCAGGAGAGTGCTGACAGTAGAAGACATAAATAGATTTACATAAATCAAAATCATTAAAAGTTAAGAAAAAAAGGTGAATAGTAATGAATTTTTAGGCAATACAAAGGATACTCTAACGCATCAATTCCTTTATCTTGTTCTTCATACAGAGAGACTAATACTCTTGTTAATGATTCCATTACCCCCGCTCTTTCTAGGTACTTGCGATATTCTTCTCTCTTTGAATCTACAGGCTGTGAAGAGGAACAACATAGTTAACACCAAGTTCTACCCACCTGGATCAATTTACGATTCAGAAGAGGTTAGAAGCAATGTTAATGAGAAAAACCACACTATAAGCGAGGTGAGGATGAGCTTGTAAATTAAGACTTGAAAGACCTCCAGAGAGGACATAATTCTATACACATTCGAAAATTTGAGAGTACTAAACCACGCTGCCTGCGTCTGTCATTTGACTGTTCCATGAAGATGGAGATAATATTATTATTATATTAACTTACCCGAAATGTTGTCATGGTTGAACCTTCGATTGACGATTAAAAACGGGATTGATTTGATGAGTGAAAGAGCCAAATGAAAATCAAAAGCACGGAAGTAATTTTTTTTTCAAAAAGAGAGGTCTCACAGCTCTGGACAAGTTTGATTTTCTCTGTACACCAATGAGCGGAAATCGGCTCAAACTCGGCGTACAGTTCCACCAACTATCTAATCGCATCCACCTTTGGCATCGGTTCAACAATGAAACTGAATTAGTTCGATTCGAATCGATAATTTCGTGCATTTGATACCTTTACTTGCTCCATTCTTAATTCTTATTCATTGTTTTCGATGTCCCATTCGTGGCTAAAAAGACTACCGTGGTCGTCATTGTCGTTGGGGGCGGAAAGGGCGGAAGCACTAGCAACTGCAAATTAACAGAACAGCAGAAAGTAAACTCAATATGTGCAAATAATTTATTTATTCAAAAAACAATCGAATTCTTTTATGTTGACAATGAAGGGGTGAAGATGAATGCTGAGATATAAATGTCATAAGTAAAAAAAAACTGAACTGATGTTTTTATTTCCACAAATCCCATCACTTTCATACAATAATGTTATAGATAACTAAAATTAAAAATAAAATAAATCACTATCAGATAAAATTATATAAATATCTCAAAACAGGACATTGGAAATGCTCATCTTCAAAACCCAATTTGTAAACAGATAAAGAAGATTTCACTGTTCAGTGCCAAAATGTGACATTTTGGTAAAATTTAACAAAGCCAAAGAATATTTGGCAGAGGACACAATGCCAATAAATTAATACTGCTTCATCTAAGACTCACAGCTGAAACAATACTTTAAACTACTTTAAAGCTTATTAGATAATTAAATAATAATTACATATCTGATACAAAGCAGTTTGCATATATATACAATGCTGGCAGTCTGCCCCATACATGATTGCTTTCGAAGTATAGTTTGTCATAAAAATCACAATAAATCTGGCATAACCATGCCAATGCCAATAAACAAATAAAATCACATCCTTCATTTTAATCTCAAATAAGAAAAATATATTGGCGCTTACAGTCGACATTGACATTTGACTGAAGGATACAAACAGCTACCTATCCACGACACAAATTATAAATGGCTAGACAGTTATTAGCCAAACTTACTGAAGTCATTGAGAATAGAAACATACTATTAATTTGTACAAAGATTAAGTTCATTTGCAATTGACATACAATTTTTACAGGACTATAAGATAAGTGACATAAAATAAACACTGCTTGACCAAAATTTCAATGCGCCTGATACACAATGTCTGTTGTAACAGATCTCAGGAGGAATGAACACAGATAGCTTTCAATTCATCATAAATCAGTTGATACAATTTACAGTCAGATAACAATGAAAACAACTCCTTATTGAATACTATGATAATAATTCCTGAGTGCTTTGAGTTGTTCCCACACACTGAATATAGATTTGGCCACTAAATGAGGGCCAACATTTGGCCATGGATGATAATTGATTTATTCTTCAGTCTCCTTGCTTCTTTGCACTGAAATATCACAAGCATAGTCAGAGAAAAACTAAAAGTGGAGAAAAAGAAGGTAGTAATTTCATGGTTGATTAACAAGAACTTACGATTTAGGTTTCAACTGCCCAGATGCAATAGCAGCTTTCTTTTTCAGGTACCGTATCTTCTTCACATATGCTTCCACCAATGTTTGAATCTTCATAGGATTGATTTCCCCTGACTTATTGTGACAAATCTATGTACAATAGAGAAAAGTTAACAATGTCAATATTTAAGAAAAATAATGATACATAGATAAATAATTAAGAAATGCAAATTTACGAATGGTCAATGAAAACAAAACTATAGAGGTACGCAGGCTGAAGATAATTTCTTACCTTTGGCACAGAACGTCTAAGAATCTCCTTGTAATCCTCCTTGTTGATGTGTTTCTTATAGTAATGAGGTTTTAAAGCGAGCTTAACTTCCTCAACCACTCTTTCTTGTCGATTTAACTTCTTCAGAAACTGAAAAAGAAGAAAACAGATGCGTTAGATTCTCTGTAAAGCGATGAATAGATATAAAATTCATAAATTTGTGTTTTGAATTAAATAATCTTTGAAGTCCCTCTCACAAGACATGATGTAAATTCAAACACTTCTACAAGGCATTCAGCTCAACTACTCTTAGTGCAAGCCAACAAAAATAATAGTAACATCAAATTAGAAGGGATTCTCAGCAACCCAAACAAAATAAAAGCAAGCTGAATTATAGCCTCTGGCCATCTTAACTGATAGGCATGAAAGCACTATGAGGCAGGGATTAAAACAATGTACTAGTATTGTGTATGATCATTTAAAAAAAAAGTAGCTTGAGATAAAATAAAATAAAGCAGCAGGCAAATAATTTGCAAGTTATTACTATTTTTCAAATGAAGTCTGACTGTCAAGATCATTAGAAGTAAAAAAACTGATTTTAAGAGACAGTAGCTGATAGCAGTGCAAAAGGCATACATAATAAACAAAACAGGGTTGCCGAAGTCTACCTTGTCCTTCACCTGCAGCTCAACAGCTGAGCTTGGTACTTCATCCAAGATTTTTAGCTGGTCTTCATCTGTTGTTCTCATAGAACCATCTTTTCCTGTAAAGTAATAAAGAAGTTCAAAGTTTGTAAACAATACTATCAAGATGGAAGAGTTATGTTGTCAATAAGGACTTACGGATTTTTGCCATCTGCTTCACAATTTTGTTGAGCTTGGCCTGATTGCGGCCAGCATTCTTCCCGCTAGTCTTTGATCGTGAATTACTGCCATATTTCACCCTCTGTTTGGGAGAACTGCCAAACAGTGTGTCAAACTTGTCAGATTTAGATGCACCTCCACTAGCTGGTTTGGAGCGGGTAGTGGATTTTGTTGGGGTTCCCTTTGAGTTATAAACAGGTGGTGGTTCGAACAAGTCATCACCTTCACTTGATCCTGGTGAATAAGGTGAGTCCAAATCCATATCAATGACTTCAGTTTGTGCACTGGGCTCCCCATTCTGTCGAGAAATAGTTTTTACAGGTGTGCTTGGTTTAGATGCTGGTCGCACTGATAATGCACCTTTGATCACAGATGCTAAAAGTCTATCAGACTGTGAAACAGCACGTTGAGGAATAGAACGACTGGTCGAAGATGATGTTGAAGATGTGACTTCAGTTGAGCCCCCTGCAGCTGCCATTGTTTTTAAAGGTGTCTTCACAGCAGCTGCCTCAGCTGAAGAAGTGGGGCTCATTGGCTTTGATTTATCAACTTCATCTACTTCAGGGGCCGTAGTACCAGGAGAAGCACCTACACCATCTAACTTTGGTGAGGAACTACGAGCATCATCTATAATGTCAGTCTTTGGTCTAGTATCATCATCAATTTGAGCACCCATTGATCCATTTTCAAGTGATTCGCTTGCCTTCTCTGTTCCATTTGTTCTGTCTCCAGCTCCAGCACCTTCATCTGGGGATTCAGAACGTGGAGAAGCTGTTGGTTCAAATGGATCATAAGCATCTGGTGAAGTTGGAGATGAACCAGGAGTTGCAGGACCCATAGGAGATTCGGGAGGAGTATTGGGTCCTTTGTGTAAGCTCTCCATATCTGCATCAGTTCGAGTATTTCCTGTTTCATTCCCTTCAACTTGCTCCTCACCGCCCTCCTCCTCTTCCTCTTCTTCTTCCATAAGTGGGTTGTTGATTGTTCGAATACTGTTTTTAGTATTGATAGAAAATTTAATCTGTGGTTCAGGTGGTGTTTTGGGACCCATTGGCTCATCAGGTACAGCATTTATTTCTTCATGCAATTTCTGCTTCATTTGCTGAAGTTCCTGTTCAGTTTGTTGCATGTTTTCATCCTCACTGTCACTCAAAATGATCAAATCTTTTGGAGAAGGCGTGAACTCCTTGTAGGGAGACTGTTCAAGGTCTATTATTGCTACTGGTTTCTGTGCAGCTTCAGGTGGCAAAGGTTTACGCCGCTTTTCAGGCGGTTTACTTGAATCCAAGGGTGGGGTGTCAGATCTTTGAGCTTTGCTATTACTTTTATCTTTCCTGGAACGCTTGCTGCGACCCTCATCTCGTTTCCTTTTTGAGCTTTTTTCAGTTGGATATGAATTGGAAGAGGCTTCACCTCCCTTGCCAGATTTGAAGTTAACACTTACTAAAATATTGTCACCTGACGCAAACACTTCCTTTGAAGGGGCCGGTGATGCATGTCTTCTACCTCCCTTTTTCCCATCTTTCTTCTTTCTTCTTGAATCATCCTTATTGTTTGTTACGATAACTGTGAGGTTTTTATGCGTTTTATTGCGACCACCTGCCATGTCTGTTGTGTTAACATGATCAACTCTCTCTCGAGACCATGATCTAGAATATGAGCGGGCAGCCAAAACTTCATCATCTGACATAGGATACTGAGGAGAACCACTGAGGGACGGAGACCATGAACGTGAAAGGGAACGTGAAAAAGAACGGGACCACGAAGCTTGAGGTCGAGTCTGCTCACGGTCTCTTCTTGAATCCCTCGGTATGTTAGCAGTGGTTTCATTGCGCTGTCTGTTACTTTGGGGCTCAACCCTGTTCTCTCTTGACCTTCTCCTAATCCTTTCTTTACTTCTACTTTTCCTTGGACGATCCTTTGAGCGATTGGGTGATCGGCGCTGAGAGCGAGACCTGTTTCCTGTTCTTAAGCGAGAACGTGATCTTCGCAATCTGGAACGGGATCGTGAACGAGATTTCCTAACACGTGAGCGATCGAAAGAAGCACTTCTGTGTCTTGGTCGGGGCCGTCCTGGAGATCTTCCTCTGGATCTAGACCTACTGCGTGACCTTCCAAGTCTTCTGTGGCTTCTAGAACGCGTCCGTGATCGCCCACGTCCACGGGATCTCGATCTTGACTTTGAGCGAGAATGCGTACGAGATCTTTTTCTTATATCAAGATCACGGCCAAAGGCATCTTTATTTTGACGACTAAGAGTCTTATCAGAGAGAACTTTGCGAACATCATATCGTTCAAGATCTTTCCTCTTTTCTTTCTTTTTTCGTTCCTTTCTGGCATTTTCTCTCTCCTCCTCTCTCTTTTCGTCTTTACTCCTCTCCTTGTCTTTGTCTCTGTCTCTATCTCTGTCTTTACCTTTATCTTTTTCTTTATCCTTTTCTCTCTCCTTACCATCCCTGTAGTTCCTATCTTTGGTGCTCTTTGATGGTTTCTTCCATGATATATCATCCTTTCCTTTATCCTTGTTTTTGTCATCATCCCTACCTTTATCCCTTTTTTTGTCTTTCTCTTTATTTTTATCCTTCTCTTTTGTTTTTTCCTTATCCCTCTCTTTGTTTCTGTTTTCACTGCTGCTTAATGGAGCACGTTCTTTTGAGGGACTCTCTCTTTTTCTGCGAGGTTTTTGTCTATCATTGTCAGTTTTCCCCAACTCAATGTTTTCATCTCCATCTTTTTTAACTTTCTTTCGATCCTTCTTACCTCTTTGACTCTCATCTACAATCTCTCCATCCTCAAAGTCTGCAGGGTCATGCTCACCAGAAAACTTCTTAAGCCTTCGGCTTCCTGGATCACTTTCAGCATCACTTAAGTCTCCATCAAGCATTGCCTCTTCACAATCAGAAATTATCTCAGTTTCCAAACCTTCAAGACCAGGCATTACAGGAGCAGTAGGCACGGAGGAGGTGGCCTGACTATCATCATCAGTGCCAAAAATTTCTTCAACAAGAGCTTGGGTCTTACCTTTAATGCCATCAGACTCTTCTGATGCACTGTCCTCAGACTCATCTCTGTCTGCACTATCTTCAAGGGCTTTCTTTTCACTGTTTTCAATGTCAACTTGAAGGAGAGATTCTTCTCCCGCTTTTTTTTCAGAATCTTCAATTTCAGTGTCTACGTTCACAGATGTTTCCTTAATTGGGTCTAATTCATCTTCTATGTCTTCTCCTTTCTCTGCAGAATTTTGGGTTTGCTTCTTTTTATCATCATCAGATCCTATTTCTCCAACTTGTCTGGCAATGTTTACACTAGCTGCTGAATAAATTGAGAAATTTGGACAATCATCATCGTCATCGTCTTCCTCTGACGATTCATCACCCACTGCAGGGTCAGGTTTACTCTTTCCTTCTTCAGACTCATCAGGCTGCTCATCATTTTCTTTTGACAGGTCACTTGTATTATCATCTGGTGTGTCAATAGTAGATGCATTGAAGTCTTTGGATACATCTTGAGAACCTGTATCACTATCTGCTGGTGTTGCTTTTTCCAATGCATCATCATTTGATTGGCTATCATCAGAGTACTCAGCAGCAGCTGTCAATGCTGGTCCTGGTTCGGGAGGAAGTGGTATTTCATCTGCTCTTGGTTCTGATGAAATATCTGCAGCTTCATTAGAGTCATCACATGGTTCAGCAGGATCATATTTATCTTCAGTCTCATCTGCTGGTCCTTTGGCTCTATCATCTATCACAAGTTCACTATCACTAGCTTCGTCGTCACTATTTTGCTCTCCCATGTTCATCAAAATAGCAGGAGGTTCTGGAGGAGGCATTAGGGCTCCAAACTCTGGATCAGCGTCCTCTCCTGAGCCTCCTTTATTGGCGTCAGCCTCTATGTCACTGTAGATGTCCACTTCATCATCTTCCCTTGGACCATCACCGGTTTCTCCATCCTTGGCAGGATCTTGTGAGCCTGCATCGATAACCCCATCAATCATATCATCATCTTCATCCTCCTCATCATCATTGCCTACAGGCAATGCACCTCTCCTAAGCATAACATTTCTTCTGAGTGGTCTGCGAGGAGCATTTAAACGAAATCTCAGAGGTTGGCTTCTGGGAGGTCGGCCTCCGCTTAAGTTATTGCCCAAGAATTGTTCATACTGAGCACGGGACTGGTCTGGGTTATTAAAACTAGATCGGAAACCAGAATTATTGACATTTCCACTACCACTGTCTCCTCCACCCCCACCGCCACCACCACTACCCCCACCTCTATTTCTTCTGCCACCAGAATTGCTTCCACTGAATGAGTTACTGTGTGAATTTTGTCCACCACGCCTTCCTCCAGAATACTGAGGGGCTTGTACAACTCGGCCAGTGGATAAGTGTGATTTGTCTCTCACATCCACAGTATTTTGTCCAAGTCTTTCCTTAAGTACATCAGCAGGATTGGGTTTCACAACCGGCTCATTCAGCTTGATATCTAATGTTCCATCAATGTTGATTTTTACATCAGTCTTCTTAGAAAGCATCTTAGTTTGGTTGAGAAGAATACTTTCAACCAGGTCACTTCCAGGTTGGGCTGGAGTAACAGGTTCAACTCGAGGTCGTCGATTTGGATTGAGCAAGGCTGCAGCAAGTCTTTTGCGGTTGTTCAATCTCTGAGCAAGAGAAAGTGTTTCACGTGGCTGGTGTACAACAGCCAAGCCACCACCACCTCCCACTTCCTCGTCAGATCTGAAAAAATTCAGCAAATGAAAAATATTTGTCTTGGTTCATGTATTATAGTACACAAAGGGCTTCACAAAAACTCTATTACATAAGGGTAACAGAAAATACAAGTACAAACCCAGAAAAGTAGTCCAGCTGATCCCGTTGACCAAAGAGATGAAGAGTGGGTATACCTGCTCTGCTCCTTTCCAACACAATTCCAGAAATGCTGGGAGCTGATCGTAACTCTGGTGTGGTCTGCCATGGTTGACGGAGAGGTCGCATACCCAACTGCTCAGCAAGTCTGCCTTTCACGGAGTGAGGTAAAACAACTCTTGCAGTGCGGGAAACCTTGCTTGAACGCTGGAAAAACAAAAACAAGATAATTTTCAGTAAGATCAAAAATGCATGTTTTCAAATTTAGGAGCATGAACACATGAAGCGTGGAGCACAATTATTTCCTAAAAATTAACACGGGAGTGTGATCACAGAGTGGTCATGCCACACCTAATAGGTTTGCCTGACGTTAGCAGAACCAACATAATAAACAATTACGGAAGGATTGGAAATAAGTACAATGTTTAACTATTGGCCAGATTGAGGGTGACAACAAAATTAGATAGCACATGTGATACTTCTGCTCCAAGATTCATCAAGATGATAAACCAAAAGAAAACACACACACAAAAAAATACTTTTTTATAAGGATTAACTCAAATCAAATTAAAAAGTGTACCACTTGATTTTCTCAAAATAAAATTGATATGGTCTGCATTACTGTTCTACCAATAGATTCTGGGAGAATGATGGACAATGCACAATTACTCCACCAGTTTTCCACAGAAAGTGCATGTTAAGGATTTTCAAGTTTGTGAATCGAAATTGGAATTAACACCAACGAAAAAAAGAAAAACTAACTGCTCCAAAGCAAACAGGCAACTTTATTACTTGAGACTCCTCATGCTAAAACTTAATTACAGGAACTGAGTAATTCTTTAATAAAAATGAGCACATATTTAACTTTTAAGAAGAGACATAAAACTGTCTTAAAATTGGATTTGAAAGACAAGATAAAAGAAATACTAATTGTAACTAACTCGAATGACAGGATGGCTGGAGAATAAAGCTGTTTCCCTAAAACAGATTACAAACTAGCTAACTACCAAAATGCAATCAAATATTGAGTGCTGATATTCACTATGGAGAAAAGTCTGGGTCTGTGTCTTCATTCATATCATGAACTATGAAACCTCCCGAGGTTTCAGAACCAACCTTCTTTCTCTTGGACTTGCTGCCTAATGTCTTCCTCGCCTTTCGTTTTCTCCCGGTAGTTTTCTTTGTCGTGGTTTTTTTGGAAGCAGATGACGAAGTTCTCTTCTTTGTTGTTGCTTTAGTAGTGCGTTTAGATGTAGTCTTTCTTCGTTTCTTGGGAGCAGATTTTCGTTTAACAGATTTTCGTTTCCGCCTCCTACTTTCACTACGTCTATTTTCTATTCCAGAAGATGTGGAAGGCTAGAAAAACATAGAATAAAATAAACAAACTGTAAAATAGAACAGAATAGGTTTGTAATCGTAAGTTTATATACTTGCCATCGCATTTAGAACTTCTTGTCTTTGAAGGAAAGCACGTCGGATACGCCCAAGCACTCGTTCAACCTGGCGGGTTCTGGGAAGCATTCTAGGAGGGCGACGAGGATGAGGAGTTCCTACATTTTGAGCATCATGCAACAACTCGTGTACTTCATCAATGCCAAAGTCCACCTTAACACACAGATGTCAATATTTTAATGAAATACAAAAGCTATAGATAAAGAGAATATTGGAAGTACAAAAAACTCAGCAAACCTCTTCTGCAATAGGATTATTGGAATTGTTGTGATCACATTCTGAACAGTACCAGTTGTCAAGAGGAACATGACTTAGAGGTGGATCCAAACATTCCATATGATAGCCTAGATCACACCCATCACATAGGAGCATGCGATCTTCACGATCAGAATTACCACACACTTCACAGTATGTGGGGTCATCTACTTCTTCTGCATCTTTCACTTCATTTCTTTGAACAGGAATTTGTTTGACAACTTTCCCTCCAATGCGGCGTCTTACCAAAATCAGAGAAAATTCTTGTCTGTCAACTGGGCAAGTGTTCATATTCTTCAAAGAGAGAAAGTATTTAAGGATTATTATTGATACAGCAAATAGATCGGTATATAATATTATATTAACAAATAAGTAAATACCTTTGACCACTGTTCTAGGCATTCAGCACAAAACACATGATCACATGACTCCGGTGTTCCAACAGCTTGGTTACTGAAGCGCAAAAGGCAAATTGGACATTTTTCAGATGTTCCATCACTGCTGTCAGAAGCAAATCCAGAGGAAGCTGCGACTCCAATAGAAGTTGCAATCTAAACATAAAAACAGTGATGAAGAGGGAAAAAGGAAGATCCATCCATAAAAGGAAGGATGAGCTGTAGATAGGCAAGAAAATTAGATTAGATTCAAAAATATCACTTACATCTTTAGATGCAGCATTAGAAATTGGTGCATGGTGAGGCTCATCTGTTTCACTCATCCAGTCACTCTCCCAATCAGAACCTGAAGATGATATAGAATCCCCAAATCCTTCTTCATCAGCAGATCCTGACACTGATCCATCAACTTCAGCAGCTTCTAGAGAAATTAAAAGCAAATATAGATGTTAGAACAGATTGAATCGGAGGAATTTTAGATTTAAAAATGAGTAATCCTACAGAACTGAAGAATTATTTTTTTCTCTTTTCTTTAAATAGGTGCAGGACAATAATTTACCATTATCAATTAAGCTGCATGCTTCAGATTCTTCCTCATCACAATTATCATCTGCACTGTCAATAACATCACTAAATTCTTCTTCTTCACTCTCAGAGCTCACCCCAGTTTCACACACATCCTCATTATCATCATCTGCGTCAGAACCAGAAGATATCTGGAATGTTCACAAAGATATTCGAATTAAGAAGGGCATTTCAGTTTCATCTACTCTCCAATTTTTAAATAGAGGTGGTTCCTGAGCTTACATTAAGTTTTCTGTGTGAGGAGGACCTAGGTTGAAACACTTCTGAAGTATCTGAATCAGTATCATCACTAACCAAAGTACACTGGAACAGCAAAAATTGAGGTAAGATATTTTATTAGATAGGTACATGGTCAACTCTGGTAAGGAGGCTGTAGCTTATGCTTACAATGGTCCGTTTCTTTGGCCGTGTAGCCACTCCTTCACTGTCAGAGCTTACAGTGGACTTATCAAGTTCATCTGTAGACTTCACAGATCTTCTCTGGGAGGATTTGTCAGAAATTCCATTTGTATTAGGTGAAGCCAAGGAATTACTGGTAGTTTTGGTTTTGGGAGCTATTTTTTTTTTTTTAGTCTCTTCCTCATCACTACTGGAGTCAGAATTTTGAACACCTGCTTGCTTTAGCTTAGACTTCAGGCGAGCCTTGAGGTTTACAGATTTCTGCTCACGGTCAGATGACATTCTTTACCTAGAAACATAAGAAAAGAGGTCAAAAAACTTCCAAGTTGTAAATAGAAACTAACATCACAAATTCTTCATTGAAATATGACTAAAGTAAAATTATAGCTCGTAACAGCATAGCTCATTGAACACCAAGATTGAACCACACAGAAAGAACTGAGATTAAAGAACTGAAATACTGAGGGCATTTGTGCACCTTATGTGTTAAGCACAACACTATCAACGGTTCCATCAAAATTCACTGTTTTCCAGGAACGTTGTGTGTGTACATGTATACGGTAAATATATACATATACATCAAACAAAATAAAAATAAATAAATGTGTGGACATGGTTTTGTTGTATGTTGCATAGAAGTCTTAAAATAAGGTGAGATGGGAGAGGGAACATCAAGGAAGTGATTAATTCAATCCTCCACTCCAATAATTGATCAAAACATAGTCGGACTCAAAATGTTTTTCTAAAAACATAAGCCAATGAGTTTAGGGCGCAGGAGAGGTGGGAGGTTGTTTTATTTTGATTATAATAATACCACAATTTGTAACACAGGTTAGCCGACCGATTTTCTTATCCCTTACGTTGAGCTCTAGGAGTTTACACACTCTGGTCATGAAGAAAAGTCAATGTTCGAGGGTTAAGTAACTGATGCATTATCTATACTACAATAACAAGGTGAAGGAGGGTTCAGCTGTTGAGTAGAGTGCACACAACATAATTAGGAATCAAAACAAGTCTTTAATGAACCTTTGACGGACGGGTTTGAGCTGCGAACAAGTTCGTTATTAAAAGTCTTGACTGAAGCAACATCATTTGCCAACTGGAACGACCGTAATCATTGCCCGCTCAGAACTTTCTGGAATTATTAGCAGCGTGATTTCAAACGCACCGAGACATGAATGGGCGAAGGCTTGAAAAAGTTGAATATCCCTGGAAGAAGCTCACAAAACTCAGTAGGCGCATACAACTCACGAAAACTGACAACCAAGCCGACCTAAAATAAGGGCCATTTTTCTTCACCAGCTTACTGGGGTCTGTTCCTAAGCATTAACAGTCTGATTCGCTCACAAATGGTCAACTATGGTCATCGACCTTGGACGCGGGAAAAATATATCCATAAGACCCAAAGACTTTTACACTTATCAAGTAAAATCCCTATTCAGAATAATAAGGCGCTTTTAAGGAGGTATGTTTGTGTGCTAAAAGTGGTACTTTGAATTGTTTCAGCAGTCTTGAATTGGCGGCACCTTCCACGTGTTATGGAACGGACCCCTCGTTCATTGTCAGGTGCGGCAGCCGTGTGGTGTGGTGTGATTGAAGTTTTGATTACTTCAGTAATTTTAGTTAAAGTACTCAGTATTGTTTTATCTTCTCCATCGTCATGGCTTTGCACGTACCGAAGGCGCCGGGCTTTGCCCAGATGATGAAAGAAGGAGCTCGGGTAAGTCTTAATTTGTTACTTTCATCATGCAAGTCGGCGGTTTAACCTATAACCGAAGTAAGCATGATCTCAATGCCAATAACACATGTTTAAATTTAATCGTCTATCTAACCCATTACATGTCGTAAAGATTGTGCTTCAGTTTTATCTTAAACCCCACTACTGGAACTTCCCTCGCCGTTGTCCTTTTGTTGATATAACTCTCATTCATGAACTCTCAATAGTATCTTATTTAAGTGTCCCGCACAGTAAAATTCAAAGTTAATTTTTCTGTTAATATCAGTAATCCAGGAACTTTCTTCGTTCGTGTCCCATCTTTTATTTTTATTGTGAATTTATCAATTGATGAATAAGTTGTCTCATTTATTTTACAGCATTTCTCTGGTTTGGAAGAGGCTGTTTATCGTAACATAGGTGCCTGCAAAGAGTTTGCCAAGACAGTTCGCACTGCCTATGGCCCCAATGGTATGAATAAGATGGTGATTAACCACATTGAGAAGCTCTTTGTGACCAGTGATGCTGGCACAATTATTCGGGAATTAGACGTAAGTTCGATTGCACAACTTTGCATTATTAAGTAATTGTAAATTTAATTTTGCAACCCAAATACTGCATCTACAGGTTGAACATCCAGCTGCTAAGCTTATGGTGTTAGCAGCTCAGATGATGGAACAAGAAGTTGGAGATGGCACAAATTTTGTCATTATCTTTTGTGGTGCGCTTTTAGAAGGAGCAGAGGAATTGCTGCGCATGGTAAAAATCTGGTTTTGCTCTTTTAAAATGACCCATAACAACTAAATACCACCGTCTTAGAACTTTCTTTTTTGACAGGGTTTGACACCTTCTGAAATATCTGAAGGTTTTGAACTAGCCCTCGATAAAGCTCTTGAGGTCCTTCCTTCTCTTGTTGTTGATAAAGTTGAGGATGTGAGAAATGAGGCTCAGGTCATGAAGGCCCTCAGAACTGCTATTATGAGCAAACAGTATGGCCAAGAGGATTTCATTTCACAGCTTATTGGAAAAGCCTGCAGTAAGAAAATCCCTTTTTTTTGTTTAAAAAAATCCACTTTCTATTCTGATATACTTCTGTTAAACTTGTATTTTTCTTCTAGTTTCTGTCTTGCCTGAAGGTGGTTCTTTCAATGTCGATAATGTTCGAGTATGCAAAATTCTGGTATGTTAAAATAATTAACGACTTCTTATTTCATTTTAGTGTTGTCCTTTTTTTACTGTATTTGTACATACACATGTCGACATTCATAATGTGCACCTTAATTCTCTCTCAAGGGCTCGGGGCTTAATAACTCATCAGTTGTTCAAGGCATGGTATTTAAGCGCCAGGTTGAAGGTGACATCAGCAAAAAAACTAAAGCAAAAATTGTTATCTACACCTGTGCAATTGACATAATGCAAACAGAAACCAAGGTAAAATCAATCTTAAATTTTACACTATATCTCACTTAAATTTTCATGTTTAAATTCTTTTTTTCTACTTTACTTTTTAATTTTAGGGTACAGTGTTGATTAAAAATGCTGATGAACTGAAGAACTTCTCTAGAGGTGAAGAGAGTATGCTAGAAAGTCAAATCAAGGCTATAGCTGATGCTGGAGCTGATGTTGTAGTTGGTGGTGCCAAGTTTGGTGATATGGCTCTCCACTACTTGAATAAGTATGGCCTGATGGGTGTCCGTCTTACCAGCAAGTGGGATCTTCGTAGGCTTTGCAAGGCTGTTGGTGCCACAGCGTTGCCCCGAATGGTAATGTATTTTCAGCATATGTCAGGAGCATCTCTCCTGAACAGACTAGTTAATTCACATATCTTTTTTTTTAGACTGCGCCCACTAAGGAGGAGTTGGGTTATGCTGATATTGTTTGTGTTGATGAAGTTGGTGACACAGATGTAGTTGTATTCCGCTTGGAAGGAAAGGAATCACGTGTGTCAACTATTGTTGTTCGCGGTGCTACCAATAATTACATGGATGATGTAGAAAGAGCTATTGACGATGGAGTAAACACATTCAAAGGTGTCTCTAAGGTAAGGAATCATTTGAGTTTAATTATGTTTATATCTAGTTCATTTATAAATTCAAATATTGTATTCAATGTTTGTTAACAATTATTTTACTAGGACGGGCGTTTGGTAGCGGGTGCTAGTGCAACAGAGATTGAGCTTGCCAGACAATTGACGTCGTATGGTGACACTAGACCTGGTCTTGAACAGTATGCTGTCAAGAAATTTGCTGTTGCCCTGGAAGGGTTTGCCAAAATTTTAGCTGAAAATACTGGTGTGAAAGCCAATGAACTTGTCTCCAAACTTTATGCTGCCCATGAGGAAGGTCAAAAAACAGCTGGGTTTGACATCAATGTGAGTGGCCCAATACAATCTGTCTAACTGAAGTAGTTTGTTAACCCATTAACTTGTCATTCTAAGTTGAGTAATTGTCATTCAATTTTTTTTCCAGGCTGAAACTGCTAGTGTGTGTGATGCTGTCACGGCAAACATTCTAGACCTCTACTTAACCAAAATGTGGGGTATGAAATATGCAACCAATGCCGCCTGCACTATTTTGAAAGTTGACCAAATTATTATGGCCAAGAGGGCAGGGGGACCTAGACCCCCCCAGCAAGGTGGTGCTGACAATGACGAAGACTAAATGTTTAGTTCAGAAATATACACTTCACCTTCATGTTAACTTGCTATTGCTATTTATTCTGGGCCTCTTATCTAAATTGTTACATGAATTATCATCCATGATACATGTGTGCCTTCACCCAGTGCTTCATAAGACTCTGTTTACAATGCGTTTGTGATCTAACTTTTATAGAATAAATCAACTACTTACATTTATTAATATACTCGTTTGTAATTATTCCCAACACAAGAGTTTATATAGGTGTTTTCCTCATTTAATTTGATTAGTGGAATCAAAAGTTTTCAAACACTCACTATATCAAATATTTTACTTGACACAAGAAAATAAGAAAGTACATATCAACACGAAATGATTTATTTCATTATATACAATAATCTAACAAATGAAGTTTTAACAGCTACTCGGAAGAGATTAGTTGTCTGGAATTCCATCTAATCCCTGAAAGAAAATACAGTTGGTTAGAACAGAGTACATTTCCGGCTGTCAAGAACATTTTATCGGATAACATTCATGATGTTAGGTCTGAATTCATTTCTTGAATTATGGTTGTAAAACTTTCAGTATTGATTCCACTTACCAAATGTTTATGTTGCCTGTATGGGTCTTCATTGTTGAGTAGCCTCTTATCACGGAATATTTTATAAAGATCAAGATTGGTACTCCTATCACGTCCTTCAGCCTGAAATTAATTACAATTTTTTTAAGGGAAAACAGAGACATTGGTGCACACATAGGGTTATGTTAACGTATCCAACACCGATTTGTTGAGGCGAGAAGCAATCGGATAATATTAAATACAATAACAATAAAGTTGTGGTAAAATAGTACAATTAAAAACTGGTCTTTACTAGCTTGACAACAACCCAGTAAGTATGGATTAACTTTAAAAAAAAAAAAGTAAACTGGAAGTAAAGATTGTGACAACTTACACTTCCCGTCCAAATCCAACCCAGTATGGGAACTGCAACGCCTGGAATGTAGACCAGGCCTCCCGTTATGATCAAAGACGGTAAAATGTTCCACCACATTTTGAAACCTCAACGACTTTTAACAAAATCTGATCAACTGAACTGACTGTAAGACGGCTAGAGCAAGGAAGGCTGAAAGGAACTCTGCAAGATATCCATCAACTACAAGAAAACAACTCATACGACTACGGCAATGCGACAACCTTTAAAAAAAAAAATCGTCCAAATTACTTTAAAAGCATAAGAAATCACCCTTCCTAAATATTCACGCTTCATCAAAATTACTGAAGTATAGAAGTATTGAACTTCTAAATGTATGATCCCCTTTTGTCTTTAATTTTCAGAAAAAGATTTGGCAGTTAATAGTCAATGCCTGCCCTTTACTCTCCCACTTAAGCTACCGCAAGCCTCAGTGCACTCTCTACTCGTAGTGAGGTTCCTGTGGTTGTGTGTGAGTGTTAGTGTGACGTGATGTGTAGTTGTGTGAGTGAACAACAAGGGGTTGTGTAGAAGTCGTCAAACGAGACCCTCAGAAGGCGTTTTGGATCCAGCAGCAGCCGCAAGAAACTGTGAAAAGCCGGTTTCTGAGGAACATTTTACACCACTTGTGTACCGCTTTGCGGATTATTTTGTCTACTGTCGTTCCTTTCCTCAGAGCCTAAAAAATGGCGAGCGTTTCGTATCAGATTGCGAATTTGTTGGAGAAAGTAAGTGTGAGCTGCTATAGTGTTTTCGAGCCTTTCAGGCCACTGATGTTGTGTGTCATTGTGCTCATTTAAAACTTGCAATCTTGTACTTGAAGGGAGTGTTATCAGAGATTTGTCTGTCGCCCCATTTATTGTTTACATTCGGTCAATTATTTTTGCATCGCTAACTGTTATCCTGCTTGCGCTATCATGTACCCCACTTGCCTGTCTTTGTTGTCAGGTAAGGTTATGGGCCTGTTGCCTTTCCCAAGTTAACAAGCTATGTGGTGGCTGGCAACCTCCTTTGACTTTAATGCCTAGATACATGCTCATCAAAAATTGTAAAAATCAAAAAATTACTTGCGTGCTACTTTTTTTCATTGAGCATTAAGTGCCATATTTATTGCCTCTAGTCTGGTGAAGTGTATCGTATGCATGTTCAATATTTGGTGCTACACACTCCATGCTTCTTCATATCCCATTCAGTTGCTTTAACACTTTTTGTCTCTTAACTTTTTAAATTCTGTTCAATTAAATCACAGTTCTTTCCTGATATTAAATATTATTACCTAAGTCAAAAAACCTGAAGACTAAGCGGACAAATCTTTAAGTAATACACATTTTTTGTAGGATTCCAAATTATAGTTAAGTTGATTGAAACTTCTTATTGATTCTTCTTATTTTTTAAATGTGGGTCTGTATGATCACACTGTTGCTCTCTTCTCATTCACGTCAAATGTAGTAGTATGCTGTTTTCACTCAACATGGGTTCAGTTCTCTGTTTGTTTGCAGCAACTCTATTTGTTTTAATATTTCTGTCTTATAGATGACATCAAGCGACAAAGATTTTCGCTTCATGGCAACAAATGATTTAATGTCAGAACTCCAAAAGGATAGTATTAAACTGGATGATGATTCTGAACGTAGGGTGGTAAAGATGCTTCTTCGACTTCTAGAAGACAAAAATGGTGAAGTGCAGAATTTAGCTGTAAAATGGTAAGTTATTGTCAACCAAATCCTAAGTTTTTATTCTAAGTTACAGTATGAACATCAATGTAATCTTGAAAATGTTGTATGTTGTAGTTTGGGCCCATTAGTTAACAAAGTGAAGGAATATCAAGTGGAAACCATTGTGGATAGTTTGTGCTCCAATATGATATCTGAGAAAGAACAGCTTCGTGACATCTCAAGCATTGGTCTAAAAACAGTTATCAGTGAACTGCCACTGACATCCAGTTCTCTGGCATCTAACGTATGCCGCCGCATCACAGGCAAACTTAGCAATGCCATTGAGAAAGTATGATTTTATATACAAAACTCTGAAGATTTTCTTTGGATTATTTTCTTAATGTAAGATTTCTTTAATTTCCAGCAAGAAGATGTTTCTGTTCAGTTGGAAGCTCTGGATATTTTGGCTGATCTACTGTCACGATTTGGATCACTCCTTATCCCTTTCCACCAACAGATACTGCATGCTCTGCTCCCACAACTCTCCTCTCCTAGGCAGGCTGTTCGCAAGAGGTGTGTTCTTTTCTATTTTTCCTTTGCTAGCTTTATCTACTTTTTCTATTTAAATAAGCAAAACTGGACTAATATTCTGTTGCCTGTGTTTAACTTTTGGAATGTGTTTCTTTTTTCAGGACAATTGTGGCCTTGAGCCATTTGGTTATGTCTTGTAACCAAATGCTGTACACTACTTTGATTGATTTTCTCTTAGAACAGCTTTCCAAAAACTCATCAACTTCCACGACTCGCACATACATTCAATGTATTGCTTCTCTCTGGTCTGTCCTCATTTATTTTGTCAGTTTGGTTAGTATTTCATGATTTCATGCTCATGTGTGGTCTAATCCATTTTAATTTGCAGTCGGCAGGCTGGACACCGTTTTGGTGAGCATATTGAAAGAGTGATGAATTTGTTAGTAAAGTACAGCCAGGAAGAAGATGATGAACTAAGAGAGTACTGTCTGCAGGCATGTGAAGCATTTGTGCATCGATGCCCCAAGGAAATAACACCTCACATTCATTTGGTACTGTACTACTATTGTGAAGATAGCCCTTTTATTCTGCATGTTACTAGTGAAATGAGTTATCAATTTTCTGCTCTCTCTAGATTGTGAAGTTGTGTTTGAAATACATTACTTATGACCCCAACTATAATTATGATGATGATAATGGAATGATGGATGATGAGGCCATGGAAACAGAGGAAGATGATGATGATGACAATGATGAATATTCAGATGATGATGATATGAGTTGGAAAGTTCGCCGGGCTGCTGCTAAATGTTTGGAAGCAGTCATAGCTACCAGACATGAGCTCCTGGCTGAGTTCTATAAGACTGTCAGCCCTGCACTCATTGCACGCTTTAAAGGTAGGTGACTTAGTCTGTGACCATCAAAGTACCAAATCCATTTCTCTCTACTAATATTATCACTAATATTAACAGAACGTGAGGAAAATGTGAAGAGCGACATCTTCCATGCCTATGTTGCCCTTCTTAAGCAAACCAGGCCTACTGCTGTGAACATGGACCCAGATAGTATGGAGCAGGAAGAAGGTCCTCTTTACCTTCTACAAGCTCAGGTCAGTTTCTCATCAAACTATTTGTTTGGTTTGGTTTTTTGTCCATTTTATCTATCTACAACAATATTTAGTTATATCTAACATGGTTTAATTTCAGATTCCTGCCATTGTGAAGGCTGTGCAACCTCAAATGAAAGAAAAGAGCATTAAAACTCGCCAAGACAGTTTTGCCTTGCTAAAGGAACTGACTGTAGTTTTACCAGGGGCTCTGACAAATCACATTGCATCCCTTCTTCCAGGCATCCAGTATTCATTGGGGTGAGTTCTTAAACTCGGGAAACTTCTCTCCACGGCTACTTAATATCTTCTATCTCAAAATATTGTTTGTTCTTTTCCAGTGATAAGAATTCTAGTAGCAATATGAAAATTGACACATTGGCATTCCTGAATTGTCTCTTGACTACACACACTCCTGAGACATTCCATGGCTTTATGAATGTTCTTGTTCCTCCCATTATCACTGCAGTTGGTGATTCGTTTTACAAGATTACAGGCGAGGCCTTATTGGTCCTGCAACAGCTTGTAAAAGTCATAAGACCTCTTGGTAAGTTAATTTTATTTGGAATGTAGTTAATATCTTACTTTAACTATTTAAAAATCTCATTGCTCTTAGTATGACTAATGCTGCTGTTTCCATTTACTTTCAGAACCACGGAGCAGTTTTGATTTCACTCCATTTGTAAATGATTTGTACCAGTGCACGGTTGTGAGACTAAAAGCTGCTGATATTGACCAGGAAGTGAAGGAGCGTGCAATTTCATGTATGGGACAAATACTGTGCAATTTGGGTGATCATTTACAGGTATTTTCATGTTTTACTGTGTTAGTTAGCCACCTGACTCGTGAGCCAATATTTTTGGCGTCCCTCAAACAAAATACAGATGGGGAGGGAATGTTGCCTTTTCTCTCTTTTAAAAAATGTTGGAAAGCATTAGGAAATTTCATTAGCTGTGTGAGTACACAGTTAAATTTTGTGAAAACATCATATTTAATTGATTCAAAGTCTCTCCCTGAAATTTATGTAGGGTCTCAGGAAAGTCTCCCATAACAGCTCTGCAAAACGAATAATCGATTCTAAGCTACATCCTTACTGCGGGGTTTCGAACCCCAAAAATTACATCCCGGTACAACTCAGAATCCAATAAATTTAGTTCATCGTTTTCTATTATTTCAGGCTGAATTACCAACATGTTTGCCTATTTTCTTGGATCGTTTGCGTAATGAGATAACTCGATTAACTACTGTGAAGGCCCTAACAAAGGTTGCAGCCTCTCCTTTGCATATTGACCTTTCTCCAATTATTGTAAGTACCCCTAGTTTCAAATCTGCTTATGAAGTATAAAAATTACCAAACTAATGTTGTTGGTTGATTTAGTTGGACGCTGTTCCTGTACTTGGTTCATTCTTGCGGAAGAATCAAAGAGCCCTTAAACTCGCCACGTTAACTCTCCTTGACACATTTGTGAAGAACTATGGTTCAGCTTTGAATATCACACTACTGAATGCTGTAAGTACTTCAGCTATTGGTTCCCATGTATTCTAAATATTTCTGAAGATCTAATCAATCGGTCAAAATGTCTTCAGGTGATTGTTGAGCTGCCACCTCTCCTCAGTGAGGCTGATTTGCATATTGCACAGTTGACGCTTCTTCTACTCACTTCAATTGCTCGACTTCAACCTCAAGCCCTGTCTTTTGTAGCAAATGCTATTTTACCTGAAACATTGAATCTAGCAAAGTCACCTCTTCTTCAAGGTAAAATCATTGGAGACAATTTGTGTCTTCAATATCTAGATATTTTAAGTTGTATGTGTACGTTGAATGAATTCCTAACTTTGTTTTCCAGGAGCTGCATTATCTTCAATGTTGGAGTTCTTCCAGGCCCTTGTTGCTGCCAATTTACCTGGGTTGGGTTACAGAGATCTACTTCAGCTGCTCATGGCTCCAATCACTGTAAACAGCAGCAGTCCCACTGTATCAGCTACTCCAACATTGCACAAGCAGGTAAATTCTTAACAATATCTTCTGAAACTTTGTACATCTATCAATCCATCTATTTTATCTCACTTTTATTTTCATTGAAATAGGCATTCCATTCTCTTGCAAAATGTGTTGCTGCACTGACAGTGACATGGAAACCGGAGGCTATAATGGTTGTTGAGCAATTCCTGGGAGATGTTAATGGTCAACGTTCTGACTCTCAGCATATATTTGCTCTTCTAGTAATTGGAGAAATTGGTCGTCACATGTGAGAATTGTTTCGTTGAGTCTGAAGTAGGTAGTAAAGTAATTTCTTTGTTTGACATTTGCAACTTTTCTATTTCCCATGTTGCAGTGATCTTTCTGGCATACAACACCTTAAACAAGTAATTTTGAACTCCTTCTCACACCCTTCGGAAGAAGTTAAGTCTGCTGCTAGTTATGCTCTAGGCAGCATTGCATTGGGTAATCTCCAGGAATTTCTTCCCTTCGTGTTACAAGAGATTGATGCTCAGCCTAAGAGGCAGTACCTCTTGCTTCATTCACTTAAGGAGGTAATGTCCTATTTTTCTATAATTTCCATTAAAAGCTAAAATTTTAACATCTAACGCAATCAACACTTTTAGGTCATCTCTTGTCAATCAACATCTTTGGCTGGAGTTCAACAGTTGCAGCCATTCGTCCCTGCAATTTGGCAGCAACTCTTTCGGCATTGTGAATGTGCTGAAGAAGGCACAAGGAATGTTGTCGCGGAATGTTTAGGGAAACTGACTCTCATAGATCCAGAGAACTTACTGCGCCGCCTTCAAGAATCATTGAACTCCCCTTCAGCCCTAATGAGAACAACAGTTGTGACTGCTGTTAAATTTACTATTTCAGACCAGGTCAGAATTTTTTTCAAGCATCATCCTCTCATGTATGCTTTAATGATTTATTATTTTTCCCCCTTGTCTTATTTTTTACATATATTTTAATTATTTGTTTAGCCTCAAGCCATTGACCCCTTATTGAGGCAGTGCATTGGCCAGTTCCTCAGTACCCTTCAAGACCCAGATCTAAATGTGCGACGGGTTGCTCTTGTAGCTTTCAACTCAGCAGCCCACAATAAACCATCCCTTGTCAGAGATCTTCTGGATACCGTTCTTCCTCACCTATATAGTGAGACTCAAGTTAGAGTAAGTGTATCTAAAAATCAATGAAAATTTTCTCCTTTCAGTTGACAAAGGTTTTTTCTAATTTTGTTAATTATTTTAACAGAAAGAGTTGATTCGAGAAGTTGAGATGGGTCCTTTCAAACATCGAGTAGATGATGGTCTGGATATTCGTAAGGCAGCTTTTGAGTGCATGTATACTCTGCTGGATGCATGCCTTGAAAGACTGGATGTATTTGAGTTTCTCAACCATCTCGAGCATGGATTGAAGGATCACTATGACATCAAAATGCTAACCTATCTTATGGTTGCCCGTTTAGCGCAACTTTGCCCTACTGCTGTTCTTCAAAGTAAGTGAGGAGGCCTTTTTCACTGTCGCACACTTAATCTTATTAAAAGTAAAATTGTCACCTGTTTTTTACATTTTTGTGCAGGGTTGGAGAGATTAGTTGAGCCTCTGAGAAATACTTGCACTATGAAAGTAAATCCTAACTCAGTGAAACAGGAGTTTGAAAAACAGGATGAATTAAAGAGATCTGCCCTCAGAGCTGTTGTTGCTCTCTTGACCATCCAGGATGCAGGTAACACAATTGCTTTCTCTCATTGTTTTGGAACTTTAAATATCAAAAGTAGTTCAAATTGTAATTTATTTGTTTGCTTTTACCCTTCAGACAAAAATCCCAATTTGACAGAATTTGTTACTCTGATCAAAAGTACTCCTGAGCTGCAGAATGTTTTTGAAACTATTCAAAAGGATAGTTCTGTTTCAAGTCAAGACTCAAACCAAATGGATTTGAGTTGAACTTAACGTTCTTTTCATTGTGATCTAATGATAAGTTGTAAGGAAATCACCAAAAACTTTCTACTCTGGAAATTTACTTCAAGTGACCATTAACCTATGTCCAATTTCTTAACCTTACCTCTATTACTTGGATCTGGTTGGTTTTATCTCATCATTTTGTGATCGTAAATGTTCACCTGACTGTCTTCAGTAACAAACAAAACAACTAAAAGTTGTTAGCAAGGAGTAATTCTTTTTTTTTTTTTTTTTTGCTAAGTAAGTTTCCCTGATCATTTTAGGAAGTCTATGTGATTATAGGTTTTAATATGGTAAAGTTTTGATAATTTATAATTGTGTGTTAACTCTGTATATTTGAAGTCAGGGAATTGAACTTAAATAAGATGAAATATCAGATAAACTGATATTGTCTGTCAACAAATAATCAAAAATAAAAGTTTTTCATTTGAACCAGCAGAACTTAATGCAAAAATGTACTTTATTTAATCAATCACTTTTCAACCTCTACAGTCTGAAATGTACACATGCCTGATTGATTATAATTTGAAAGTTGGTGCATTTTCGAGCTTCTGTAAAGACTGGGAAGGCATTTTTCACTCGCTGGGGATTCTTTTCGAATCATCTTCCCTTTCCACACCTTCTGACTGTTTACGCTTCCTTTTACCTTGATTACGTCTCTGCTTTTCTTGAATTGACCCATCTTGAAGACTGCAAGAATTTTCTCAAATTTTTATTGAACATATAAAAATATTAACAATAATTAAATGACAGTTTTAACTCACTTTGCTATTGATCGGATGCCTGGCCCCCAGAATTTTATTGGGTTGATTTGATATCTGCACTTCCTCTTTTGTCTCGAATCTGGATTGGCGTCTGGATGTATAGTAAAATCAATTGTTGAAGAGATGGGCTTACTTAAAAGCTTAGAACTAATCTGTAGGAAATTATAGAATTAACCAAGTAGGAGTCATTAGTAGCCCTGGAACCATGTTCTTTAATTCTCCAATGCATTGAATTACTTACAGAACCTTCCTTCAATTGTTTCTCAGTTACTGGCTTGTCTTTTCCCCAAGCCCGCAAAATGTCCCACACAAAACTTTGGGGAGCATCTGTCTTGAAGCATGATGGCTTAACATGTGATTGGGACAATCTGTAGCCTGCATTAAGAAACGCAGAACTGAAACAAAACAAAGGAGAATTGATATTTTACAGATACTAGACATCTCTTTTGAATGCCATGCACTCACCCCAAAATTATTAGTAATTTTGTAATTAGCATGTTAAAAACAAAATACATTACCTAAATGTTAGAACAGGCATGGTAGATACTCCCATTAAAGATGACAAACGATCCAGTTTATAATACAATGGTATGTCATCAAGCTCTTCTTCCACAACAGAAAGCATTCCTTCAAGGCGTTTACAAGTTCCAAACTTTTCAACAGCCTCTTCCTCAGACAATGCATCCAACAACCTTGTTACAAATGCCTTATCATGGATGGGGGCATTCCATATGGGTCCTCCTACATGATACCTCATGTCACAATGTGGACAGTTTTCAGAAACTGAAGGTACATGAGGCAACACAGTTTTCATTTGATTTGGATTATTTGGGTTAATGTTTTTGTATTCACCCAGTGGTTGTAAAGTCAATGTTTCACAGCCAACACATTGATAAACCATGGACAGTTTGCTAAAACAAAGTTGCACAAAATTGTCACTTTAAGGTAGTGCTGTTCAGATTATTATAAAACTCAGCTTTAACTTACTTAATACTTCTTTTACAAATAGATGGGCTGCTGTTTATTCTAACAAACATTCTGATGTAGAAATCTGCACTGACTGATAAAAGTGGTGTAATATAACGCCCATAACGGTTGGCGTGGGATTCAATACATTGAAGAGCAATTCGTAGAGCCTAAAAGATAGAACAAGCCTTCAAATTCTAAAACAAGATAAACATGAATTTTCACTCTGAATGTTTCTAAACTACGCCCAAATACCATTTCATAGCAACATGGATTTCTCAAAGATATTGCTCCATATTTTGAGTAACAAGTCTCCGGGGAGTTTCCAGCCAAAACAGCCATATCTGTACATGTCACCATCAAAAGACCATCACTTGCCACTGCTTGAACAGCCCCATCAAGAAACTGAGAGGGACAGCCATAAGGATCCAGATCAACAACATCAAATCTTGGGGAAGGAGGTCTGTTTTGATACATAACCATCCTGTTGGAAAAAAACAATAGTGTGGGCTCAATTATTTTAGGAGGGTTTTAATGGCTTTTAGGAGTTACTCAACTCACGATGCATCATTGTGGCTAGGAGACACCAAATGTTCAACTTTATTGAACGCAATATTAGCTTTTAGACTCTCCACTGCTGAGGGTGAAAGATCATTAGCAACTATGCGCTTCACACCAGGAACTTCTTTAGCATAGCGGATACTTCTTAAACCAGTTGCTGCCAGAGCTTCTAAGATGACCATTCCATCCTATAAATTAAAAAATTGAATAACTAATCACTGATAGATGATGATTCAGCAAATAAAGTACAATTTATGTACTGTAGGCATTATGGAAGTACCTCATATGTTTCACCAGGTCTTAAATCTAGTTTGGGCTCATCTACAGTAGCAGTAGATTCATCAGTTTTTGAGGCATTTCTTTTTAGTTCCTTCTCCTTTTTGATCCTCTTCTGATTGAAATGGTCTTGAGCATGAATCGACAGTACCAAAATGCTGCAAGTGATAATGAATGTAAAAAGTAGCCCGAAAAGCCTCACAATATAAGCTCAAGAACACAAAATGTCAGCTATCATTTGTCACTAGCTGCCTTTATTCTTCGAGATTAACATGTTTAGAAAACTGAGAAAAGAAAATGGCTTTTTGAAGTACGCCTGTTCTACAGAGCGACATTTAATATCTTTTTCATGTTTTCTAAGCCATATTCTTAGATGTTGTTCATGAGTTGAGTTGTGATGCACAAGTGCCAACAGCTACAACTTATTACTTACACGAACATCACATCACAACAAAGAAACAGTTTATTTCCAAGTACCTCAAACCACAGCCGACGTCCAAAAATATGTATACAACACAACAAGATACATCTTATGTTGTACATATTATAAACCAGGCTTAAACATAGCAATAGGTAACGAACTACGGCTGACAAGTGGGGCAACAGAGGAATCTTAGACATAATATGAAATAGAAATGCACAGAAGAAAGCTCTAATTCTATTAATACATGCCTCAAGTCCCTATTAAATTCTTGCACAGGGTTATAAAATACGTGTTTGGAAGATTCTTTGAGAATTTCTGCTTTCCCCTCTTTGATGGTGCCTTCTGAAACTGAAATAATCTCCTGTCCTACAGGCTTCATATCTAAAGTATTGGCATCGTTGGATTTATTGCCATCCATACCTGTAAGGTATAAGAGACAGTTGTATTGTACATTTACAAATGTTATTCATTCAAAGCAATAAGAATCATTTCGGCCCTCACTAGCAGTAGCAGAACCCGAGCCCGAGCACCGGTAGTGAGATTGAAAGATCTTCTGTAGAACTGCAAATGTTTTGCTCCAACGGCAACACGACCATGAACCAGGAGAGTTTTTAAACCAGATTACGTTTGGCATCCCATTCACCCTTTCGTGTGGCGAAAAGGTCGCTATTAGTCGCAAATTTTAAAGATGAAATGGAACCATGTAACAACAACAACAACGTGGATGTCGTAGGTTACGACGACGCCACACACTGCCTTTGGACACTGCCTTTACTACTGCCTCTTGCGCTACTTGAGTAGTCTCGTCGCAGGGTCTACCAGTCCACATCCACTTTAGCGAATGCGATTACGATTTCTGTGTGGTGCGCCACTAGACAACCATCTTGTTTCCGTGCGCTGCTTGTCATTGAAGTGGAAACTTGTTGCAAGTGCAAGTGCCAGCCGACGTCCCGCCCCGTGAGCATTTACGCGCCCCCCGCACCTCGCCCTTTTGCCCCTTTCTTTTCAGCCCCAGGACGATCTCCAGCGGTCTTGGTGTGGCCAGCGCGGCTCGCCAACGACGGTGTTTGTGATTTTGTGGTGGGAGCGCGAGCGCCGCTGCGGTGGTGCTAGGGCCGTAAGGGCCGAGCTTTCCTGCCCAAGTGTCCACCACACCCATTAAAAATAGGCCTGTCGGATACCGCGGTTATGGACATGATGATCTCCAACTTGCAACAACAAAGGCAAGTGACGGAGCAGCTGCGACGGGAGGCGGCCATCAAACGCATCAGCGTGTCGCAAGCCGTGGCCGACATCATGAAGTTCATCTCTGACCACGAGCAGGAGGACTGCTTGGTGGTGGGCTTCAGCTCGGAGAAGGCCAACCCGTTCCGCGAGAAGAGCAGCTGCATTCTTCTTTAGCAGGGCCTGAAGTGACTACACCAGCGGGCCCTTGTGTGTGTATGAATGGATGTGTGAATGTGTGTGTGCTCTCATGTGTCAATCGATCGTGTCTCCCCGCAATGGAGTGGTTTCTCTCTGTGGACCCCACCTCCTCTCATCAGGTGGTGGCTATTTTCAACCTCAGTGTATTGCCCCTCACTTTGTTCAGTCTAGACACTCTATACCACTGCACCATTCTAACATGTATTTGAATATGTGATAGAAAATGTGTGTCCAGTTGCTTCTTTTCATTATCTTTGACCAATTTGTATCATTGTCATTATGATTTAGCCCCACTATCTTAAAATACTTGTGGTAAACAGTACTGAATTAATTTAGTTATGTTTTGCCATTGGCTGCATTGAGACCAAAGCTAGATTGTCTATCTTCTTATATTATTATTATTATTATTGTTATGAGTAGTGCTGTTATGGTGTCTCTGGGCCTGCTGGTAAAAATTGTGTATGATTGTGGTTATATCTCACATGTTTCCACTTAGTCTTTCCCTTTTTCTCCTTTGCAATGAAAGTGACTATAGATCATTTAGTCACTGTTGCCTAAGAAAATTGACTTATAATTTAATCTGATAGCATTTTTGTTCAAGAACACTATCTGGTGCTACAGTATATTATATTCCTCTGACCTTTCTCTTCTTAGTTGCTGCCTACACATTCGTCATGCTGAAATGTTAGACATGACTAAAATTAATACTTTTAGATATTCTTGACTTTGTTCTGATTTCTACATTAGCAATTTCAATGTTGTCCTCACATAATGACAGTTTAGATTAGATTTCCATCCTATGTATCCAAGTAAATGTTATTTTCTTGTAAATTATATGCTTTTGTTTTGTCAGTTGCAACGATTAAATGAAAGTAATGCAGTGCATTCTTCAACTCTCCAAAGTAATCTTCATTCTTATTCTCCTCAGTATTAATTTTATTTATGGCACAACTCTTTGTACAAACAACACCATAGAATCATGCACACATCAAATGGTTCTCCCCTCCCAGTAAAAGAAACTATTTTTGCTGCGAAGCAACGCAAGAAAGCAAGTTATTTCATTAAACCAGCTTGTAAGACCTTTCATTCTATACAGATCACACAGAATATCACAATAGTACAATCCTTAACTAAATATAAATGAAAGTTTGTTTCTTCACGATTTAAGGAGACTGATTTTTCAATGATTCCTGCTTGATACGATAGTCGGCCAAAGCTGCTTTGATGGCATCCTCAGCTAACACTGCAAATACAAAAACATTGACATGACATGTATAGTTATATGAACCAAAAGTAAATTTACATTTTGCATGGAACTTACTAGAACAGTGAAGCTTCACAGGCGGTAGGCACAATTCCTTGGCTATATCTGTGTTCTTGAGTTTCAATGCTTCATCGACCTAAATCGTTCAAACAATAGTGAATGTGCTATCTATAATCAAATTACTCCAACATGGAAAGATAAGATCTTGTATTGTACCAACCGTTTTTCCTTTCACCCATTCTGTTGCTAAGGATGATGACGCTATTGCAGATCCACAACCAAAGGTCTTAAATTTAGCATCAACAATCTTTCCATTTTCATCCACTTCCACCTGAAGTTTCATGACATCACCACATGCTGGTGCTCCCACCAATCCAGTACCAACTGAGGATTTTTTCTTGTCGAGGGTTCCAACATTCCGAGGATTTTCATAGTGATCAATCACCTGTAAATATAAAAATTATTGCACAACAGTAACTGAAAAATGAAAAATATGATACATCAAATGTTATCTACAGGAAATGTGAAGAGCAAAATAGCAAACAACGTTTACTGACAAGCAAGGTTAACTGACAACTTGAAAGTTTGTTATTAGATGTGACAAGATTTTAGCCTAAACTAACCTTTTCATGGTAAAGAGCCGCTGGAAGACTTTGCGAACGCGCTTTGAGAAGAGTGGATGCACCTATTCTAGCTAACGGAGATACCCACGCCATGGTGAAGTGCTTTGTAATGTGATCTGTCACGAAAAATAACAGGCAAAATAACAACGCACTACACAACCCACTACCTGCAAATGTAAAAGCAAAAGCAGGGGAAAACAGGAAAAGATGGAAGCAGAAGAAAAATCGAACATCCACGAACCTCTGTTGCTGCGAAGCCCTGTAGCGATGCTATTGTGCAATAGATGAAAAATTGCGTGTCGAGATTTGACAGCACAGGACGTTGCGAATTTTTGTCCGTCCTATTGAGAATACTCAATCTCGTTATTATTTTGTAAATATAGTAAAAGGCTTCATGCTGGTGCAGCGTTCCCGAGATCCTTTGAAATCCTAATGATTCATTTATTTCATTTTAACAAATATGGACCGAGTACTTTCTCATTTGTTCTTCCCGATGGTGCATTTAGTCTCGTGCGTGAAACCTAGATGAACAAGACTGATGAAGTGGGAGGGGGGTGGAAGCTTACAGTAGGCAACCATTTTGTTTTCCTCCGTCCTGTCAAAAAACTGGCTGCAGTAAACAAACAAAGGGGCTGAAAACTTTTAGCTATCCCATTTCTTTGAGTCCTATGTTAAGTAATATGGCTGCCACCGACGAGCGTGCCATTTACGCAAAGCTGGAGGCCTTAAAGGAAGTCAGGTGAGTGTTTACGGAACCCATTTACATCCTTAGGCCGGCTTCATGAAAACATCCTCATCCTCCTGTGAATTTGAGATTTTACCCTGTACTTTGATGGCTGATCAAATTATTTCGTTTCATTACACTTCACCCATATATTCTCCTGCTTCTCAGTTCCGGTTCCAAATTTTAGTGTACTCAACTTTTGTTTCGTTCCAGCTATAAATTTTGGTTATTTGTTTTTTTATGTACATGTCAAGAATGTTGTTGTAGTTCTTTTATTCTATTGTTAACAAACTGAATGATGTTTCAGAGCCAAAACCATGCAGTTGGAGAAAATGAAACTGAGAATAATGCAGGAAGTTGAGGCCAATGAAGCAGAAGAGAAGTGTCTCTCGGAGTACAAACAAGAGATGGATATGCTGATGCAAGAGAAGATGGCTCATGTTGAAGAACTTCGACAAATTCATGCTGATATTAATGCTGCAAGTGTTATTATTTTTCTGTAAGACTCAAGATAGTTTGAAATTGATTTTGGATCTTAAACTCTCTTTTTGATATTGTAGATGGAGACTGTCATTAAACAAGCAGAGGAATCTCGCAACAGAGCTCTTGACACGGCCAAGCGTATTCATGATGATTATAGACCTCTAAAGCATGATGTTGATCGCCTGCGAAGGGAATATTTGGGATTAGATCGCCTTCCTGATTTACATGAGGAAGAGGCAGATCTTATTTCACCAGAGTAAGTATCCTCAAACCAGTCTACTTTGATGCAGGAAACAGTTAGTAATTGATTATATCTTGCTCATTTTCCATATTTTTTGCAGCTACTTTGATAAACATGTGAAGACATCTGACTGGCGAGCCCCAGATGTGCGTGATGTTGAACAGGCCAGTATGGCTAGTCTGGCAATGCATTCTCATTCTCACGGTCACCCAGGCCATCACCCCCATACTGCTCACCATACCCAAAGTGCAGCAGCTTTCCTCACTCCATCACAACCTTTGCAATTGGTCCAAGGAAACAAAGCAGATAACAGGCCAATGCCACCAGCGCCAGGGCCTGCCCCAACATTCAGGTTTGTACTGATATCCATGTACTAGCAAAAACGGTCTTTTTTCTTTATTTGTAATTTACTTGGCATTATTGTTTTGTATTTTTCTTTCAAAAGGCAACAACCCCCTCCAATGAAGTCTTGTCTATCATGTCATCAGCAGATCCATCGTAATGCTCCAATCTGTCCCCTTTGTAAAGCTAAATCTCGAAGTAGGAATCCTAAGAAGCCCAAGAAGAAGGACTAAGCTGTTTCTTGGATGTACATAGTGTTCTTTCTGCTGTCTTGAATATCTTATAGTTGTTAAACACTTTGTTTTTCTCTTCTGTCTGTACTTATTTTACCGGTCAAACTGATTGTTTGATCGTTTATTTGGTGCCAAATCTTGTCTGAATCTTTTGAAGGTTTGCATTATTACATTTTTTGTATGGACTTAAATTGCACAATTTGTCGTTTTCTATCATTTAAATTTTATTTGGTTATGTGTTATAACATTGTGTACTAATCATACTTATACTGTAATCATGAGCGAAGCTGTAATATAACTTAATCATACCCACTATGGAAATAGAATGTGCAAGTACTGGTATCGTTGATCCTATCCTAAGGCTAAAACATTCTTCTTGTAAATCAAGTTAATGCTTGTTTTTGTCTTATTTTTTCCTTTTTGGAGTATTAGCCCTTTTTTAAAAAAAAAGAGATTCCATATCTTTTGTCTTCAAACAATGTGTTGATTTATGTAATTAAACTAGCCAGTTTAATTGATTTGTACTTACACTTTTTTTTTCCATTTTTCTTCTTTTAATGTTTGTAAGAAGTGGATTAATGCTTGTCAAGCTAAGTTAACTTAGCATCCAACAGACTTGTAGAACTCATGTAATAGCCTAATAGACGATCTCTTGCACAGAAGTGCTAAGCTTGCTTTAGCTTTGGTTTTATGGGACTAAATCTACCCTTCTAATTATATTTTTTGCAATACGGTATTAATTTTATTGCAGGAAATGCAAATGAAGAGTGCATGTTTGAAAGGATTAAACGAATGAACCATAAACTTACATTTTATCTCAATTTTAGTATTGGCCATATAAGGCAAATATGCATACTACTTATAGTAACGTGTGTGAATATGCTCCCATAATTTAATGTATTATTATGCTTAGTCACTCTATGTATTGGTGCCAATTATTAATTTCCCTTTTCTCTTAGAATGTTGACTGTGTGGTGTTCAGCATTCAGCACAGCCAAACAATAAACAAACTGATGCATTGAAGTGCTCATTGTTTATTGTTTACTACATAGCTATTTGATCATCTCAAAACGGTAGTATTGTAATCCACAATATGTAAGTCTCTAGTATAGACAAATATGTTTCATTTTCTGCACTGCTTGGTCCCTAATGACCAGCTTTTATGGTAACTTTGCTGTGGTAAAATTTGAAAATTGTCAAAAAAAAATTATGGCTAGGGATTTGAAGTTTTTTTTTTTTTTTTTTTTGGATGTTTACTTCTTAGTTAAACATAAACTCATTTTTTTACTGTAATCATTTGACCATTAAATTTATTGATGATGTAATAATTTAATGGAATGTTTTACTTCTGCTTAAAGACACATACCCCCAATCAGTTTTTATGGTTTTGATCACTTGACCTACTGTGGGCGCCATACCAGCTTCTTGGTGAAATGCAGTACGAAGAGTACATAGCTTGTGGATCTTGTGCTCGCCCGTTCATTGCGTTTACCATGCTGAACGGCACTGCGCCATGATAGTGTGTCATGTCTCGGAAATGAGGTCCCCGAAGACCTGACCATCCTCATAAACTCCCCCCC
>NW_026267150.1:1198861-1206329 GCF_000697945.3 Frankliniella occidentalis
AACATAAGCAATTCTTTAATGCGTATAGGCTGTGTCTTATTGCACTCTGTAAGTAAGTAAGCGGCGCCTATGGTCGGTAGGTAAGCTGGTGCGGGGCGTGACCCCGAAGCCCCACCGGGAGACAATTCCTCCTCCTATTCGCTCCTCCCAGGTTCGTGTGTGTTGCAGGACGAGGGCGTCGCGCCCCGCGAACACCACTTTTGAGACTTCTGACGAGATCGCAGCATCGCCCTTTGCGAACTGATCCTGTCAAAAGGGTTAGTGCGGGCGGGCGGTACGCTCTCGTCCTGCGGTGTAAAACACTTTACTAATCTTCAAATCACTCCTCTAGGCACCCTCTACTCTACACGCTTTCGGTCGCTAAAAGAGACACCCTGTATTCGATCCGCCATCCCCATTATTATTTCAATCTTCCGATTCGTTTTTCCTTTACATCTCTTAGGTCGGCAAAGGCTTCCTCCAGCCACTTGAAACTTTCTGTACCCTGAGGTCGATGGGAGAAGCCACAGCAGATGAGGTAACGAACGTACACATTACACTGGAAATGCAAGTGTGTGAATGTCGTTCACCTGCAGGTGAGCGACATTCCATTCGTACACTTAGGGGGGTAAAGGTATGAATTTTTCCTGGAAATTTCACACGCAGGTGAGCGACATTCACACACTTGCATTTCCAGTGTAAACTCACGACTCCCGTTTTACGGGTAATGATGCTATGCATATGTAACGCTCCTAGATCAGCAACTTCCGAGAAATTGTTGCCTCGAGCCCAGTCGTGGTGTCCGCAGCTGGCTTTTGGGACATCGACCGACATTCACTCAGTTCGGTAATTTGCTGGGAAACTCTAATATCTCTGATTGCCTCTAATTTGCGACAATTGTACTTTAATCTGTTCACTCTTACAGATTATGGCCACATCTGTCGGGTATCTCATCGTTCTGATCCAGTTCCGAGCTTCTCCAGAATCTGTTTTGAAAACTCTCAGAAATAGTACTACTACTGTCGATGTTGCGTAAATCCGTAGGCAAAACCGCACTTCATGTTTTTGTAGCGTGGAAGCAGGAAGGGCGGGTGATCCTCGCCGTCTTTTTTCCCACTTATACTGTACCAGGTGGCTGATTAACCCCGCTCACTTGGTTATGCTGTACCGCACGCACGAGTGCGGGCGGGTTGCCTACTCGCTCGGCCCGTAAGGCGCCGTGGACAGGGGCGATAAGCCCACCCGCACTCGTGCGTGCTGCCGACTGATTCCGAAGAGCGCTCTCCTATACCTTCCGTATAGCTCCATCCTTGTCGCACTCATGGAGCAGCTCCCCTTGAGCGCTCTCCGGAATCAGTCTGCTGTACAGCATAACCACAGAGGTGAGCGGGGTTACTGGATGCATAAGGCGTGCAGGCGGGCTCGCCATGGCATCTTACGGCCCCGTGAAAGTATGCAACCCAGTGAACGTAATCATCCAGTACAGTACTGGAAGCAGAAAAAAAAGACGGCGCGGATCACCCACCCTGTATTCACACCTTTCAAACTGATGGATAAAGCTCTCTCTTTCTGTTTCTTTACAAAAATAATAAAAACCTGAACTTGCCAATTTCCAGTTGACTTGTCATGGCATTGCATTTTTTCTGGGCATATAACACCCCAAAACTGACACTCTAACCCCCTAAGATGCACAGCCGCAAGTAGCGTGTTAAATATGATTTTACATCGTAGGAATGTACTTTGCGGGAAACAATCCAGGGGGGAACTCTGTGGCAAATGGGAGGACTGTCGTAAGTTTTTTGGACTAAGTTTTCAGGAAACAGAGAAAACGTCTTCCGCATGATATCAAACTAAAAACAATTTAAAATGTAAGCGTAGACCTTCTGAATGTATAGGCAATTGTCTAAATTCTTTTACCTTCTAGTAGTGACCTTCCACAAGCAAAATTGAGTTACGTCAAAAAGATTTTAGTTCTAATTTGGGGAAGAGTGGCGTATGTCCACTTATGACAAATGAAATTCTACTAGTTTTTTGGCAGTCAGGCGTAAGTCCACTTGCGACAAATTTCCTATCAAGATGAGGACAAGGATACTGCAGGACAGCTAAATTTATGCTAGACGCACATTGTCTAGCTTTGAGACGGGCTTAGTGGATACTAGTAAAAGAAAAATATTTAATGGAATGACTATCATTTTTTTGAGCATAACGTCGTAAGTATACTTGTTCCACTAAAATTTCAATTGATAATATGGTAAAGTGGCGTAACTTGACTTACGACATCTGATACAGCAAAGTTTCTCAAGCCAAGTGGCGTAAGTGGACTTGCGCCATTTTTGCTTTAAAGTGAACATCTAATTTGGAGTTACGACATATTTCACCACTATCTACCTCCCAAACTATGCCTCTGACATGTTTTTTGAGGAAAAGTAAATTGTAGAGCTAGACCGGCTGAATACGAATACGTTAAAAAGTCACTTTGTGACATAAGTGGACTTACGACAGTCTTCCCATTTGCCACAGAACTGGGGTGATGGGTGATGGCTGTAGTTTGCTCCAGTGGAGTCCCATCTTCACATTTTCACACCAACTCACGTAGACGTGGACGCGACTTACTTTAAATTTCTGGATTGGTTTCCGCCCGCATTGTGCCAACCTTACCACATAACGACACCGGGGAGAATGGAAGACGGAAGGGTACGTTCCTGCAGTACACCCCACCCCTCTGACAGCTGTTTCTCCCGAAAAACCCGCTCCGCCTCCGCCTCCGCTCACCCCGCCACCCCCTCTCCTCTTGTGAAAAGAATATTGTTTATGCTTAGGGAGTCGGCGAAACGCTGATTTATCACATTTAATGATGGATTACGAATTTAAAATAAAAACTTCTAATGAACGGACAAAAGTCGAAGATTTATTTGAGTTTGAGGGTTGTAAAGTGGGAAGAGGAACCTATGGTCATGTGTACAAAGCGAAACGGAAAGACTCGTAAGTGAGGTTACATTATGTTTACATACTATGGATTCTGTTTGATATTATTCTTATAGTAAAAAGTGAAGTTTCCTCGTTTGGTTTAAAAATCTATGGCTTCCTCAAATTTGCACCCTCAAGGAAATGTTCCATTTAGTTCATACTGTGCCAAAGTTTTGATGAGCAGTCTCACTAGCAAATAGGTCGTCACAACTAATAGATTCCTTGCCGAGACAAATTAATTTAAAAAAATAAAATAATTTCATGACCTTTTTATTGCAGAACGGAGAAAGATAAAGACAATGTTAAGGACTATGCCTTAAAACAAATAGAAGGGACTGGACTGTCCATGTCAGCCTGCCGTGAAATTGCTGTAAGTCTAATGTAATTAAGTGTGCATCCATAGGTTCTAAACAATAATTTTGACATTTCTATGTTCCCTTAGCTTTTACGAGAACTGAAGCATCCAAACGTGATAAATTTAATTAGGGTATTTTTATCACACAATGACAGAAAAGTTTGGCTACTGTTTGACTTTGCTGAACATGATCTTTGGGTAATTATTGTTATGTTTCGTCTTGTAATTTTTACAGAACAAAATCTGACTATGTTTTATCGAATTTCAGCACATAATTAAATTTCACCGAGCTGCAAAAGCAAACAAGAAACCTCTCATGGTTGCTAAAGGAATGGTTAAATCTCTATTATATCAAATTTTGGATGGCATTCATTATCTTCATTCAAATTGGGTTCTCCACAGGGATTTGGTAAACCTAGATTGTTTTTGTAACCATTCAAGCATGTGAGTGGTTTGGTAACAAATAATGGTGTTTTTCATTTTAATTCTTTAAAATTCTTTCAGAAACCTGCCAATATTTTAGTTATGGGTGAAGGAATCGAAAGAGGAAGAGTAAAGATTGCTGATATGGGATTTGCTCGTCTCTTCAATGCTCCCCTTAAACCCTTAGCAGATTTAGACCCAGTTGTTGTGACTTTTTGGTACCGCGCTCCAGAACTTCTACTTGGAGCTAGGCATTACACAAAGGCTATTGGTGAGTTATTCAGAGCTTATAGAATGTTTCATTTGGTGCTGTTGATTTTGGTAATAAGACTTTTCTCCTATTCTTTCTCCAGACATATGGGCTATAGGTTGTATTTTTGCTGAGCTCCTTACTTCTGAACCAATATTTCACTGTAGACAGGAAGACATTAAAACTAGCAACCCTTATCATCATGATCAGTTGGATAGGTATATGTCCATTATTTTAGTGAGTTGTCCATTTTAATCAATACTCTAATTTAAAGCAATTTCCTCAAATTCCAGGATATTCAATGTCATGGGCTTTCCACTGGAGAAAGAATGGGAAGATATTAGGAAAATGCCTGAACACCCTACTTTAATAAAGGATTTCAAAAAGTCAAAGTAAGCTCTATTTTTTATATCTATTTTGTTGTGATTGTAAGGTTGTCCTGTGTTGTAGCTATTTTCATGTTATTTATCTATCATGCAGCTACACTAACTGTTCGCTCATTAAGTACATGGACCGTCACAAAATTAAGCAGGAAAGCAAAGCTTTTCATTTGGTGTGTATTCTTGGAAATAAACCCATTCATAACATCAAGATTTTCAAGCACACTGCAATAGTGTGTACATTTCTATAGATTGTGTCATACTGAAATCTCATTATTATGTGTCTCTTAACATTGTACAGCTCCAAAAATTATTGTTAATGGATCCCACTCGCCGTATAACATCAGAACAAGCTATGCAAGATCCGTACTTCCTCGAGGATCCCTTGCCAAATTCAGAGTTAGTGTTCTCATTCATGCTGAAATCGAAGTGTAGTTTTGCAACTTTTTGCATTCCAGATGACTAATTGAATTCCCTCTCCCAGTGTTTTCGCAGGGTGCCCCATCCCATACCCTAAGAGGGAGTTCCTTACTGATGATGATCAAGATGACAAATCCGATGCCAACAAACGTCAAAATCAAGCTGCAAATGTAAGTCTTTTCTTTACATTCTTTCTCAATCTCCACTTTACCAGTTATTGGTTGCCCGTACCTGTCATATCGGCCAAAGATAGGATTTATTTTTGAAAGCTGCTTTGATTTGTGATACTTCTCTCAGATAAAATCAGTACTACTATTACAGCACCATGCTTTTTAAATTCTTGAAGATATTGTAGTTTTTTCCCACCAATATTCATAATACTTTGGGAAAAGTATGCTGGCACTCCTCTTTTATATTCTATTATTTCTAGTTTTTACCTCATTTTACCAGCTCTCTATCTCAAGTTTCCCCAAACAAAGCAATTTTTGTCTTTAGATTTTTCCCAGTTTTGATGAAATATGTAGTTTGGTAGGTGCGTATAATTTTCCTCACAGGTCTAATTTTGTCTAATTTTGAAAATTAAACCACCTTTGATTTTGCGACATTTTAATTTTAGGTTGTTGTGTTGAGTATAACGGCTTGAATAACTTCTCATTTCTTTGGGTCTGCTTCTGGTTAGAGTTTTACCTTCATCATGCATCATCATAATTCTGAAATCCTTCTTCAAAATACCTTCTGCATCATGTATTTACCAGTAAATTTGCCTGCAGCTCCATACATTTGTTGTTTTCATCTCAATTGTCCTCATGATTATTTATCCCACACTAAAGTAATCATAATTTCATAAATCGTTTGATTTGATCTTAATTTTTTAGTATCATGCTGAGGCACAGAATCAAAGTATCAACATTATTATTTTTTACTCTCTTTGAAATATTTGGTACTCCCTCTCTGGCTGACTCTGCTTGGGAATGGTTCCATTGGTGGCACTTTCCTGTGATATGAGTAACATTTCTCTAGTTTCTTATTAATTTAATTTTAAAAGTTATCTGAAAGGAAATACTTTAACTTGTACATGTGGCTAAATATCCAACACTGTGTCTTACAAAACAAAAAAAGTAATAAAAAGAATGAAAATTGTGTTTTGGTTGTCTTTTTGTTAATAAGTACTTTTTGCTCTGATATTTTTGAATCACTTAACGCAATGTGGTAGCCATCAGGAAAGTAACTATCTTGTTATAAATCCTAAAGAGTTCTTTGACTTGTCCTCCCCAGGGAAATCAGGGGCAAGGCGATCAATCGAGCCACCATGGACCAAATGCTAAGCGAGCTCGGCTAGGGCCCCCACACCCTTCCGTAAGCACTGCGAACACCATGAGCAGTCAGCAACAGCAGCAGCAACAGCAACAACAACAGCAGCAGCAGCAACAACAGCAACAGCAGCAGCAACAGCAGCAGCAGCAGCAGCAACAACAACAGCAGCAACACCAACAACACCAACAACAGGATTTTCATCATCAACAGCAACAGCATGTTCAGCAGAGTATGATGTATCAAAGCAGTCAAAACAACCAAGGTCAAGGCTTCCAAAGATTCTAAAAAATATTAATTTCCATTTATTTTGTTATTTGGCGTCCTTAAACCCATTTTGATTATTTTGTTGTAATCTGCTGTCCACTTGTAGTTAGTTTTTCTTTTTATATATGAGCGTTTAATCTACATTTAACTGAAAGTTCCTTGATGGTGCTGTCTTAATGAAAACATAAAATTAATGATATAGTACAGTACTTTATATTTTCTTAATGATTGTAATTACAATGAAAAGGAAAATTAATTGAAATTCTTTGGAGCCTATTCTAATGATTGACCAACAAATTTACATCAAACTGGTATTATTTTTTCACTCTTATTAATTTGTTTGTATGTAATATTTGCCTCAAGGGTTGCCACCGTCGTTCCCTGTAGCACTACATTATCTAAAACCCTTTTGGCCACTTCAACATTCTACAATTCATTTATCAGGGGATTTGAACGCACCAAATCAATTAAATTATGTTGTGAATTCAAAAGAACCGCAGAACTACAACTCTGTAAGGTTTTTAAATTAAATTTTTATTTTTACCTCTGTATCTTTGGGAAATATTTTATAGTTAAAAGTTTCAGCATTCTCTTGGGTGTTTAGGATGCTGTCTCACATTTCATTGTTTTCAGATAAGTTACTATATATTTTTTGAATATGTTTCTGAGGACAGATTTTTAAAAGTAAATTAAGTGAAGAAGTCCGTATTCTCTTTCTGTTTTTTGTTCTTAATTCAAGCTACTTTGAGAAAAACTTGTTTTTCACTTAGTTTGGTCTTCTTAGAATTTCAGAATGAATAGTTCAGTTCCAGGTTAAATCATTGGCTTCTGTGGCATTTCACTTACAGTAAAACTGCTTGTGACTATCCAGTGTAATAAATTTCGACTTACTGTTCAGGCCTAATGCTGCTTGTTTACATTTTGATTAAGTCAGTGTCTCAGGCGGCGTTACTTAAAACAATTGATGATGAAGTCCATGCCTTACCAATGTGTGCGCCCAACTGCGATTGGAGAGATGAATTTTCATTTGCTTGTAGCTAGTTTTCTCATTAACATATTGGACTCTTTGTGATGGGGTGGGTATTATTAGAGCAAAGAAGCAAGAAGTACAGTTTT
>NW_026267150.1:1206379-1209791 GCF_000697945.3 Frankliniella occidentalis
CCCCCCCCTCTCTGTTGAATCCCCATCACGCACGCCCAACGTTTAACTCTTCGGTTCGATCGCAATGAACACCTCTTCGTACACACGAAATGTGAGAGGGCTGTAGGGGGAGGAGGTGTGAGTTACTGACGTCAGGCAGTTCGAGTGCGGAGCCCCGACCAAACCAACCGACCAGCGATCCCCATTGTAAAACAGGCGCCTGCTGCTCCAACGCCGCCCGCAGACACCACAACCTGCATCATGAACACGGTAATCAGAGCCCTGTGTTGGGTTCATTGGCATTGGTGAGACCAGGTAAGGCAGGCTTCTTAAAGAAATTCCGGCTGAGTGCGTATGTTATAGCATGATGTGGTACATACCAGGTGACTAGACTCACGCCGCGCACTTTCGTAGTGCTACTGTGCCGTATGCACACGCGTGCGGATGGGTTGCCTACTCGCAGGGGGCCACAATGACCCGTGGGCAGCGAGGATAGACAAACCCGCCCACACCCCTGCATGCGGTACAGTATAACTACGAAACTGCACGGCGCGAGTCAGCCACTTGGTACACTCACCAAAAAGAATAAATGTTCGAACGACCGCCGTTCTTGTGGCCGGGTTATTGGTCCAAAAGACACGATTTTGCTAACCTTATGACACTTGACGCTAATTTAGTCATCAATTCCGAAGTAGTTAGCGTCAGGAGTAGTTCAAGGAGCACACCCAGTGAGAAATGCGGATATCGAATTGATATCAGAACGATATCGGACATCAGAAAAGTGTCGATTTCGGGCCCATTTCCATATCAGTTCTGAGTCAGAGGCTTGAAAACGATATCGTTCTGATATCAATTCGATATTGCTTAAAATTCATTTCGCACTGGGTTTAGTGCCCGACCAACACCGTCCGAAGCACTGGTTTGTGGGTCAAAGAGGACTCGCCCCCGATTGAATCCACTCCAGGGCCACCCTTTCTCGAGGCTTGACCGTTGAGCTGTCGCAGCGCGTCAGTTTCACAGTAACACTTACTTTTTGAGCGTGCAACATCTAGACGACTTTCATTATTCGACCCAGCGCTCAGCAGCTGGCTGGTCAGCGGTACGCGTCCGGCCCGGCGATGCCGTGCGACCTCCACCGGACTCCAAGGAATGGATGAAGAAGATGTACCCGCCGGCCGTGAGCCCTCCGCAGTCCGGCCGCGACGTGTTCGGTGGGCACGGCATATTTGAGGACATGCAACCCCTCATCTTCGTCATGGCGCTCTACGGCATGCTGCCAGTCTCTTTCAAACCGCGTAAGTTTATCGGTCAGCAGCAACGCTCGCGCGCGAAGCGACACTCACGCGTGAGCGTGAGCGTGAGCGAGAGCTTCATTTACAATCCTTAAAGGTGAAATGTGAAAGAGCTGGCAACCCCCTCTTCCTACTACCCTATAGTTTGGCGCCATGAAGCTTTTGAACAGGCGCTCCTTCTGTCGTTTTTAGTGAGCCGCCTGAAAGATAAGCAACGTACGCTACAAATCCCCCTTCATGTAGGAAACCGACCATGCACCCCCTACCCCCCCCCTCTCAGCCGGACATTAGACCCAATGTTTGCGGATAGTTTGGGATCGTCCAGAAAGTACATCCGTTTCCCTCAGATCCATCCGGCAAAAATTACGGGAGCTCGGCGCCTGCGAGACTCAGTGTAGGCCATCCCGCAGTACACGCGTGCACTGCGAACGAGACAGTGCCTACCTAGCAGGCGCTATGAGAGAACGCAAATGCTTGCAACGGGACGGCGAATGACTGACGTACTTTCTGCACTCTTCCTTTTCGTTCCGAAGATATGACGAAGAATTGGGTTTATAACTTTAGAAAGGATCTGGAACCATCATATTACAAACGGATTTCCTTGCATGACAAAGACCACAACTTTGTCAATAGACACTTGCTCTTCGTATTACGAGGCTGAGCTCTTGGTAATACCAGGTGGCTGATTAACCCAGCGCACTTCTGTAGTTAGACTGTACCGCACGCACGAGTGCGGGCCGGCTGCCTACTTGCCCGGTCACTAAGGCGCCGTGGACAGGGGTGATAGGCAAGCCCGCCCGCACTCCTGCGTGCGGTACAGTCTAACTACAGAAGTGCGCGGGGTTAATCAGCCACCTGGTATGTACAAAGAATTTGTTTGTTTGTATTTACGAAGGTGCTAAACCCCTGGTACGTTTCGATGAGCAGTTCTTCGTCAGAAACTTACAGTGTGGATGATCCCTATACGGTTAGTCTCTTGGTGCAGTCCGCGTGAGCTTCCACCCACTACGCTCTACTCTGATACACTGCGTGCTGGTGACCGCGCTGGTGGTGTGGTCGGCGTTCCGTCTGGCGACTGCCCGGCTCGAGTTCTACCAGGCGGACACCGACCCTTTGGAGACGCAGTCGACCTTCACCTCCGTAGTGACGCTCGTCCACCTCAGTGGGCTTGCCATGCTGCCGCTGATATGGCTCGAGGCGCGAAACTTCCGGCGGAACGAGACGCTCTGCGCCAGCCTCATGGTGGGTGCCGTGTTGTGCGAATAGACTCGGTTTCTCTGAGGCTCTTCAATGAATTTCGTCCTTAAATGGACTGCTTCGGTGCCTCCTCCGCAGGCACACTTCCCGAACGTACGCAAGACCTGCAGGATGGCCCGGACCGTGGCACTCACCGCCGCGCTCATGTGCCTGGTAGCGGCGCCCATGACGGTCGGGGTCTGGATGACGGTGGTGACCACCGAGGCGGTGCACTGGACGCACGTCTTCGCCAACCACCACGTCGTGCAGCTGGAGATCGTCGTGACGGCCCTCAACTTTTGCCTCTTCCAATGCGTCAAGAACTTCGCGATGGACCTCTGCAGTACGATGGTGCAGGTGTGGTGATCATCAGGCAAGGGGAAGGGGTGTATCTTTTTAAGTGATTTGCAGTCGGACGATCGAGGAACGGGACGGGGGAGGGGACGAGATGAGGGAGGAAGGGAGGGAGAGAGGAAGGGGGCAAGAGAGAGAGGGACCTATCGAGCCCTTTTCGATGCTTCTGCGGCGGGGCGGGAATCGACAGGACGGCAGATAGCGTCGGGCTAGTGGAGACACCACACCCCACTCAATCGAAAATACTACCTCAGGCCCCTTGACCCGCCCCGGGGACAGGACAGGAGGGGGGGGGGGTATTTTTTTGGCGTAAGTGCTTCGGGAGTGACGGGGAGCCGAAGCCCCTGGTACTTCGATATGCAGTCTAGATTGGCTCAAACAGGTACATAGCATGTGTAATTGGTGTGCATATGGACATGGGAAAGGACGGGTGAAAGGCGGGGAAGGGGGGTGGGGCAGGGCCCGCGGTCGCGCAAGTCGTTATAGCCCTCGACGTGTAACGACAATGTAATTGCCCTTGTTGGGCGGGGGCAGAACCAGTCATTACCGGC
>NW_026267150.1:1216942-1217805 GCF_000697945.3 Frankliniella occidentalis
CTCACATCATACACTGTACAGCCGTGTATTTGAGTCGCAGAACTTGACCGTATCCCGATAGTAGTAACGGTTTGTTGGGACTTCCTTCTGAAACGCGCCTGCTGTTTGTTGTTTGTAGTGGTTTATTCCCTCGGTCGAAGTGTACAGAGGGAAAACAATTTACCTCTGCTGCACCTGTTCCGTGGTGCGGTCTGTGGCTAACGAAGACCGAACTCAAGAGTATCGCTGCCGTCCACCTGCAGTCTCAACGTTGCCGTGAAGAAGAGCTTGCTGAACGTCAAAGTACAACAACAGTATAAGAGATCATTAATAAAAAATAAATTAAAAAATGTATCATAAAGTTAATATCATACACAATAGTAGTTTTCTCTTAAGATTTCGCAATATTTCGGAAGTAAATTTCTTTAATGATTTTAAAATCCCACCATGTATCTTAGTAAACCGGTGGCTCGCACTCATCTCTATTTTCGAAACAATATTTGCTCTGAAACTTCCTTCTGCTGATTTTGCCAACCACGCACATCATCACCACCTTCGGCGGTTGGACCACGACGAATCCACGAGGCTCAACGAGGAAGAAGAAAATATCCTTATTACCACTAGCATGACCCAAAGCCTTGATAATGTACATATTCTCATAACTTCATCGCACCACCTGCCATATCTTTCATCGTTTTCATGTCGCCGCTCTCCCTCAAGTTTTCATCTTTCCTTGATTAGTTGATAGGCTTCTTCGGGCGAGACACTCAGACTCAAGCATAGAGGTAGGCCCAGTACTACCCGCCCACGTATGGGCGAAGGGAGTAGGCAAACCCGCTCTGAAACATCCCCCTTGTACATGTTTTGGCGCCTGCCGCCGCCTG
>NW_026267150.1:1218337-1222131 GCF_000697945.3 Frankliniella occidentalis
GGACGGACGGACGGACGGAGGGACGGACGGAGGGACGGAGGGAGGCAGAGGGGGAGTGTTGTACGAAAGGCCCGGGGGGGAGGGGCTAAGTTGACCGGTCCTGGTTTGCCACTGCCTCTTCCAAATATGTATGGAATAAATTACTGGGTGGAGAGGGATGACAGTTTGCCTCAGTGCCCTTCTCCCCCTTCGCCCACTCCTTCCCTCGCACGTCCCTCGACGCACACCTATCTTTCAAATATTTCTGCTTTCTCTCTTTCGTCTCGTACCCTACCATGCAGTTTTACTTGTGCGCAAAGACATGGTTGCACAAAATTCTGCATAAGTATGCACAAAACAATTTTAAGCAGGGATTTATGTGTACCCTCATTCTTTGAACTATTTTAAACATTGTTACGTAGGTATGCGCATGCAAAATTTTTACGCATTTATGCACCATTTTTACATAATAATGTAAGAATATAAGGAATCTGTCAGAACTTTGACGTATAAGCTGCATGCGCACACACCTAAGCAAGCCTCGAACAAAATGGTGCATATGTGGTGTGCACCGTGCGCCAGCTCCTGCCTTGATTCAAGCCAAGTACCAGAACATTAGAAATCATTCAGCCCGTAACCACCGCCCTCCCCGCGCTCCCCTCCCGCCCGCACAGGACGGGGTAACAGCTAATTCATCGCGTGCGTGATGGGCTCGGCGGGAAGTGAATCATGCGTTTGATGCAGTGCTCCCGGAGCGGCCCGTGACGCCTGGTGATCGATACCGCACACCGCGCAGCTGGCGCAGCTGGCGCAGCTGGCGCAGCTGGCGCAGCTGGCGCAGCTGGCGCACCTCTGCACGAGCCGCCCCGTAAATTGAACGCGTTTCCGTACTTTGGTGACCTCTCAAGTATGACGCACTTCCTTGAAGTCACTACCTTTGCCATTTACTTCAAAGCGCGTTGTTGCTCAGCAGGGCAGGGGCGGCAGCCCCGTTGCGTACCGAGCAACACTGAACACCGTGTCTGTCTATTGACACGTTCGAGTGCGGCTCATTTTTCGTGCCTACAGTATTTAGCATCGGAGCGCGACCACACAGTGGTCACGCTGCACTGAACGTGTTTATAAGACTTGTTAACTTTTTATTAATTTTTTGTGCATTGTGCTTGCTCCACTATTTCAACACACGACGTGGCTACTTCGTTTCTGACTGGGTTGCCCGTTCTACACAAATATCGTCGTACATCAGGGGACGTGTAGTAGTGAGGGAGGCGACCATGTAGGGTAAATTATTGTCGTTCTCATGTGCAACGAGTTTTCAGTCGTTCGCCAAGAATGGTAGTGGCCGGGAAGGGCTCGGGGGAGGGTGGGGTGGGGTCAGGATTATCAGCCGCAGCTGCTCTCTGCGCTCCGGCTCCGCGCCGACCCACCAGCTGGCCGGGCCCTGGCCGATTGCCAGGCACGGCCCGGAGCCGGCGCGGAGCAAACGCGCGCGGCTCTGTATCGCCCAGCCGGCCGCCGCCCCGCGCCGCTACACTGGCAAACGAGGGATGGGATCCGGTGTTTTCAAGCCCCCAGCTGTGGTCGCGGATTTAAGACACTGTTAGAAAATTTGTTGTAGATTAACAACGAAAGTTCAGTTAAGTTTATTGTTAACGAGTTGTGGAATCCCTTCGGAGAGCCAGATTGGCCAGATTGTAGGGACTTATCAATTCCACACGGGTTACCACTCCCGCTGTGGCTGGGATGGCTCTTACCCGGCACGCTTTCGCCGGAGGTCGAACCTTTGCCCCTAATGGGACCCCAGTGCCGAGTCATAGACACCCCCGGTCCAGTGGGGCAGCGTTGTTAACCACCAGACCGTTTGTTTATCCACGAAGAAGCCCCGTTGAAATGACGGGTTTGAGTTCAGCTCTAAGAGTTCGGCCGGTTCAGAAATATGTAACTGGGATCGGAGATCCGAGCCATGTAGCGCACGGGGCCGACTCTCTACCGGCGCGGCTACGACGCCAGCCACAGTGTCGGTGGCCGGGCGAGCCAGGCTAAAGGCACGAGTCGCCACAGTAGCTTGAGCGGGAGGAGAACCGGTCCCGGTCCCATCACGACACCCTCTCACCGGGCGTTTCGAGACCGGCCGCGTGGCTCTTTGATATCAATGCTGGGATTGGACTCCGAGTCGAGGGTTCAAATACTCGACGCTCCGTTAAGTTATTCATCTTTTTGTTTGAGTTTTCAGGCACTGCAGCATTGGAAACTGTCTAAAAAATCGAGAAAAAAACAGAAAAAAATCTATGTACGTTTGCATTTGAAGTAAAAAGTCCGAAGGACCCCTCGTGAGCGACACGGTGCAGTGCATGCTGGCCGGGGCGGGGCGGGGCCGGGGCGTGTAGGGACAACAGGCCCGGGCGGGGCGAGGGCTGGCGGCAGCGACAGCATGGAGAGGGGCTAACTGCCCGAAGGACCGGGGGCGGGCGGAGGCCGGGCGAGGCCGAAGGGCAGGAGGCGCCCTTTACGGCCCTTATGGGCTCTTTAATCTTCCCCTTTTCTCAGCAAAAGTGTGCTTGGGCGCAAAGGCCCCCGCCCCGGCCCGCTTCACCCCCAGTCCCGTCCCGTCCCCCGACCATCCCCACAGCTCGCGTCGCCCTGTCTCGCCACACCCCGCCGAGCCTCACTCCACTCCGACCCCCCAGGCGGGGGACGTAGCCTCCCCCCCTCCCCCCCGTCCCCGGCGTCCGGTGATCCTGCCTTCTGCAGCTAGACCGGACCTTGCGAACCTGCTGCGACGCGCCCAGCTCTTTGCTCCGCCCTTCAGAAGCTAAAAGACGAAATCGCTTTGTAGTCGTTCTTTGATGTACCCGTCACCAGCCGTACAGGCACCACACTGGTAAAACAAAGGCAGGACTTCCAGCCCTTGAAAGGCGTCAAAGCTCCAAAGGCATTATAGTTGGTTTTTTTCGAGACACATTATACCTGTGAAACCAAATTGATTGTATTCTACTCGATTCTACCGGTTATTTTTGTAGTCAGCACAAAGTTCGACGTCAAACGAGCTCAGGCTACATGTGATGAGGTTCTTTTCGAAAATGGCATAAGTTGAGTGCATTTGCTGACCGTCTGTCAGAACCCTATCACATGCAGGCTCATCTGAAGCGAAATGTGATGAAGAATGCGATGATATAACTCAGGAAATGAATCATTTTCGCATACACAAAATATTTTGCGACAGGGGAGGGGAGACTTTTAGCACAGATATAATTTGGTGCCAAGTGAACTCGTTCTTGATCTTAAATTATCGGCTTTGGATCTAGTGCGTCCCTCAGCCGGGGTTTTAAAATTGCCAAGTTCAGTCAGTCAATGCATGGTGTCGAAGCGCCTTGTAGGTAGGCAACATCTCGTCTGCAGTGCTTGCGTGTACTGCGGGATGGCCTACCCCTAGTCTCGCGGGCGCTGAGCTCTCGTAATCTGACGAATAATCGAATGAATAAGAGAAACGGAAGTCCATTCCGGACGATCCCGAAGAACAAGTACTGGTGTTGGGCCAGTGTTAGACTATATTTGTAATTAAAAAGCATTCCCTCGTCGGCCACGATGCTACCGTTTTCCTTGTATTAAAAAGCAGTGCTTCTGTAGACTTGTTCTAGGGTATAGCGCATTAGCGCCTTTGATCCAGCAGTGTACCGACAACTCACACTAGTATGTCCCAGGTACACCTATGCATTAACGGCTACCTATCGACACTGAACCTGTCGACAGCGACAGCACGGTACACATAGAGATTGCCCGACCTGCTCCGACGTGGTGATTTTTCTAAAACCCCC
>NW_026267150.1:1223481-1225241 GCF_000697945.3 Frankliniella occidentalis
TCTCGTTCTCGTATGTGATTCTGACGAACGTGAGAAGAAAAAGGAGCGAATGACGAGGAAACCGAATCCTAGTTTCATCTCTTTGGTTCGGAACGTAAATACACGCGCAGAAAAAAAATTCGTGGCTCTGCTAAGTTTTTAGCACCGGGGCTTAAAAATTAACTGAATGGACAGATTTAATTAGCAACAGGGCTAATTTTTTAGCCATATAGTAAACCACAACGATTATTAACCGTGTAGCTAATGTCACTTCGCTCTACAGCGAAATATTTTTACACCCGGCTAATTTTTTGGCACGGGTGTAAAATTGTGCAGTTAAACCGATTTGCACGGAACTGAATTTTATTTTTCTGCGTGTAGTTACCAGCGAGGTTACCAGCTTCAGATCGAGCTGAAGGACCCACTGCCTTAGTCTGAATGCTCAATCTTAAAGCCTAACATTTTCTATTAAATGAACTTGTACCTGCAACTAACTGGTTTTGTTTTATTGTCATGTGAGGTAGTTTCATTACACGGACAAAAATACATTGAAGATCCAGCAGTCTGTGAAGCACACAGTTTAAAGAGCATGCATACACAAGCATGACGATTAAAAAGTGTGCCTCGGCAAGCACACTGATTAAACAGTGTGCTGACATGCACGCTGGTGAAACAATGTGCTGAGCTCAGAGTTGAATTTTCAGTGTAAGTGGCCGAAAAAAAAAAACAACAACCAGGAAAAGTTGCTGAAAGTCCCTTATTTTTCCTTTTTTTTCCAAATTTTCTCGGAAAACTTGAACTTTTTCGGAGAAATTCAACCTCCATGTGTAAGAAGGTGTTTTTATGTAATCATCTACTTAAATCTTACATGACATTACATCTTACATTTGTTTCATCATGTAAGACAAGGTAACCGAAATTATATCAATTCCGGTGACAATGAAGTAGGTGCATCGGTTGGAAGTATCTTTCAGCTTAGCTTACCTCGTGGCCTAACGTGAATAGATGCTTAGGTGTGGTCCTATGGGGCATACTCAGCCAATGACTCGGCTGGGTGTTTCGCCGATAATGTTTGAATTCCTCAAAGTCCCGCAGAACTGGACTTCAGCTGAGGCTTGTTGGGGCTTGTTCCTCCGGGGTGGGCTAGGCGGCCATACGGAACGAAGGTGTGCTGAACTAGGGCAGAACGTGGCGGGGCGTGGGCCTGGAGGGGCGGGGTGAGGCGGGGCGCGGCGGGGCGTGGTGGGGTGGGGCGGGGAGCCTTCACAGCCTTTCATGGTGTTTGCTTTGCGAACAAGGGGAGAGGGCACAGCAATCTGCGTACAGCGCACGCACAATGGCACAGCTCACTCCGACTCCCCCCGCCACACTAAGACTGGACGAGAGCTGTACAGTACGTGCGTCTGGATGGGCAGTGTGTGACTGTGACTACGGGACACCCCTCCCTCCCAACCTAGACACACAACCAATCGAAGGAGGGAGAGTACGCTCGCACACCGAGGTCGTTGGCGACTTCTGTGAACGTGGGAAACAGCCACTCCCAACCACAGCGGTCAGAACACACCCCCGGCGGTACTGTAAGGCGGTTGAATTCGTACGTTGGTTAAACTGTATGCTTCGACGCCATTAGTTGGAAAGGGTCTGCCCCCTGCCCTTCCCTCCGGGTTCGCCTCGTGCCTCACGCGCGACGACGGCAAATACGCCTCGACTGGCTTTCTCTAGCGCGCGAGAAGTTGTAAATGGAACACTCGCATTACCATTCGCCGCCCCCGACCCCCACC
>NW_026267150.1:1226344-1226812 GCF_000697945.3 Frankliniella occidentalis
TTTGCTGAGGCGGAGCGGGGGTTGTCTGATTCCCCGCGATGTGATGCTGCGAGGAGAAGGGCGAGGGATTCATACAACCCTTTCTCAGCAACGCCTCTCACGTCGTGCGATTTCGACCAACACAAAACAAGGTACAATGTATATAAGCTGTATCAGAGAACTGGGAAAGAAGAACAGCACGAATAACAAGGGGGCCTGCGATTCGTCGCTCAGGTAGAGGGATGAGACCGGGCGACGAATCGCAGGCCCCCTTGTTATTCGTGCTGTTCTTCTTTCCCAGTTCTCTGACATAGCTTATTGGGAAATAAATGAATCGATTCAGATAGAGAGCCGCACTAGAAATAGCGGCAGAGCATGTGTCCCACTTGAAATCGATTCTCTGTACTGAATTCAGCCCCCTGACGTGAGTCTGCCTTCCTTAATCAGATATAATCGGCTATCCACTCTCGGCCTCGGCGCCAATCAGAT
>NW_026267150.1:1227459-1230460 GCF_000697945.3 Frankliniella occidentalis
AATCGGCTATCCACTCTCGGCCTCGGCGCCAATCAGATTCCTATTTCCTCTGGACCGTTCGTGAAGTTGAGCTAAAAAATCAAATTTTGGAAGTATTTCTTTCCGAACTATTACCGATTGAATCTTGAAAACACGTCAACTGACTGGAAAACTTATTTATTCTTCCCTGTAATCATGGTGGCCGCTGGTCACGGGTTGGCGCTGATTCGTACCGACCACTTTTGTGTAGTTATACTGTGCCGCATGCTTGCGTGTGGACGGGTTGCCTATTCGCTCGGTGCTATAAAGCGCCGCGATCACAGACGGCAGGGAAAACCCACCCCCACGACACCTCGCGGTACCGTACGTGTGTCTGGGTTTCTTACGAAGCATTTCGCAACAATTTGTCGTTAAATCACGAACACCTTTTACAGTGCACCTACACCACAACGAGGCAACAAGGAACTGAAAACAAGTGACGAATTCCTTTTAGGACTCCACCTACATTTATTGACCTAAAGCAACAACTAGAACTAAAGTTGTGGGCGTATATTTTTGTTTCAGCAGCAGCAGCAGCAGCAGCACCGCAGCAGCAGCCTCAGCACCACCAACACGGCTGGCTCTGGGGACGTGGCTCGCGAGCCCATCTCCGCGCTGTCCTGCGCGGCGCCTGCAGCAGCCGCCCCCGGCCCGCGCCTGGATCGCCTGGACGCCGAGGGCCTCGCCCTGGCCGGGCTCCGGGGACTCCGGAAGCGAGCCGCCTCCGGTTCCGTGGACGGCTGGTCCGGCGGGGGCGGCGGCGCTACGGCCTCTCCGGACGGCGTCTGCCAGTCGTGCTTCGGCAAGTTTCACGACGACACCAACGGCGAGGAGTGGATCCAGTGCCTGTCGTGCAGCGGCTGGTACCACGCCAAGTGCCAGGGCCTGCAGGCGTACTTGCACACCTTCCAGTGCCTGCGCTGCAAGCAGGCGGCCGGCTAGCTGCTGACCAGCTTGGCGCCCCACCCAGGAGGACCCCACCCATGTGTTCACTGATCTCACATTTTACTGTAATTTAAATCAGTAAAGTAAATTTATTAAAACGAGTTCAGTAAAACTCAGTCTTACGAAATGCGGTACTGGAAAATACTCTCACCGCTCTTGTTTTCAATCAGATCTCATATTTTCTTTTAGTAGTCTTAAGCGAAATGAAGACACTCTCAGTCTTCTTTTGACATTGTTCGATAAAACTTCCTATGGTGTATGAAAGTATAAAATCGAGATTCATTCGTAGTTCAGTTGTCTTATGGATTGTCAGTAATAGTTGGTCAAATCCATAAATACGAAAAAGAAATGTTCTTCATACCGTACTCTCGCGAAGTCTATAATTTAAGAACAATTGTCTGTAAACGAAAATGTGTTCAAAGACCTGAGAGTGCCAAAGTGTCGTTTTTAGCTTGTGAAGAGGGAAGTGAGAGTCCACTCTCACCGATGAGCACCCCTAAGTACAAAGTAAACTAAGGTTGTTTTTTTTGGTAGGAAAATGTTTGTTATGGGACAATTTCCCGTTTTCTTGCGTAGTCTGTAGACTTGATAATCTTTCCATCGCGATTTACAGCGTGGCAAGAATCGCATGTTTAGCAATAATTATGGAAATCTTGCCTTCTTAAGCAACTAAACATGGTATTAGTCGTAAGAGTTAAGCAGATACCGTCGTGTTGTGATGTACTTGTAAATACAGTAGCTCTCTGTAATGACTAAAATTTCAATTTACAACATTGTCGCGTCGTTGTCAATCACTTACTTGCACGCATCCAGCTCTTAATGGGACGAGGTTTTTACAGAGTTTGGCGACATATAGCCCCGGACAAATGGGTAATCCGCAAAGTATATTTGGTCTGGTAAGACAGAATGCAAAAACTTGCAATGCCAATGCCAAGAATAAAACATAGCACCCTGCACATTCTTAAAAGCTTTCGGTAAATTAAGGCTCAAACACAGACAGTCCCATCGACTAGTCACGAAAGCTCCCATCTCAATTTATTTTTCCGTGCATCCTAAGTAGCGACAAAAGCCCAAGAAGCTGCAAAGCAGTCCAAGATGGTGCAGCAGTTCGCAAAGCTGCGGAAACTGCCGGCCGAGCCGAGCGAGAGGGCACGACCCTCCTGTACTGTATCCGGGAGAATACGCGGCAGCTCGAAGGGTTGCCTACGCACTGGCTTGCAGGCGCTGAGGGCGAGGTGGGGCGGGTGGAGGGGGCGCGGCGGGAGACGACTGACGACTGACGACCGACGACCGACGTTGGCGACCGCACCGCACCCAGTGAGAAATGAAATATCGATACGACATCGTTTTGACATCGCATGTCGGAAATGTATCGAAATCAGGTACATTTTTTTACCGTTTACGATACAATTTACGACATTCGATATCTGAACGTTATCGTTTCGATATCGCATCAAAAACCTCTTCTCACTGGGACTGCGCGAGTTTTGTCGGGAAGTGAAGAAAAACGAACAAACTGAGTATTCGGACCTGCGGAATCGCGACAGTGTTCAATTCCACTCCCGCACCATAAAAACCTATCGACAGCCACTACGTCAGAGGCCTGCAGCGGGCGAGCCTCGATGCTCGTTGCTACGCCGCCCCACCTCATGCGAAAGGCTCCGCTCCGCTCGGCTCGTATCGTGGCGAGCGGAGCCTACGATAGCTCGGCTGGCAAAGGAGCATCTGTAGGCTCGTTTAGCAGTGCGACAGAGACAGACGTAGCAGGCAGCGACGAGTGCGAGAGAGACACCGTATGCTAGGTGGGGTGAGGTAGGGTAGGTAGATGCCGCCGCTGGACCGTCGCTACTCCCAGTTCGAGAGATTTTCGAGAGCCTCTACCTACCCTACCTCACACCACCTTTCGCAAACGAGCCTCTACGCTCGCCCGCTGCAGGCCTCTGCACTACGTACCGAGAGTTCGAAGGAGGGGCAGTAAAGCAGACGCTAAAGGCAGGTCAGTGTTGTCAGTTCGTAGTAAACATGGGAAAGAAGAATG
>NW_026267150.1:1230510-1232994 GCF_000697945.3 Frankliniella occidentalis
AGCAGACGCTAAAGGCAGGTCAGTGTTGTCAGTTCGTAGTAAACATGGCAAAGAAGAATGTACCGCGAGTGTGATTGAAGATTTATTTTAATTTTAAAGTGTTCTTGGTCGTGACAGTGGAATCGTGTATACACTCATTGCATCTACGCCGATTTGAGAACTGACACATAAGCCGAAACCCAATTTACTGTATCGGACAACCATTGTCAGAGCATCGGGTCGATTTAGGTTAGCTGGCCATAGGTTGTTGACTATGCAGTCCCAAGCCTTGGCTAACAAGAAGCGAAGTTGTTATACGCAGTCAAGATGAAAAGAAGAGGAAAGTAACACAGTGGCTTCATCATATTACTGTGAGTAAAACAAACCACCTCATTCAAACATACCCATTACTGGGTTACTTGATCGTTAAATGTTTATTTGTGGCTTGTGTGACAGGCCTCCCTCGTATTTTCAGCCATATGGTCTGAGCAGTGCTATATATGTTCCAACATTATCAGTCTGATTTCTTTGCAATGAATGCTATCTTAATTAACTTAACTTTTCAATATATAGTATTTAAATTTGGCCTTGACTCATGCTAGTTCTGACGCATTATTTAATTAGCTCAAAAGGCCAAGAATTGCCGTTCAAGAAGGGACGACAATATTTGTCGTTCTCAAAACCCATCTCCAGGGAATGAACGCCAGGATTTGAACTTGTTAAATACTATGTTATATTATTGCGCATGTGGGCAAGACACTTTATCAGTGTAACAGTGATTTGCTGCTTTGTGTGCTGTGCGTCTCACCTCCCTTCCCCCGGATTAAGGTGAGCTGGTGTAGGGGTGGGGGAAGAGGGCTGGCAGGGCTGGCTGTGATATGCCATGTCACCTCCCAATTTTGGGTACTCAACTATGTACTGTCCCTTCAAATGAGCCTCGGCTCCTGGGACCTATTCAAGCAATAAATAAATAAATAAAGCCAAACATCAGACGGGGCGCTCTGTGGGGAGGTTGGCATGGCCTTGCGAGCCGCGCCCTCATCTAGACTCATTGTTGGTCGGCCTGTTCACTACGTGCCACCTCAGCATGAAGAGCGGCCCGGGGGCCCGGCCAACCGCAGCACAGCCGGCGGATCTGTGCGGAAGGGAGGGAGAGAAAGAAAAGGGGGCGGAAGGAAGGGGTGGCCGCCCGAGACTTGAGTAGGACAACGCCCGTGGGATGTCGTCACGCTTTCTATTGATTGACGCGGGCTTCTGAAGAACCTTTAATTTGTAGCGGGTCTCTTTATAGTGTATTTCGACTAACGGAGGAAGAAGAAAAGCGGGTAGAACATAAACGTTACCGATTGGCCGAGAGCTTCCCGCCTCTACGTCACGCCGGTAGTGGGGGTAAACGCTCGGCCAATCAGGAACCTTCATGTTCTACCCGCTATTCTTCTTCCTCCGTTAGTCGAAATACACTATTGGCTGGTGTTTGTTTTGGTCATCCCCAGCGTTTATTGTGCAACAAGTACAGAAGGAGCAGTCCTGCCTGGTCGGGAGAAGGCAGGAAATTCCACCTTCACAACCCCTCAAAATTCTTGTGCCCCAGAGTAAAGATAAAGTCCCCATTCCCGGCGGCATCCCGCCCCAAGTCCGCGCCCTTGATGCGTAGCGGCGTTGTTCTCGTGTGTCTACAACATATGGATCGATTGTTCCGACACGTTCGCAGCGTTGTCCTCAACACAACACCCTACCACCGGTCAGGGGGCGTTGGGTTGACGGTGTAAGGATGCCCCCCCCCCCCTACTTCCCCCGTGCGGTGCGGCCTGCAGTGGGCCCGCGCCACGCGACTACAGCGTAATCTGCGCGCGGAAATCGAACACGCAATCATCATCAGGTGGAGACCAGGAAACCGGAGCGACCGGCCGCCGTGCCTCATCACCGCCGCAACACCGCAGGCCTCTGCCGCAGGCTACCGGGACACGTCCCAGGCCCCTTCTCCCCTCGGCTCGATGGCCAAATAGTTTCATCCCTTTGCCCATCACTGTCAATTCTTCTTTTTCACGATTTATTCAAACGCAGTCACGCGAGTCGAACACAGCTCTTGTGAGCAATGGTTCCATCCTCGCTCTGTCGGCTGCTTGTTGCGCCTTGTTCCCCGCCTTGCCTTCAGCCGGAGGCCGGGGCAGTGGTCTGAGAGCGAGCACCCCGCTCCTTGTGGCGTGACCGTCTGGCGATGTGTCAGTGTCGTGCGTTATTCAAGGAGGTAACGCCCTGGCGCCTGGCGCGCACACGACCCCCTTCGCCTCCGCCCTGTCAGACCCCAGTCGCACCCGATCGCACCTGCCGCTGTGTAGGTCGTTCATTAGTGCCGCGAGAAAGATGTGGTCTAGATTTGTGTTTGTATGACACGAGAGCAGTGGTGTTACTTGGGTGGACTACCTCAAACCAGTCCGATCCCTTCCCTCACTTACTCCCTGGGGAGGCACTTGTCTTCTCATATCTATTATTGCTCACCTGCCC
>NW_026267150.1:1233089-1235906 GCF_000697945.3 Frankliniella occidentalis
CTCCCCCTGCCCCAGCCCAGCGCGTGGTTTAACATGCCATCGGCACCAGTGGTGCGATGCCGTGCGCGAATATCCATATTTTCGATCTCTTTTCGGACCGCCCGCGGGTGAGGCGATATCCACACGAAAACGACGTCAGGATGACGTTGCGAGGTAATGACGTCATGGCAGGCAGAAAAAGGAAAGTGAAAGGACACCCGAAATGCAAACGTAGCTCCTGCTCTCCATTTAATGTTATGGTACAATATACATTTCAACTATCAGAACAAAATAAACGTGCAAATCAAAAAGTGACTCATCCCCACATCGGGGAGAGATTATCACCTAGGCCCCACACAACATTATTGTTTTTGGCGCTTTAACAAAATTCTTTTACAAAGGTATAACCTATTACCTTTTTAAAAAATCCAACATGAGCTGTTGTTTCAGTGGTGAAGGGGTTAAGAGAGTTCTCGTGGGTACCAGCCCAAGAGCAACTAAGAGAAAAAAGGATGTTCTGAAACACTGTTTCCTTGAGAGAAAAATAAATTAAAAACAAAAACAAAACATTGTATGTTTCTTATAGGTCAAACCGAAACGCCTGCATCAGTTCCACCGCACCACTGAAAGGCTTACTGTACTTGAGCAGAACTTTTCTTTGTCAACCAGCAATAAATAGGGTAGTTTTATAAACAAGCAGTTTTATAACGAGCTTTTAAATTCTTACACAGCAAACAATTGACGCGCCTTGACGCATTATAATCTGTTGATATTTTGGTGTTATACCTATTACATTTAATTTTTGATATAAATGTACACATAATAAATCTCTTTAAGCGATGGCATTTTTTCGTGTTGACAATACAAAACATACCGTGATTAAAACAGGAATGATCGAAATAACGAAATAAAAGCAGGTTTAACCGAAAATAAATACCTTCACTGACAAATGAACGCAAATGAATCATTCTGATTCCATATCATGCTGCCTTTTCCCATTTGATCAGAGATGTCAGTGTAACATCGGTGCAGTGTCCGATATGCGGAAAGTACAAATATCACGTAAATATAGGACGAGGGGTGGGAATGGACTCTCCCTCTCGACGGAATTCGGTATGGTTGCGCGTTTACTGTGTTATTTGAACGCCGAATGGCAGCCACACTGATAGATCGGGTGGTCCTCACTGGTTCATTGTCCAGCGCTAAACCGACAATCAGTCAACATTACCGCTGCTCTCGTAAAAGATTTGTTATTTTTTTGCGCACCTTCATTGCAAGTGCAAAATCAATAGTGATAAATTATTCACTTGAAGGTTTGTTGTGGAAATCAGTCGGGGGAATAAAATAAGGTTTGAATTGAACACCGTCATTATTTTGCCGTCGATTAGAGCAACTGAGAATTCAGAATGAATATTTTCGTCAACAACTTCAATCATCTAAAAATATTGTCATGGGCACAATTCCGAAAAGTTGTCATTTTTATTAAAAAGTAAATGGGGACTGGTCAAAACAGTCAGCATAGTTTTCACAAAACCAAATACACAAACATTCCTAACAAATTCTAGATATTATACGTATGTACACATTCGTGTTCTTATACTTACAACACTTAGCAAAATACACAATTTATCATTTAACTTCGTATAGTATTTTCACGAATAACAAAGCAGTACATTATTGGAATGCGTCCTCTTCTCGCCCATGCGATTATCATTCAAACGTAATACGATAGTACAGTACAAATAAGAACATTTATATTGCGATATTCAAGAATCTATTACATGTAATAACACATCAGTGACTCCCGAGCAATACACTCTCTTGAGCAGGCTCACTCATATCTCCGTATACAAGGCCTCCATAACAAAATTAATAACATAAAATTCTACCCCGACATGCCATGGCCTTCAAGACTATGTTGATTCGAATAAAGAACTTCTCCTTTTTTTCGGAATGACGCCACACAGCTGCTGCCTGTTTCACGAGTCATTTCAGACCGACTTTCTAGTTTGAAAAAAATCTTATCGAGAGAAATGAAAATCAACTATACGCTTATATCTTTCGATGTTATTGCTGATCGCAGTCAGGAGGCTTCAAAAATCTCAGGACAGATCTTGATGAGGAAGCAAGCGGGTCGCACAAAGCTCGCACTGTAAAATGCTTACGAACTAAATTCGTTGTAACGTTACGAACAATTTTGCATTGTTTGTATTGCAAGCAAATCGTATTGCAAAGAAATTGTCAGCAAGACTGGGAAGTTTCGTACGAACAATCGGTTTGCATTACGAACTAGTTGTTCGAAAGCTTACGAAGAATTAGTTCGTAATTCAACGCTTCAAAATCCTTTTTAAGCTACGAAGGGTTGGGCTCTCATTCCGAACGCGTTGTTCGTAAATGTGCAGTGCGCGTCTCGTTTAAGGTGGCCCTATAATTAAATGTTTCTCGAGGGGACGACGGCGCCTGCAACGCGATTGGTAGGCCAACCCGCCAAGTAGCTGTGCGCAGATGGCGGCCTGCCTGAGTACCCCAGTGGTGCGTAGTGAGTGTCCGTACTTACCTACGGCCGGCCGACAGACTACTAAACAAAAAGTACCATAAAAAGGTGAACAAATATGTTATCGGAATGAGAAGAGTACGAGGATGATTATTCTTTCAAAATATGGGGGCTTAAACCGTGACTGAAAGCGCCTATAATTTTTCAGAATTATAATCTTCATGCCCTCCCCTTTCCGAAATTATATGGTGTCACCTTTTTTCTGTTAATTAATTGTTGTCTGCCCTGCCGTACGTACGCACGACACTTATTTTGACGCGCCCAAAGTGCAGGGGTTTTGCGGG
>NW_026267150.1:1240901-1242379 GCF_000697945.3 Frankliniella occidentalis
CGCTGTCACGCCCCAGACGCCACCGCCACAGCCCACCTGGTGCCCGTATAGCCTGTTTACGGGTGCCGTAAAGATCAGTAGTGAGTGAAATCCTTATTGCCATTCGTCGGGCTGCCACTCCCCGTTGCTCGGGACGCTCTCCCCCACCACGCGTTACAAAACAAAGGATAAAGACCCCCTTTTTTTCTTTCTTTTTGAAACGATAGAAATCAAAATACATGCGAAAAACAAAGACGAGAGAATAAATGCGCGGGTTCGTTTGGAGATGTATGCAAATGAAACCGGGGAGGAGGGGGGGGGGGCATCAGTGATATCTCTGCTAAGGGCGTCCCCCGCACTCAGCGCCACGCCACGCCACGCCACGCCGCGCCCCCAACGCCACGTCACCCGCGCAGGAGCTTGGAAAGAGCGCTGGGAATTCGTGCAGCGTGGCGTGGCGGGCTGTGGCGGCGCGTAGCGCTGGAGGTGGCGGAGCGGGAGGGGAGCGGGCGGAGGGGGACGAGAGGTTGGCGTTTCAGATAACGACTCTTTTACGAGGCCCGTGGAGCGGGGCTGGCAGGTAGGGTGTGCCAGGGCCTGAGCCTGCTGGGCGCAGTTCTCTCTCTGCTTCCTGATCCTGAGGCTGCGGTCCAGGCCTGACGCCGTGAGAGGCAAAGGCAACTGCTGTTTGGAATCCTAATTAACACACTGCCATATTTTCCCCAAACACAGTTTTCACGGTCCGTGGGTGGGGTAGGGGGGAGGGGGTAACAGGAAAAGCCACCGAGAAGGGTAAGGCGTGCGGAAACGCTGTGAGGGCTCGTACAGAAGCGCGGCTTCAAAAGCGAAACCACAAGGGCGTGCGTGATTCGGCAGGTGTTGGTCCGACGACGTTTGACCGCACAGCAGCCGCCCCCTCACCTCTCCCTCGGCCCCCCAGTCCTCGTGCGGTGCGCTCTTCGTAGAGTGGAGCACAGGCAGACGGTCCACGCTCGGCTTCACCCCTCGCCGCCGCCGCCACCACCACCACCCACCACTTCCCCCCAACGCACCGCTACCCTCCTTTTTCCCTTCGCCCTTCATCCAGCTCGCCTCTCTTTCTCCTGCTCGCTCTCGCACCAATGGTCGGCACAGGCTGGTCGATCAGAGGGATCATAGTGAGTGAGGCCCTTGGCCCCGCTGCCGCGCGCTGTATCAGGGTGCTCCGCCCGCTCCGCCACCGTCGGGCCACAACGAGCAAGCAGCCAGTGCCAGCTGGTCGTGCTCGCTCGCCATTCGCACATGCATATGCAAGGAGCGGGAGGAGACCCTGAGCCTGGCGGCCGCGCCTGCTGCACAGCCTGCTGCACAGCTTGTGTGCCGTGAGACGCCCCTTTCTCTCTACACCCCCCCCCCTCTTCCACCGTATTTGATTACAGTGCGGCCTGCCGAAGTTTTGGGAGGATTGTTACGGTAGGTGTCGACCTAATTGTTCGAGTTACACCCACGCCTCGCTTTAC
>NW_026267150.1:1242429-1244658 GCF_000697945.3 Frankliniella occidentalis
ACGCACGACACTTATTTTGACGCGCCCAAAGTGCAGGGGTTTTGCGGGGCTCGTGCAAGGCAACGCTTGGCACAAAACGTTAGAGTAGAGATCAAGAACCGAAAAAGATGCAGTTTTCGACCGTCCGCAACCGTCCGGGAGCTCGGCGGTCGCTGCGCGCGCTGCTCGCACGCATGGTCGCTCCGGCCGGCCGGGCCGGCCGCCTGAGCACTGAGCAGGCTGCGACCGTTCACCAGCATTTTCTTATGGGCGTTGGCTAGCAGCGCTGACCGTCCGCTGGCCCGAGTGATGCTGTCTCTCTCACTCCGACCGGCGACGGCGACGGTCGGAGTGAGGCGACCGTATTTCGGTTCTTGGTAGAGATGGCCCAGAGAGAACCTCCGTTTTTCTCAGGTTCTTTCCGCGAATTGCATGAGCCAGAATGAGCTTGGCGCCTGCGAGACTCAGGGTAGGCCAGCCCGCAGTACATGCATGCATTGCAGACAAGATGCTGTCTACCTATAAGGTGCCATGAGGGCTGAAATCGGTCGCGGTATGTTCGCAGCCGCAAAAAACAGACGTACTTTCTGGCCCTCGTTTCCCTCTCGACAAACTCTGGGAACATTCATTGTACGTTCAGACAGAGAAAGGTGAACTTAATTTTCAAATGTACTCGACTTTCATGCATTCTTATTGTATTTGTATGTTTTTATGCAAACGTTCGCGCAAAGTTAAGCCCACGTTTGATTTTTGACATGTTTGCACGGGAAAAATGCAACATTTCGTACACATGAATATACAAATCAACGCAGAATTTTTTGCAAACAATTTGATTGCTTAACTTTGTGCAAATAAATGATACAGATCCATTTAGTGTGTGAATGCTTTATTTATTCTTAGAAAAATGTTATCCGATCGAGCACATTTTTTTTAAAACGAACAAATTAAAAATTTAGAACGCACGTTTTCTGGAAAGTGCGTCATTAGCAACCAAAAAAGCGAGCCCATAGGGGCGTCCTACTCCAATTGCCTATTTAACCGTCCAATGTGATGTTTACCGGCCGAGTATTTCTTTCGCATGCGCTCCGGCGCTTGCGCCTGGCAGCGCCGCAGTGAGTGGGCAAACCAGCAACACTAGAGTGCATGCACAGAAACACCCCGTAAATTGCGGGAAATGATCAGAGTCCAAAATCTAAACAAGCAGACCCACGGTGAAATTGGCATGTCAGCAATAATACAGGTTGTCGTATAGGGCCCATTTTTCAAAAAAGTTATTCTGTGAATATGGGGATAGGGCACCCCAACTTGTAGAATTCAAAACAGCAAACATAAACAGTAAATAGTGATAGTGAAGACCATAATAATTTACATCAAAACTTCGTCAACACAAAATGGAACAGATTCCCCAATGAGCAAGTGTTTCTTTTTTCGGCCTTTAATTGTCTCTACTCTATCATCAATAAATAAGTCGTCAGTATTGGAAAGTCCGTATGATACTGTTGTGGGCTTGCACTGTAAAATGCTTACGAACTAAATGCTTTGCAACGTTACGAACAATTTTCATTTTTCGTATTGCAAAGAAATTTTTTGTATCGCAAAGCAACTGTTTGTAAGGGTGGGAAGATTTTTGCGAACAGTTGGTCTGTAATATCACGAAGATTTAGTTTGTAATACAACGCTTCAAAATCATCCGTAAGCTATAAAAAGGTTTTGGTTTGCATTACGAATCTGTTGTTCGTAAGCAATTTATAGTGTGGACTACAGATCCCCCAACCACCCCTTTTTCACTAAACACAAGGAGAAGCCCTCGCCACAGCTGCTGCTCGACCCAGAGAGCGCCAGTTGTAGAGACGGGGACGGTGGGGGCGGGAGCGGGTGTAAAGTTGTGCCTTTTACAGCCGGTGCATGCGCGGGGAATGGACAATGACCGACGGAGTGTCAGCACCCGTTTGTTGCGATTTTAGATTATGAGAAAATGCTTCAAAAAGTCCACCTAAGAAGATACCACATCGTGGTATGAAATGAAGCGCGGTATTACAACAAACACAATCCCAGTGAGAAATGAAATATCAGACCGATATCGAAACGATGTCGAATATCAGCTATATGGCAGTATCAGGACCATCTCAGTACCGAAGAGATGCGAAAATTGTCAAATGATATCGTTCTGATATCAGTCCGATATTCCATTTCTTATTGAGAATGCTTCGTGAGCTACGAAGTCATGGTTCATAATACGGAGCCCATAAT
>NW_026267150.1:1253480-1254682 GCF_000697945.3 Frankliniella occidentalis
GAGCCTAGCCGTGGCTCGGCGCGGCGTGGTCCAAGATGAGCCAGACTGAGGAACGAAATGGCTGCCTCTGCTGTCCACCTCTCCCCCTCCCCCCTTCTCGTCTTGCCTCTCCTCCGGGGCGAAACTTTTCCCACCAATGGGAGGTATTAGGGAGTCATTAAGTGCGGGGCGTGCTTAGGGACGCGCCGTGGACGTGCTGTGGACGTGATCCGGACGTGCTCCGTAGCCGCCCCCCCCTCACTTTACCACCCTGTCAAGACACCACCATGCTGGGACATTCGCTCTACCGAGAGTCTTTCGTCGAGCATACTGTGGCTTCGGAAAACAACAAACTTGTAAAACAATACCTTTTTAGAAACGCTCTTACACGGTTTTTGTGGGCCGTGATAAAATAGGTAGTGAGGTATTTTCCGAATAAGGAGAACAGGAGAACCATCGTCTGGTCCCGGACCATAAGAAATCAAATCCTCGACCAATGAAAGAGGGCCGCTTTTCTGGCCGGTTCCGAAAAGGCCCTCCCTGATTGGTCCAGGGTTTGTTATGGCTCGGGACCAGACGATATACCTCCTTTTCTTCTTACCAGGAAAATATCTCATCGGTATGGATGCCGCTGTTTTCAGCGCTGACAGACTTGCTGTGGCCTGTGGCCTCTCCTGACCTTTCGTCCAACCCTCCCCTACTCCCTTTCAGCTAACGGTGGGGATGTTGCGAACGCCGACTCGGTTTACTGTGTTGTGGTAGCGGTGCCGCGGTGCCGAAAGGCCACCGAAGGAAAGGCCATCTCCGCTGTCCAAAGCTTGCCAGCCCCCCTCCCCTCCCCGCCACCCCCTATGCAGCCACGCCTCTTAGCCGCTACATGCACACGGCACGGCAGCCATAGGCAGTTATTATTTTCACCGAGTTTTACACAATCTTATTTTACTTTGCCTTCATAAATCCTTGGTGCTCTAAGACAATGCTCTTTCTGTCTATATCGCACCACTTATCGCAGTAGTTATGCACTTGGGAATGCCCGTCTAATGTGCGTGCTGCATTGCGAGCTATGTGGTCGGCTGCGCATGCATGCATTGTGCGCCTAGGCCCACCTTTGACGTACCTCAAACAGTAGTACACTATACAGAATCGAGAGATGATCATTAGACTTTAACATGGGAACCGACATGATCATTAGTGATCCCATAGGATATACACGATCACCCCCC
>NW_026267150.1:1254732-1258176 GCF_000697945.3 Frankliniella occidentalis
TCTGTGGAATCTTAGAAGATACAAAGAAAAGAGTTGCTTCATGGACCTCTAACTGTGTTGGGTTTCCCCTCCTTTTCCTCACCGTGACGAGTACGGCCACTTTCGCCTGCATCCCTGTATCCCCAGGCGTTCCTTACTGGTGGAGTTGATCTGAGCTGAAAAACTTTTTTGAAGGTTTTTATTTCCCCCCCTTTTTCCATTATGCCCCTTGTACCACACACCGGCGCCGTCACCCCACCCTTCCTACTCCTCTCACTTCGCAGAACGATCGCATCGAAATACTTGGGCTGCAAGACACTTGCTCTTCTCAGACCCCCCCGGATTAAAGTACACAAAGAAGCTTTGCGGGGAGGCGCCCTGGCCGCGGGCAGACCACCGCGGGGACTGCTGAGAAGGGAAAGAGCACTTAACTATTTCTACGTAATTGTCGCCTGCGGTTAAGCGGGGAAGTCTGAAAGGGAGAGGAGGGGAGGGGTGGCTAAGGTACACTTCAAACCAAGCACTGGAAGCAGGCAGACAAGAATAAAAATATAGATATGAACTTATTGTTAACCTACAAGGCTCGCTTGCGAAGTAGGCAAAGGTGGGTCAAGTCTGGGTCATCTCCTATATCGCGCTGGTAGTTACCCTAGATAATTTGTGCTAGGTGGGTAGGTTTAGTCGGCTTTGACAATTCCAATTGTAAATCTGCAATCTGCACTGCAGACTGTTCCAAAGCAATTTGTGATCCTTCAGGCACGACCTATGGCTTGTTCAAGGAACAAGAGAGGTGAAAACAGCTCCGCACGGGAGCTCAAAATTTGCCCGTTGTAAACTTTCTTTGACTGTGTCCTTCGATAGGGACTTAATGACGTGGAGACCTCTTCTCGCTCACATGCCAGCACGTCATTCTCTTTGAAGTCACCTGGCCTGCGCCTGGGCTTGGCGTACACGTCGGGTGTGCACTGTAAAGGTGGATCTCCAATGGAGCAATCTACGCTACCCATCACCCATCATCCGTCACCCATCACTTGAGATTTCGTGTTTTTACAATGCGAAATACAATCAAAAGGTGTATAGTCATATTTATTGTTCACACACATCCTAAGTCTTAACCACAAGCCGAGTTGTACGCGTAAATACACGAAATCGCAGATGATGGGTGACGGATGATGGGTGATGGGTAGCGTAGATTGCGTCATTGGGGTTCCACCTTTAGAAATTCAGTAGGCTAAATACGGAATTCTTACGGAACTCACTGTAAATTCGAAATACGGTACCAGACCGTAACGGAATGATTGTAATTTAACAATACGGACATGTCTGTGTTTCAAATAACGATGCACCCCGTACATTTCCCCTGTCAAATTCAAAATTAAATACATACATGGTATTTGAAACAAATAGTTTGAACAATCGGGGTCTCTATAGAGATTCATTTTATAGCACTCTCGTATCTCCCAAAATCCAATTATTTGAATTATGGTGTAATTTATTGTTTTTCCTACGAAATAAGTCAAAATTTTACGGAAAGACTTACGGTCTATCCGTAACTTAAGAATACGGTGTTTCCGTATGGAAATTACGGAAAAATTGCGGTACGTTCCTGGCGAAAAATTTCTTGACAACACTGGAAACGCAAGTATGTGAATGTCGCTCATTTGCAGGTTTGTGAATATCCATTTGTGTAAAGTAAAGTGTACAAATGGGTATTCACACACCTACAAGTGAGCGACATTCACACACTTGCGTTTCCAATGAATTCCGTCGAAAATTCCGTCGTAATTTCTAACAGTGTGGTATTAGGGGGGGGGAGTACTGCGTTCTGACGTCAATTTAGATATTAGATATAATGTAGAATGAGCGAAAAAAACATTCTCGACGATTATGAAAATGAAAAGTCAAACTGGGAAACTTCAGAGTGGCCAAATGGTCATTGGTTGATATAAATAAACCATTCCTGATCCCATCGATCGGGAAACCTTGACGTGGTGGGGGTTTTTGTGGGTGAGAAGTTGAAAACCAGGATCAAACGGGGATGGCGATTGACACGCACAGGGACGCACGCACACAAGCAAACTCCCCTCCCCCCTCCTCTCTCACACACACAAACACACTGAGACACAAAGACACGCAACCACCTGCAAAAAAAGGGGTAGAAACGTAATAATTTTATTGGATGGCAGGTGGCAGGGGCGCATCGCACGAACCTTAGGGCGTGGCGTGCCTGCTGACACGCGACATGGCGGTCCTGGCGTGTCGCAACAGAGAACCACGCGCGTGACAGCCCGCCCCGCCCCGCCCCGCCCCGCCGCGCCCTGTGGCAATAACGTGTCGCGAGGGCGGGCCAGGTGGGGTGCGGAGGGCGAATGGCAGTTATGCGGGAGATAGCAAAAACACGGTGTAACACGACGTAATTCCCTTGTTGTTCGGCGGAGCGCTCGGCGGGGCACAACGTCTCTGCGCGAGCGTGCCCCCGGCCCGGCTCGAAGCGGAAGAAAGGAGAGAGAGAGAGAGAGAGAGAGAGAGGCCGACAACCCGAGCCGACCGAAAGTCCCCACGGCCAATGTCAGAGGAGACGCGCGGGCGCGGAACTAATCCCTCATCCGTGCGCACGCAACCTTTCGTCCTCTGGAGCACTGGCTCTATGGCCGCTCGGCTCCGAAACATTGGAGGAGGAGGCTTTCAACAAGGTCGTTCCACGTTTGAAGGCACTGAAGGTGAACCGTGTCCAGCCAGAGAACCATGCCACTGCTTGCACGCACACGCACCCCGTTTTCTGCAACTGCAAAACTAGGCCTATAATAACTGCAAAATAATAGGGCTACAGTATATTTTTTTTACTTCTGTTGAAACTTAATTTAGTTTCACGGTTACATCTGTCATCTTGTATCATAACGTTGGTTTAGTGATAGAATGGAAATTAGAACGATGCCCCTCAGAATTGTTGACCGTGTACACACGAAAATCCTATGAACATTTTTATTCATAGCTTGCTAAGTTCTGTGTACGTGCTCTGCTTAAGTATTTTTTTTTAAAACGCCGGTGTGAACAAATTTGTCCATGCTGGCGTATTAAAGAATGCGTAAGCAGAGCACGTACGCAGAACTCAGCAAGCTATGAATAAAAAATCTTCATAGGCTTTTAGTGTGTACTTGGCGATGGTGCGGGTCGAGCGACCGATGTGGCGTCACGCCCGTCCTGTGGTCTGTGGAGGGCCGCCGGGGCGGTGGGGGCGAGGGCCCAGGGTCCAGGGGTTGGAGGGCTCAGCATGCTCGGGTCACGCCAAAATCCTTGGACTGAAGATTTCCTATTATGAAGTTATGGGGACCTCGGGGCCGGGCAGGCGACCCGCGGCGACCCTTGCGAAGGGTTGTGTCCGGCTAGGTCATCTGGGGCGAGCATTATTTGAGGGAAGAGGGGTGGGGATAGAGAGAGAGAGGGAGAGAGAGGGAGAGAGGGAGA
>NW_026267150.1:1262919-1266807 GCF_000697945.3 Frankliniella occidentalis
ATACCCGGTACTTACTTCGTCAAATTCATGGGTTTTCAAGAAAGGAATATTTCTAAATGAGGCCCCATATTGGTAATTGTTAAGAAAGCCAAATCTCTCGAGACTTTGCATCCATCTGTTCTGGTCGCTTAAAGCTGCTACATAAATAAAATGAAGTTAAAATGTTATTTTCCTAAAGCTGCTTCTGCACTGTGAAAAATACTCGTAAGTTTACAGGAAAATTTTCCATGATAATGTGAGTCCGTAAAGTTACAACTTGAAGTTGTAAAATGACAATACCTTCCTATCGACTTAGAATTAATCAAGGAGCAAGAATGGTCCGCCGTAAATTTACAACATTATTTTGTAATTCCAAATTACAAGAAATGTCGTAACTTTACGAGGAAATTTTTCACGTACAGTGTGTGGTTGGAGTAAGCCTGGATGAAGGCTCGACCAATCAATTAATTCTTTCCGCTATCATTACTCGAGAGACTGGAATTGTGCACGGGAATAATGGACCCTCTATGCATGTCCATCCTCGTTCCTCTTTTAAAACGTCTTCGGGCTTTCTCGGGACGGACTTGCCATTTTCTGGGGGCTGTTTGATTATTTTCCAGCAAGTTACCGGTCGTTTTTGAATCTTGAATCTTTTCTAATGCCTTACAGGGGAACTTCGTCAAAGTGAAATGATCCAGACGCACGGCAGGCATCTGAGGCTCATTCCCGTTGATACAGTTTTCCAGTAAGATGTTTTAGAAAACGAATAGGGAAAGTCGTAGTCGTTTTCACCGTGCCCTTCGCGACATATTGAGCGTTGTCGTGGCGCTGTCGTTGGGCTTGTCCACATCTCTGCGAGCGAAGCAAGGGCCAAGTTGGCGCGAGAACCGAGTGGAATTGCCGAATCAGACCATCTCCGCCGTGAAGAAACTTTCTAATGGAGTACAGCAGTCTCTTTTTTCCGCACCGCCCTCGCCTACTTGCGCTCTTTCCCCCTTTCCCCGCCCATCGTCATCTGCTCGTTCCACCGACCCCTTCCATCTTTTCTCTTACCATACCCCCTCCTTCTTTCCCCTCTTTTCCTTGTGCACTTCCAAACTATATACCAGGTGGCTGACTCCACGCCGCGCACTTTCATAGTTATACTGTACCGCATGCTCGGGTGCGGGTGGTACGAGGATATTTTTTACAGTGACACCTTCCCAGTGTCTGCTCGCTTCTGTATGGTTTTAAATCTGCTCGGAAAGGGGGGGGGGGGAAGTGGTTGATTAGCATGTAAAGCGGTGGCTATCAACACACTGAAATACTTTTTCTTTCTTCTTTGGCACTAGACGACTATATGGATGTGTAATGATCCCGGCAAAAAAAATAAAAAAATGACCGTTTCTCGTCACCTACAATTCGGGGTGTGGGAAAAATGTCTCTAGCCCTGATGAAAAGTGCTAATTACAGCAGGCACTCTCTAAAAGTAGAAGTATACTTTTCGGTCCTTACAACTTTCTGTTTTATATTGTACTCATTTATTGTGAACTAAAAAGAAGCAGTATTTTTCACTATCTCTGCGGATAGGCTCATCCCGCACGTCGCGGCTGTCGCAGCCCTGTCAATAGTCGGGCGTTCTCCGCCCCCTAAACGTGACGGAGCAAATTGAAAGAGGGCAAAAAAGGACGGCGAACAAACAAAAAGAAGTTTGCACACACACGCACACACGTGCACGTTCACACACCCTCATGCGCGTCGCTCGCTTGAGAAAAAAAAATGCGGAAAAAAGTCCAAAAAGACGGTTGAGCAGGCGGGAGAATGGAGGGGAGAGGGTGGAGGTCGGGAGGGATGGATGGATGAGGAGAGCAATGATTCAACTAGGAAAGGGAAAATCGGAAAAAATATAATGTGATTGTTTACCCGACCCTCAGATACTCTTGACTTTTGGTCCTTCACTTTATTTTTTATAGTTTTTGCTTGCGGTAAATGGATCAATTTATTTTTTCAAAGGGTTTATTTTAGAAAAATAGGTGATTTTAAACGCCTTTTCCTCTACTGCGGATCTGGATTGAACAAAGTAGGATCACTAGCCATTTCGCTCATCGATACATTGGACAAAGACAAGTAACCTCTTTTGAGCCTCCTGACGCCTGATATCCATCACTAACATCTAAGAAGGACGACTCACTGATCCTATCTACCCACGAATCCATACGTGTCCTCAGACTGCTTTTCCACACACATCGACATTTTCTTATAGGCACTTGAATAAAACGACGGCATCAAATTTTCAAATTGATCACAAATACATGTTTGTCATGACGGTTAAAAGTCCTTGCGTGAGCTGTTTCTATCGTCGCTGTACAATGATGATCGGTGAACTTGGGAACCTATCAAAAATTTCATTTTCTTTCAAAAAAGATATCAATAAATTGAAAAAGAAATGCGGCTGGAAGAAATTCCTCCTTAGCCCACCAATCAAATTTGCACAAGAACGTTCAGAAACACAAAATGAAAATACCACTTAAAGGACACACATTATGTTAAAAAAATATGTCCGATTTATAAAAGCCACTTAATTTATGAGTATCGCATGTGTTATGTCATCTTGTTGATGCCAACTTACATAGTTTACGAGTCACGTACTTTTAAAACTCACCATATTTGTGCGCTGACTGATTAAACTAAAACAAAACAGGAACACCACTTTTTTGTCTTCGGCGATGAAATCAATTATCACTTGTTCATTCGCACTTACAAGCACACACACACTCATACAATATACAAATATGGCAATAAAAATCGCATCATTCGCAACATAACAATCATAGTTTCAATTCTGTAACAGTTAGAAAAGATACAATCATATTAAAAAAAAGAATGATTCAAAAAGACACACAGACACTCACATTAGGCACGTCGGGGCGTGAATGTCCTGGCCCCTGAAATGAACACAATGTGGAGAACACCCACTTGGGGAAAAAAGTTTACATGACGTTTGGAGTTTGGGGGAAGCGTGGTAGGGTGTTACAGTGATTCAAGCGAAAAATAACTCTGTATATATATATTTAACCCTGGCTGGGCAGGTTTGCCACGCGCAGTGATATATTAAACAACAAGTCTGCAATTAAAGGTTTGTGAACATTGTGTATAATTTTATACTTTTTGCCAGAGGCAATACCGTACAGGAAATGTATCTTCCTAGGGGCCACTGTTTAAAGGACATTTGGTGCTACCGAAGTAAATACTGAGCCACGAGTCGAAAACGTTGTTTGCAGACCTTTCCTTATATATCAGATTTGCGAGTACACACGAGACACGATGGCATTACGTTAGTGTGTACATTAAGGGAAAAGGATCGATAACTCGTGGCCTAGGATTTTTTTGTATTGTGCTTCACAAACTTTAACAAATGGAGGTTCGGAAGCTGTCTCAGCATAAGCATTTTATCTATGGTTAAAAATCTTCAGTCACAAAGCATCCTGTTGTGTTTACAAAGAATGACACGTCTACTATCAAAGCTATTGCGCCGCTGCGTTGCCCGCCCGCAGGCAAACGCAATCAAACAAATGAAAGCGCTCTTTCTAGGCATGGATATCACATTGATTATTTTCCGTACAAAAACTACTACAAATTATAGTATTTACGAGTTATGTATAGGGGGTGTGACACACATGATATACACTGTTAAAATAATTTTACGTCTTTAAACAAAAAAAAAGTTACTGGTAATCTTGTTGCTCCAGAGCACTTCACGATTTCACGAAAAAATTCGTACAAAATATCAAAGGCTTTTGAGAATTTGCTCATTTGAGACAAGAACTCATTTCACTCATCTTTCATTTCTTCAGGAATATACTCATTTCATTGTTTTTTGTGATATGGCCTGAAATTTTCGAGCTTTAAATTATTGTGTGAAATCACGAA
>NW_026267150.1:1266857-1268521 GCF_000697945.3 Frankliniella occidentalis
GGGGGTGCTAACGTGACATTAAAATCGGAGCAGGAGCTTGAGCCACCTTCCGTTCCATTACGCTGTTCTGGATTATCTCGTATTAGGAGACTTTTGAAGGATACTAGAAAAACCTGAACAGCGAACAGACGGGCCAAAACGCGAAGGGTGGGGTACCGTGGTACCGTTAGAACACTGATTTAACTGTTATTTGTGGTTGGTTCTCGTCTTTATTCTGAGATGGGGTCTTCATCTTCTCTAAATCCTAAATCACCCGGTACGCAGGGTAGTTGCGGAGTTTGCCTACTCTAGAAGCCCAACGAGCGCGGAGCGAGTAGGCAATCTCAGAATCCGCAACTCTCGAGTTGCTTGCCCTCGGCGCCCGCGACCCTCCACCCCGCTCACGGCTGGAGCTGGCAAAGACCGACGACGATCGCCAAGTCTGCTGGAAACTCAGGCCCAACTCCTCCCGCGCCCCCCGTCCCCCGTCCCCCCTGCTGCGCGCCGCCGCGCCTGTTCGACAGTCCGCGCCCCTGGCTGGAGGGCCTGTCGTCTCGGCCCGGGCCCCGGTCCTGAATCTCGTCAAGGTGGTGACCAACTTCGACTTTTGCGCGCGCAGAGCCGAGGGTGCCGGCGCGCGCTGGCCCACGAACTGCACCCGCACTGGCTAATGAAAGACGGGAACTTTGAGTAGGCCACGCTGGCTGGGAAGGCACTGATTATTTATCAACTATTCACAAACAACCTCTCTCCCGCCATCTGTATCACACACACACGCACACACACACACAACAGCAGTGTAAAACTAGGGGGGGGGGGAGAAATTGAGGGAGATGCGCATGACTAGTTGTTCGCGCATAGAAGTCTTGTTTGTGATTGTGAGCGATCATCTCCCCCCGCCGACGGACAGGCTAGAGAGGCCGGCAGGAAGGGTGAGGTGGGGGGCTAGTCACCTTCAGGAAGTGTATCTAGGTCGAGGAGGCCCGGACACGAGCCCTCTGTCGCGATTGGCTGTTCCCCGCTCCCCCTCTCCTTTCACGACCCTGCCTGTCTGTAGCAATGTGTCTGCAGGGTCTCTGCAGCGAGCCCGGGGCTGAGGGCGACCCTGGTGGGCCTAAGCGGGACACTGATTTTAAATCGCTGCAAAGCGAGGTGGGGGCCGAACTTGAACAATTAGGTCGACACCTACCGTAACAATCCTCCGAAAACTTCGGCAGGCCGCACTGCTATTCAAATAATGTGACACAATTCACATTGTGTAGAATGTGACGTCACAGTATTTGATTACAGTGCGGCCTGCCGAAGTTTTGGGAGGATTGTTACGGTAGGTGTCGACCTAATTGTTCGAGTTACACCCACGCCTCGCTTTACAGCGATTTTAAATCAGTGTCGCCATGACATAGATCTGTCAAAATCTTGCAACCATAGAACTCTGGCCTGGAAGCTTATAGGAGCCTCTATCGAAAGGGCCAGACTCAGACGAGACGCCTCAAAGGCATCAATTTGCCCATCGTGAGGCAACCCAAAGGGCATCGCCCCCCCCTTTGGGGCAGGCCTGCCCCGGGACTGCTCCTTGTCCCACACACTCGACGCTGTCACGCCCCAGACGCCACCGCCACAGCCCACCTGGTGCCCGTATAGCCTGTTTACGGGTGCCGTAAAGATCAGTAGTGAGTGAAATCCTT
>NW_026267150.1:1269436-1270573 GCF_000697945.3 Frankliniella occidentalis
CAGACGAGACACACAAGTCCAGCATTTCCAGTGGCGAATACCGGCCCCGCGGTATGTTCCCTACCGACGAACGTTCCTCAGCTCGCCTGCAGAGTATAGCGACCCTCCAGTCCAGGGTCGCCGCGTTTCCTTTCCCTAGAGGAGATGCTGATCTAAGGCTGGATTGGATGCGTGCATACTGAACTGTTCCTTAGCGAAGGTAAACGAGATTACGCCCCCCCCCCCCTTCCTCACTATCCTCCTTTCTGGCGTCCCTCCATACCCTTCGGGTCTTTCCCCAGGGAGGAAACCATCTGGCCGACGTCCTTGGTGTGCTCGATGCTCGGGCCGCACGAGCCTCTGCTCAAGCCCACCCCAGGGGCCGGCGGGGTCGGTCAGGAGTCCCCGGTTGCTGCCCCAACGAGTCAAGTGGGACATGGAGAGGTCAGAGTGCGCCGGGGTGGCTGGGGCGTGGCGCGGCAGGTTGTAGCAGCTAGAATACAGGTCAAGTAATCGCTCAGCCTGCCCGGCCAAGCCTGCAGAGCTGGAGAGTCTCATAAGGAGGCACAGGTGCCGACGGAGTCACCCTTTCCCTCCCTCCTCTCAAACCTACACTGTGCATGCACTCTTAAAATCTCACTAAGAAAGTATATGTTAGTATTGCGAAATTTGTCCTTCAGTATTGTGAATCTCTCCTTCTTAACATGCAGAATGGAGGGGGTGTACTTGTGTACTTGTGCAACCTCCAGCTGTACGGGCGTACTTGTGAAAGGAAACCTTGCTCGTTTTGCACAGTTTGAACACGCAATACAACCGGGCGTTTGTGGCGGCGGCCGTAACTGACAAAAACATTTGTCATATACTTAGAGTTAAATCAGGTAAATTTTTCGGTCTAACGGCATTTTTAGTTATTGTTTATATGTGAAATGCCGCATTACGCAGGCCCCTTCTCTGGTCAAAACCATTAGACATATCAGCGTGGGCCTCGAAATCCGTTCCAAGGGCATCCGGAAATCCTCCTTTCAAAACATGATTGATGCCGCATCGTTCGACCAGCTTGGAGCTACCTAATAAAACAGACAAATCTTCACGTAGAAATACATAAAAATAGCAAAATAGATGAATATTAAAGGAATGAGTAGCATTGGAAAAGAGGAA
>NW_026267150.1:1277228-1278432 GCF_000697945.3 Frankliniella occidentalis
CATTTTACTGAACAAGAATTAATCTTCTCTTACGAATACTTCTGTTACATTACAAGGCTTCTTCCTTGTGAGTAATGTGCACACAGTTGGGTTTCCAGTGGTTGGTCCGGTTGGTGGAAAGGGGTGCGAGGGGAAGGGGGTTGTAGGTTGAGTTAGCAGAGTGCTTTAGGATTGGAAGTAAAACTCCCTTGGCTGGTCTGAGTTTGAAATTGGAAGCGATTTGGGGGTCGGGGAGGCCTGGGCCTGGACAGCCGCCTCGCTCGAGCTCTCGGTGAGCTTGGGGAGGGTGGGTGAATGCCGACCCTCGCATCCAGGTCGATTAGAGTGTACTCTGTACTCCCGCGTTGCAAGGGGCCAGGCAGAGTCGGACATTGAGCGGCTGGAAGTTAATGTAATGGAGCTTTGTCACGTTTATACCCACTCACACAACCTCTCACACTTAGGTCAACTGTCTCTGTTGAACAAGGGGCAAACATTGTTCTTGAGTACTTGTTACACATTAAGAAATCTGGTTCGCCAGTGGTTTCTCAAGTGGAAAACGTGCCGTTTAATAAAAAGGTGTTTCATTCTTGGAAAGGCGAGCTGCGAGCCTCAATCTACAAAAATATTGTACCAAAATACACTTATCGTACCGTGTATCAGACCCACGACACAGCAGTACAAGGGTTTTGCCTTCTCGCTCCGTAAGGCGCCGTGGCCCCTAGGTACCCCGCAACACTGTGGTGTCGTAGCCCTGTAGCCCTAACACACGACACAGTATCTATATATAGCCATGTACCCCTCCGCGGGGTCAAGTACCGGTTGGGGTCGAGAGGTGTAGAGACAGTGAGCTGGATAAATTGATGAAACAAGTTTGGCCTCTTATGTGCGAGGCGAGGGGGTGGCGGTGCGTCGGCGAAAGTCTCTCAGCGATGAGTTACGCTCCACCTTGACACCGCCTCGCCAGGCCACCTCACCCATTCATACCGGACAGGCCGTACAGCAGTGGGCTATTATGTATCCTCATTTCTCTGATTTTCTTACGTTATTTTTTTGTTTTATTTTCTTTGCCTTAATAAAAAAAACCTCGTAGACTTCCCGAGTTTCAGTAGAACGCACATTGCACGCCAACCGCACCTAATATGCGTTCCATCCCGCGTTTTGAAGATTCTGTTCAGTTTGAGTTTTCTCTCACAACGCGAACCTTGAAGTACCGGGGATCGTC
>NW_026267150.1:1281504-1282070 GCF_000697945.3 Frankliniella occidentalis
GTGCAACTCCTCTGTTGTGTACTTCCAATACAGTGGGCGTCATAAAAGTGGTGTTCTGTTCAACCAAAGAGTTAAACACTTGCAAACGTACATCTCCCACGCCCCCCAAAAAAAATAGAAATAAAAAAATAATCTGAAATTTTAGAGATCTAAATCTGAACGTCCTCGATTTTACTATTTTGCTCCATTTTGGTGTACTGTTGATGTGTTAACAGTCGTACGACAAATTAAAAACTGTAAATTATGCACTGCCTAACGAATCTTTTACTTGGAGTGTTGAGATGTGGGTCAAGGTGAAACGGCTTATATTGCTGTCTACGCGCTTCCAAAAGAAATATACGGACCAAGTCCTGCCACCCCCCTTTTTTTTTCTTCACCTTTCTTCTATTCTCCTCGACTCCACTCTCCCCCGCTGGGTGCGCGACAAGGACAGAGCGAATGAAGTGGCGCGGCGCATCTCCCCCGAGAGCGACAAGGACGGAGTGGTGGCGCGTGGCGCATCAAACATTCATTGCGTCACACACCACGGCGTGCAACCGGAGAGGTATGCTGTGTGTCTTCCAGAG
>NW_026267150.1:1282120-1291767 GCF_000697945.3 Frankliniella occidentalis
CGGCGTGGACGATCGGAGGTGGCAGATGTTGCTTGGGACGAACGGTATTAGTTTTGGGGCAGCAGCAGCTGACGAGTCGGGTGGGTTTAGGGGAGGGGGGAGGGAAGGGTTTGGAGAAGTGAGGGAGGAGGGTTGGGAGACGGCTGGCTCTAGTGGAGGAGACAGAAAAGGCACTCGTAAACGAATTTATTGTACTGACTTCCTACTTATAACGGCATTCTTTGTATTGTGTCTTTGCATCCTCCGCCTCTTTTTTCCCCCAAAAGCCAAAGAGTCGGCTGATGCATTCTTTCTGGTGCGTGTCTAACGTTTGTCGTGACTCCGGTCTGACGTCTGTTTTGGTGCACGCGCCCCGCCGCGTGCATTCTATATTGTTATTTTCCAAAATTAGTGAACTCTTAAGCACGTCCGCGGCAGCGGCGTAAAATGTTACGTATTCTATTCCATTATTTTTGTTTATTGTGAAAACATATTTCAGAATACCAGGAAGGGGAGAAAAGATCAGGAATTTGTCCAGTGGTGTCGGTCAGAGGGTATGGAGTGTATAAGAAAACCCTCTCCATGAGCAATTTTACATTATTGACAGCGATGTCGCCGGTTCTGTCGCACAAAAGAAGTAGAAAAAAATGCTGAAGAACTGTGGCTTGAGGAAACGGGGAGTTTAAGGGGGGAAATGCGACAGGATTTTGAGGACAAGGGCAGGCAAGGGCGAGGATGAGACTAGGGGTCTCTGGAGCTGGGCGCTTGTCAGATGGTAACACGACCGGCTGGTGTGAGAGAGAAGAAAGGGGGACCCTTAGGAGTGCGTTATAGGTCCATTCCGGAGGTGGTTTGAGGGAAAGGAGAGGAGGAGGTTCTACTTCACATGGATGGCGGGCGGGGGCATAAAAGTGGGCGGCTCCCGCCGGAGCTGTGCGCAGCGGAGGAGGGGTTTGGGGTGGAATTGGTGAGAGTTCGTCGCCTTGTCTTACTGCGTGTGCGGTAAGTAGTAGAGACTCCATCTCCGTCTTCGGCAAAGAAGCGGAAAGGCCGTGGGAAAATAAACGTCGACGACGGCTGTGAAACTGCTCAAAAAAGTGTACACATGATTGTGTCTTGACAATCATTGTTTGAGATTGTGTGTAATTGTTCGTGATTGTTTCAGATTTTCAGTTAAATAGTGTGACATGTGACACATTTTGGAAAATTGTGTAAGAATTTAACTTGAATGTGCCGCGGTTGTGTGACTGGGTCGTGATTGTGTCTGATTGTTTCCGATTGTGTCATGATTGTTTCTGAATGATTTTCTGCGTATCGACTTGGAATCAAAAATAGATCGATAGCTCGAGCTAGAGTGCACGCTCAAAGTGACTGCTTGGCTTCCAAGCAAAAGTGGTAATTTTCAAGCAAAAAGTGCTTGGAAATAACCGCATTCGATTGGAAACCGAGCAATTCCTTTTAGCGTGTGGGAGGTTGTGCGACTGGCGTGGCGATGGCAAATTGTAAAATATATCGCACATTTACAAATATATTTTTCACAGTAGATGTAACCTTCAACCTGATAACGTCTGTGGTCTTGAGCCGAGGGGGAAACGAATAAGGTAATCCCGGGTATTCCGGCTGGGGTAATCCGAGGAAATTTTGGGGCAATCCGTGAAAATTTTGGGGTAATCTGGGGTAATCCTAGAATAAAAGCAACGTAATCCGGAGGACACTCCGCAAGTAATCCGGGTAATCCGTAATCCGGCTGACACAAAGTTTAACAGTGGTTTCCCCCTCGTCTTGAGCCCCCGTCCCCTCCTCTACCAGTTTGTCACCAATTGCCAGCCCTCGCTACACATTAGTTGTACCGGGCCGCAGCCTTTGTGGGTGTTCCCCCTCCCCCTTTACCCACTTCGCTCAACTGCCCCTGGCCTGCTTGGCGTGCTCCGCTTGGGCTTCGAGGTGAGAACTCGTAAAAGTGTAATGCTGCCGACTGGCGCCGAACGATACATTTTGCAATGATGACTCTATGCCTGCGGGCGGGAGCAGAGTCAGAGGGTAGTGTGAGAGCGAGCGAGAGGAGCATACATACCTTTTCATCGCAAAGGGAAGCAAATCGAGCAAATTCTCTCTCTCTCTCTCTCTCTCTCTCTCTCTCTCTCTCTCTCTCCGATCCCTCCCTCACAGCGTTGCAGACTGTAGAGCTTTGGTTAGGCGTGCCGTGCAGCGTGCAGGCATTTTGCCGTGCGGCCGCGGCACAAATTAGAGAGCTCGCCTTGCTCGCCTGCCCTCTCTCCCGCTGGCTTCGGGCCGCCCCACACGCTTCCCTCCGTCTCGCCTCTCTTTTCATTTCTCTGTAAAAGCTCCCGTCCCACTTACACCTCTCTCCCCATACGTTTCTCGGAGACCCTCCTCCCTTTCTCTTTCATCTCTTACGTGCACACACTAATCCAGCCACACAATGAAGAAAATCGTTCTTTCATTTCTCTAAACATGGGTTCTGTATACTGCCAACAAAAATTGTTGTTTACAGTAAATAAATGACTTGTTTTAAAAACGCCTCGCCCTCAGAGTAATGAATATCAATGTTTGAACACGATCTCGCATGGGTTCTACTGTTTCGTCCCGCTATCGCACCACGCTAGCCGGTCAGATTTCCTTGACATTATCCGTAGTGGCCTTGGTGGGAGGGAAGGGCAGCAGGGAGCTGAGCTGAGCGAAGCCATCCCCCTTCCCCTTGTAGGGAATTACACCCTAATTGATCAACATTAGCCACCTCCCTCTTGCACCCCATCGCTTCCGCCCCTCCTCCCACGCCGTTTCAGCTTCTGCGTGCGAACCCCTGCTCCGTCGCGAGACGGCCGTATCCTCGACGAGATTCCGCTGCTTCGCCTCCCGCTCTTGCTAGCAGAGCAAACCCACCAGCAGTTGCAAGCTGCAACTCTACGAATTTGCCAATAAAAGCAGCTCGCTGACTTTCGTCCGATGTTTGATTAGGTCCTGGGTCAAAATCCGGAGCGAATTTCCGCGTGTTCGTTATGTATGAGTTGTATAACGTCAGGTAAAGCACGTAGAACTGCTGCATAGTTGCTGCTGCCACGCCTAAAATTTGCGCGGAGAGATAGAGAGAGAGAGAGAGAGAGAGAGAGAGAGAGAGAGAGAGAGAGAGAGAGATAAATCAAGTGTTCAACTGGCGAGCACATGAAAGTGCTCAACTCATGTTGCACACTTTTACGTGTTCAACAGTACAGTTGAACACTTGGCCCTGTTCAACTTTAGGGTTTTCCAATGGCCATGAACCTTTGGACACTTTTAAGTGTCAACACTTTAAAGTATTCAAATATACAGTCAAACACCGAAAAGTGTGCCCCATAGTGTTGAGGACCTTATGCACGCCAGTTAAACACTTTATTTATCAGTGCACACAGAGAATAGTAATGTGCACATACTTTATGTCATTTTATTGCTCGTTTGTATTGTGCATCATTTGATTAAATTGGGTTGATTGACGAATATAAGAGAGCCAAGAGTGCTAAAATTGCGTAGAGAAAAGAGAGAGTGAGAGAGAGTCCATCCCAGTGAGAATTTTTTTCTGGCGACATTGTTTCGACATGGTTTTTTACGTCGTTTCGACTTAAAAGTGGTCCTGAAATCGACGGCTTTTCGACAGTTGATGCCGTTTCGATGCCGTTTCGACGTTTCACTGTCGAAAAGCCGTCGATTTCAGGACCACTTTTAAGTCGAAACGACGTAAAAGACGATGTCGAAACGATGTCGTCGGATAAATTTCTCACTGGGATGACATTGCACTTGCAAATGATGGACCAAAAATCACTGTTTCAAAACTCCTTGCGAATTTCACGGCCGCCGTGTAAATTTATCTAAATTTATGTTGTTATAATTTTCTTAGCACTGTAAAAATTCTTTGTCACGATGACTAAAATACCATGGATAATTTTTAGTACAGGGGTGTCGTCATGGGTTTTTTCGTCACATCATATGACGACACCCCTGTACTAAAAATTATCCATGGTATTTTCGTCATCGTGACAAAGAATTTCTACAGTGAACATAAGCAGTCAATGTCGCTCCTTGACGACAAATTTGCCTTATTAAGACGAGAATCTCATCACACAGAAGTAATTGCGTACAACTTTCAGCGTCAAGGAACGACAATGACCGTTATACAAGCTAAGCTGCCAAGAAAATAACTACAAAAGTGTCGACAACATTTTTAACAGTGCACACACCGGTATAGCATAGGGCTTTACCTGTGTACATGGCCGTATACACAGCTACTTATATCTATAATCTTATGTCGTTGCGCAATGCAGTTTTCTATATAGTCGTGTAGATTATCCCAAATCCTCTTGTTTGTTGGACAAAGGTTTACTCCCATAGTTCTAGAATCTATGAGTGCCATGGCTTATAGAGAAAGAGAAAGAGAGATAGGCAGACAGAGACTACGAGGGTGGGTGTGTTGAATGGCGTTGGTAAGTCGTAGCGGGGGCTGAGCTTTTGTCTATGCGGGCGCCCGGCAGCGAGAGAGGGGCTTTTGTCTTTTATGAAGCAGCAAACACTGCTGGGAGCGCGTAGTGTATTAGGGCGGGTTAGGGGGAATGGGAAAGGGGGGGGGGGGGCGTGACCCTGACCTCCACGCCACGTCACTCCACGGGTGGTTACCCCGAGCTGACCCCGAGGAGGGTGGGGGGCAGTGGATCCCTTCGGGTGAATAGCGTTGGCGGCCTCAAGTCGCGCCCTGAGGTGCGGGGTGGAGGTGAGAGGGCCTCGGGGCGAGCCGAGGGGTGAACCACACGGTCGCTGCCGCATTCCCCGCCGCGGCGCACGCGAGCCTGCAGGGCCTCGTGCACAAAGGGGCGTCGATCTCTGTCGGCCTGTACACTGCGGAGCGTCCTCGCGTAGAGCGCCCCGCGACGGAGTGGCCGGTATAGTAACTAAAGTTTTGGTTTATTTTTAATTTTATTCTTGGCAGTTTTTGTTTGCACACTGTGAAAAGGATCGTCGTAAATTTACAAAAAAAATTTAAACTCAAATTATAATTGAAGTTGTAAATTTACGACAGCACATTTAAATTTACGACAGCACATTTTTTACTCGCCAAGGGATTTGAAGTCGATACACACTGCATGTATTTTTACGTTTACAAATTGTAATTTTACAACTTGCGTCAAGGAAAATTTTCCTGTAAACCTACCTACTTTTTTTTTCACAGTGCATGCATTTTGCTGTGCGAGTCCACTATTATTTTGCCTGTCCATCTTTGCCCCCCACCCCCACCCCTCCAATTATTTGCGGAACACATGGGATTCCAACATATACCATGTCTTTCCGCTCAATCCCTGGATGGAGTCCCCGTAATAGAATTCCTATAAATGTTGGCTGTGACAGAAGTAGTAATAGTAGTACTACACCAACGAGTGGCGCGTGCAATGACCCGGCGGGCGCTGGCGGTGGCACGGGTGGAATGAGCTGCTGGGCTGAATCTCGGCAGTGAGTGGTGGAAAGGGTTTGGGGAAGATATCAATCGAATAGGACCAGCTGGCTTTGTTCCCGTGTTCGAGTTGGCCTCTCTCCACCCCACCCTCCCCCTTTTTGCCTGCCCCTCCCCTGTCAGCTGCCCGCTTTGTCCACCACACATGGCCGCAGCATACGGCGGCGCGTCCAGCCGCTCCAACTGCCCCGGAAAAGTGTTATTTGAATAGCCTGTCGTGGCGCCGCTCGGCTCGCCGCTCGGCGTGTTGCAGCTGATGCGCGCCTGCGCGGCTATTACACCAGGCCATGCGTGACTGCAACTGCTGTTAACTTGGGAAAGAGATGTTCAGTAAATGCATTTACTGCATTTACAGCATTTACTAAACATGTTTAGTGTTGCTATTTATACACGTCGTGTGTAATCAATTAGTTATCCCTTCACTTTGAAAAAGGAAAGGTGTTGTGTGTTGGTCTGACTGGTCCGAAAAGACCGCCTGTCTGAATATTATAGCACACCTAGAGTGTATATATCATATACCTTGTCAATCATGAATACGTAAAGTCTTTTATGAACTGAACCTTAGTGTCACTCCCGTCACTTCGCTCTCACGCCAGCCAGAGAATACCACGAAAATAACGCCTAGTCAATAATAGCGGTCAATAGCCGAGTCCCTGCTTGTGGAGGTCTTTCGCAGAAATGTCTTTTTCTTCGCTTATGCGTTGATCGGACAAACAAAAACGATATTGAATTCCGCCTTTAAATTTAGTAGTTTTGTGGAGAACTCTTCTACAGATGTGTCAAGAAAAGAGGAACGAGGCAGGGCGGCCATGCGCAGCTAAAGAGCTCATTTAGTGCGGGGCAACTTCATTTACCCGAGTGCTTCTACTTTACGTTTAAGTCTGCCTCTCCCCCCTCTCTCCCCGTCATCAACGCCACGCCATTTGCCATTTTGGTTTCCTCCTTCCGACCTCATTGCACCCCTCCTGTCAAAAAACGTCCTCGTCGGCTGTCACACAGTGAAATAAGCGCAAATTATCAAAGTGTGTGACTTTATTTCAAAAGTTCGATGTTTACTGCACTTTGCTGTCCTGGTCCACGATCACCGCCTTTAGCGACGCTAGACGCTTTCCTTTAAATTGTCCTCATGAGATAGGCTACATGACAAGCCAAAGAGCGAAATTGCACCGGCTCGATTTTATTCATGAAATTATTTAAATCTGGACGAGCACTGCCGCCAAAGGCTTGAGACTTTGCCCCCTCGGGGCTCAGTGACAGCCCTCCACCCCCTCCCCCCTCGGCGTACGTGTCGCTTGAAAGGACCCTGGAGGCCGGATGGAGGCGCGGTGCGGGGGCGGGGGCGAGAGGGGGAGGAAAATGGGAAAAGGAGGGGGAGGGGGTAAGTTTGGAAGCAAAATAAAAGCGCTAGTCCCCGCGCCGCTCCCCTCTCTCTTTATCAGGAGTACCTAGGGTCGGTCTGGGTTTGCCCTGCGCACACACTGACCCGCTCGCCTCCACCAGCACTCGTGCAGCCGCCGCGCTCACTGAGCCTTCAGAAAGCGGCTTCCTATGCAGAATGGATTCATTTGGGGAGCAACACGTACCACAACTAACGGAGGGGCCGGAGGAAGGGCACAGGGTGCTGAGGGCTCGCTAAGGGGGATGTGTTACGCCATTCAATGTAGAGTCCACTGTAAGAACGAAGGTATGACTCCAACACCCTTCCTGGGGTGCAAATGACTTTCGTGCCCTTACAGAAGCATTAAAACGTTAATACCCCTGGCAAGGCACCTAAGGCACCTACACTGACAAAAAACAAATCCTTGGCACTGGACTTTAAGTCCTCAGACCGAAAGTTTTTGACGCACTATAAACAATTTTGTTGTGTAGCGTTTTCACTCGATCGCTTTGTGCTTGCAGTCGCTCCGTGGGGACACGCTGTTCGCACGACGCTCAGCGCGTGTCACGGCGTCACGTGTAGCGCGTCGGTAAGTAGACCACCAGCTGCAGGACCAGCACCACCCGCTGCTGTGTTGTGTTCAGCTCGAGTCGGGCGCGCCGGCTATCAACACAGCGCTGGGAACGGAACGCAAGTTGAAAACTGGCGGCGCCCCGCTCTTATTTCCTTTTATCTGGCCTGCAAATCCTAATGGCGGTCTCGCCCCATAAAACTTTTGCCTGCTCAACCTTGCCACGCTCTGCCACGCCCGGCCCCGCCCCACCACGCCCGCTCGGCCGGCGCCACGGCTCGCCAAGCCGCGCGCTGCGCGCCAAAATTTTACCTGAACCTGTGGCGTGCCGGAGCCGAGCACGGACGGAGGAATGACTTGGGCCAACTTATACTCCTGTTCTCTTTCAAGTTGGATGACGAGGTAAAAAAAAAAGGGTCGTGGGGAGTGAAGAGGGCCACAAGTTACTGTGGCATTAAACTATTATTTGGTAGCCTCTCCTAACAGAGCTGCTACGACTCGTGGAACCGTGTAAACACGAGCGAGTGCTACCTCAGTGATCCAGCAATCGGAATACTATAACGAGCCTCTCTTCATAAAATTATTCAATTGCGGTGAATACTCTAAACGATGTAAGCCTCAAAAGCGTAACAAATCACTTTAATTTTCCTAAGTCACAAATTTAAGATGGATACTGTCCGGCACAATTATACAATCTAAATTCAAAGTTTGGGTGAGCTCACCCAAACTAGTTTGCACCCCCCCCCCCCTTTTTCCCAGTCGCTGCAGAGGCGGGATGAGGCGAGGTTAGTCAGAGGCGCATGGGCGTGGATGCAGGCTGTGCCGAGGCGAGGGCTGAACTGGACCGCGCTGGACGTGAATGAGAAGCCAGATTAGTCCCCGGGCAGTGCCTGCCTGTCCTGTCCGCACAGCTCGCGGTGGGGCGCCTGCAAAGCCCGGCTGCGTGCCCCGCGGCCAGTTATCGGCCTACACGCTAGGCGTTCGGCACTCAGCCATTAACTCGACGAACTGTCGTCGGCTGTGGCCGAGAGTGACTGCGGACTTCATGTTGCACTAAAACCGGGAAGAATGCGGTGGGGCCGTATGAGATAGTTACACCGAAATTTGCTGTACCTGACGTGCAAAAATTTTCAGTAATATTTTGTTTTGTATAAGTCCCTGTAAAGCGGCTGTTATTCAATATACCATAACCAATAGTAACCAATAGTATGACAAATATTTTGTTCGTATAATATTTCATAACTTAAAAATGCCGAAAGCTAGACTAATCTAATAGTTACGTCCAACTATTAGATGTACTGCCGCAATGAACTAACTAAGATTGAAATAGAGAGCTTTTTCTCGATTTAATTACTCTAGACTTTAAACTCAAAATAGCTGTGTGTTTTTGCCCGACTTTTCCAGTGTCAGTCCTGTCTTACCTTATACGTATAGAAATAGGCTTTTTAATCGCTGCGTTGTCCTGAAGAAAAAATCAATTGATAGGCAAGGTGAGAACTTTCTTTGATAGCGTTTCTCCCCTCTTGTCTCCATAATGCCGTAGTTCATCAAGCCACCTGTCCAAAGTTTCTTTCTGTATTTAATCTAGGACAGCGACACAAAGCCCCGACTGCAGTGTAGGCGGCCCGAGCGTGCATGAGGACATTACAGTGATGAACATCGCCCGGCCGGCCGTGTCGCCGAGCCATATTTCTCCTTCACCGGCGCGCCACGCCACGCCACGTCTTACTGCCATTAGGCATCGCCTCACACGCACCACACTCGGTAACGCCAACACCAAATCACCGCCTTGGCACGGCATCGTTACTTAAGCGTTATGCGCCAAGCATCGCCATTGCGTTGCCCATTGCCCACCCTCACCCCTGCATCATAAGATGCAATATATACAATGTGTTTTGACCTTTTGCATTTAGAGTACGCAGGCGCCACCCGTAGTAACACGAAACCGCGCATGAAACTATCGATCGACCGTCTGTGGATATGCGCAACAGCGCAGCCCGTTACTTTGAACGGGGACGAACCGTGAGGCTTACGTTGTTTGTTTTTCCATTTGATGAATAAACAAACAACTTATATAAATCGAGAACTCTCTTGCAGAAATGTGGAATTATTTTTGAAAGGTCACGAAACGCAAGCGTGATTTTCAAGCTCCGTAAGCTTAACGCAGACAATCAGGAATCGACTTTCATCACGCCGGGCGTAAAAATCACGCCTGTCGTGAGAAT
>NW_026267150.1:1296092-1298900 GCF_000697945.3 Frankliniella occidentalis
GTTAAAGGTATTTATAAGCATAATTTAACCATTCGTTTTCTGGATAGTAGTTGTTATTGGCCATGTGATTTTAAACTAGTAGTTTTTCTTCTTGATTTCAATGCAAATTGTGCTTTTGCCTCGCCAAATAAACTGAGACTCCTGCTGCCAAACGGTTTGTGAATCGCCATCCTTCGCCAGTACTTGGCAGAGCGCCTGCGAACCACGACATAGGCTGTCCCGCAAGACGTGAGTGCATTCTGGTTGCCTATCCCCAGTCTCGCAGGGGCTCCGGCCGAGAGGTGTCGGCGTCCGCTTGTAGGGCGGCGGAGTCGCGGCGCCACTGCAGCTGCTGGACTCTGGCCCACCGCACTGCTGAGTCAGGGGACAGGCCCCCCGCACCCTCCTACCCCCTCCCCACCCCCCCGGGCTGAAAAATGATAGCATGTACAAAAAGTGCTGGCAGAGGGCAGAGCTCTGCCAGTCCCGGCCGGGCCTACCCACTTGTTGCCGCCTTGCCCCGCTGCCCTCGGCCGCTACGCTCCGCCACGCCCCGCTACGCTCCGCCACGCCCCGCCACGCCCCGCCACGCTATGCAACGCTCCACCACGCCCCCTTGGTCGTGCAAGATGAAGCACCCCAGTCATTGTAGCTCCGCTGGACGTGTGTGCGCGCGCGCGCCCTATCGGATGGCAGGACATCTGGCGCGCGGCGGGGGAGGGGCTGGCGCTCGCGCTGGGCTACTTGAGGATGACAAAGTGGCAGTGTCCTGATGTGGGCTTGAAAAAAACTCAGTTCCGTCCGGTGTAGACGAGCTGGCGGGGCCGGGCCAATAACTGACCACCGAGAGGCGTTGTATGCCTTTTCGTGTCTGAAGGGCCCTCCCTTCCCCTTTGGCTGACGGTGATTGTGCGTTCCGATTTCAAGAGCAAGCTCTGTATATAGTCTGCCTGTTGATCGTGTGGGCAGCAACGGTTCCCGTCGCACGAGATAGTAATTCGACCGGAGAAGTGGTCGAAATTGATCGTAATTGGGCAAGATGACTCTGATAACAAGGCCAGCGGGGCGGGTGTGTCGCTCCGCCTCCCTAACAGTCCTGGACTGGGCACCACTCCCATCGTCAATAACACACACTGTGTCAACTGTGGTCGTTCATTCTCAATGCGGGTTTTGCTTAACAGTGGACTGCTACAGGAGAACCCTACCTGCACCCTCAAACATTGTTCTCGATTTCAGTAAATTCTGCACTGATAACCTACGTGTGCAACTGCTTAACACCTGAAAGTGTGCAACTGCAGTTGAATACTGGTACGTGAAGTGTGCAACAACAAGTTGAATACTTGTAAGTGGTTGAATACTTGTAAGTGAAGTGTTCAACTTAGAAGTAGTACACTTGCAAATGGTGCAACTCAGTAGATAGGCACTGGAAGTGTGCAACTCCTCTGTTGTGTACTTCCAATACAGTGGGCGTCATAAAAGTGGTGTTCTGTTCAACCAAAGAGTTAAACACTTGCAAACGTACATCTACAATGTTGAAACATTTGCAAGTATTCAACTTGCAGTTGCACACTTGGTTTATCAAGTGCATGTTGTGCATAAGACTTGTAGTTGTTCACGTCATGTCCTGCATTTACAACTGTAGTACTCAATTACTCATAAAACTGATAGTGTACGACACTTCAATGTGTTTGACAGAATTTGGATCGAGGCTCAATTCATGTGAAGACCCTCACTTAGCTTTTTTTAATGTTAAAAATTTACTGTCGCGATGAAAAATAAGTTAAGGCTAATTTTGAAATATGTTTGTAAAATGAATGAATCATCAAGAGTCAATTACAGATTATTCGCAACACTGAAAGACAAACAATTTCGTAATTTTGCAGATTTCTATATAAGTAGTGATAAAATGAAATTCGTATTTCGCTGAATATGGGTTATTCCTTCCAAAACATTCATGCCAATTGACTAAAACTCTTACGAGTGTAAATGTAAAGGGATGGTTTTGTTCTTGCGAAAAGGCAACGTTTTCGTGTACATTTAGACCGGATGCATTTCCCCCTAAAACTAGACAAACCCTAAGTTTTACACAATCTGTCTGAATTAAGGTACAAAATTGCATCTGGTCTGGATGTGCACGAAAACTTTGCCTTTTTGGACACATGCCTTTACATTCAAAGTGTAATCATAACAATCTCAAACATAAGCCTATTCGCATGTAAATTGTAGGTTCGTTTGCTATGTAAAGGCTGATACTCATCATGTTCCTTGACACGCCACAGCACCAGCAAGCCACGTCATTCGTCATTGCCGTTGGTAATCACCTGAAACACAAAAAAAACAAAGGTTAAGGTTAGCCAAATAAGTAAAAAGTGCCTCTTTATCCTTGTTTTTTCTTGCCTCTGTCTGTTCATCTTTCATCAGCGTCTGAGATTATGCGGGCCGTCATGGCCATTGTCTCCGGGAGGGCGTGCCACCAGCTTGCCCACACAGCCACCGCGGCGTGCATTTTTCATACCCCCTTTCTGACCACTGAGCTGACGTGGCGCTCTGTGCCGTGGTGTGGCGAGGCGCGAGGCCTCCACCGGCCGCAAGTTCGATCCCTCTCCTTCTGATCTAAATTCCTCCCGCGCGCTCATCGTGGTCGGGCGTCGTAATCAACCCCCGCACCCCTCCCACCCACACTCCACCACAGAAGGTCCTTCCGACATGAGCCTGTAGCGCGGCGCGCACAGCAAAGCCAACCCCTTCGCTTTATTGCTTTTGACTCATATTGATCGGGCGCTGCTTTCAGGGGAAAGGGAGACGGACGGAGATAGAGAGGAGAGGAAA
>NW_026267150.1:1304050-1306386 GCF_000697945.3 Frankliniella occidentalis
CGCCCCGCTGCGCCCCGCTGCGCCCTCGGCCCTGCTCGATAAAGGAAGGGCTCTCCAGAGGGGCTCTCACGGTGCGCTGTCAGCGGCGACAGACAACCTCCCGGAATCAATTCGGAATGGCACATTCCGCGCCGGGCGACACGCTGCTGCAACTGAATACTGAGATGGGGAAGGGGCGGGGGTGAATTGGGTTTTCGTCAGGTTCTGACAAACGGAACACTACTTCTGCAGTCTACGGCCTGTGGTGCTGCGTTGACTGAGAGCGATGCATTACAACTTGACTGGTTTATTATTCAGCTCGCCTCGGGCTCTAACAGCTAGCGGCGGCGCCCGCTCGTGGCCCGGTAGCTCTGCTGGCGCGACCTACCGCCTATGAAAAACTGCTGTACCCCCCCTTCCCCGCACAACGGTCGTGGGTAGAAGCGCGGCCGTGAGGAGCGGCCTAGTCCGGCAGTGGCCGGGGGCACTGACCGAAGTTGGAAGCTGTACACGAGAGCTGGCCAGACGGCGTAGGGGGCGCTCTAACCTCGAGTAGTCTAACCGGATAAGAACTAACAGAGTTTGAGTGGTGACACAAAAGTTGGAAAGTTTGAACTGACAAACTAAAAAGTTCTAATGTTTAAACGTTAAAACAATAAAGATACATTAACAGTAAAATTAAAGTGGTATGGTAAAACTATAAAGTGATATGTAAACCGTACCATAAAGTTAGACAGTTGTTTTATAGAAATGTGGATCGAGTTTGACAGTTGCAACTGTCGATGGAGACTGGTGTCGAGGGCTCAGCTTCTGAACACCGTCATGTCGAGCACATTAACACTTATTGGCATAAGAAACCTTTTATTAGCTGAATTTAGTGCCTAATCTTAATTGTTCAAATGTACAAGCTATTTTCATGTGTGTGTATACACAACACATGGGATATATCTAAACATTCCGTAAAAGTATAAACAAGTTACATCAAGTTTACACACCGTGAAAGACCAATTCACACCGACTTATGAACCTGTTTAAAATTTCTTTAAGAAATTCAAGAGGATTTTCAGGTAAAAACGAAAAAAAAACGGGCCTCTCGGCAGGGTCGACCGTAATGTGATCAAGAAGTACACGTCCATGCCCTACGTCTAGAAGGGAGGTCGGGGGTAAGGTTGTGCGGGTGAGAGGAGGGCTGGGAGGAACAGGAAGGGGCCCGACTCGTGTTTCTGCTTCCGGCCGCAAAGCTGTCACTCCCGCAGCCCTCAGCGGCGCGCTTCGACTGCCGCGCGCTACCCCACTCTCTCTCTCCCCTCCCCGCTTTACCTCTCAAACCTGTGTACGTTACCTTAATTGAGCGGTGCCCCGGGACACGGGAGGGGCCGGAGGGGCCGGAGGGGGAGACACCTGTGAGGTATGGTCAGGCTAACGGGGCGACGACCTAAATAATACAATGGCTGGCCGGGGCGGGCGGCGCCACGGCGTGTCGCGCCGCTCACACAGCAGCAAATATTAATGAACTTGGGGGGGTTGACGACCTAATGCGACGGCCAACAGCGATTCTCGGTGTATTTGGCATAGATGTGTGAAAGTACCAAAAAAACAACAAAAAAACACAAAAAAAACGCGGGGAAAACTGTCAAAATGTGTGAGTCGTTTGTGCCTTATTTCCTTTTCTTTTGTTTTACTGTGTGGAGTCGAGCGCATTTTTTGGTCAGAGATCACACGAAGTGTTTAATAGTAGTGTGATTAACGTGATAAACGTGATAAAATGTGTAAAAAACAAAGGTAGGACTGAGTGCCTTTTAAAGGTGCTAAATTTTAATGTCCCGTAGAAGGCGACAAATATACTAAAATTTGGGATCTTTGGGGCATTTTAATGTCTTTTCAGGGGTGTGAATCTTGCAGTGCCTCTGCAAAGGCACGAAAGTCATCCACACGTGCGGTGCGAGTATGCACCTGTCTACTCGCTAGAATCCGGCACAGCATGAGCAAAAGACGGCCCGGATCACCCACCCTGTGTCTGTGTGTAGGCCCTCACAGTATTAATAGCTTAATGTGAATTTCACTGTACCCTACACCTTGCCGTGGCTGCGGTGGCTGTAAAGTCTGATAGTGCGTACTCACCGTAACTTACAGTTGGTGGAGGGTTCACTTTTCACTACTATACACACAAAAATTCATGGTAAGCGTTTTTTATTTCCTCCATTCGCCTAACGCTCCCTTTCCTTGAAGGTGGGTGAACTGTTTCCCCACAGTGGACGGGCCGTTATTCGTCAATGTCGCGGCGTAAAATTGTTCATATCTCCGAGACACCGCGCCACGCCGTCTCCCGACTTTGGGCGAGGATGCAAATTCAGCAC
>NW_026267150.1:1306436-1307075 GCF_000697945.3 Frankliniella occidentalis
CCCCAATCTGGTTATTGTTGGAAAGTTGGGTCACGCGTCCTGTAATATGTTATAAGTGCCGAAGTCAGATTGCTTGGCTTGAAACGTCGACAGACCATGGAAAATGTGTGATTTTCGGTTCCTGCAACCGCATCCTACGTTTGCGGGTCGAACAGTGACGAGTGCCTGCCGCGGCCGCGGCCGTCTGCGAAAGGGCATGACACAATGACACATGGGGTGGGGTACTTTAGTGCTCGTGTGCGGGGTTCGTTTGCATATACACGTATGCGAGCTCGCAACGAACGATTATTATCACTTTACAATTTTATGGAGTTCAGATATTGACCCTTCCCCGGGGGCATATGGCACATTCTCGCACATACCCATGCCGCGCAGCAGTAACGGTCGACAAGCTATAATTGTTTTTAGTCCGCAGCAGCTGCACAGCTGAAAAAGTGAATTGTCCGTGCTAGATTTTGCACGTCGTCGCAGCCAGTATTTATTTCATCTCGAGAAAAACACGCTGCTTTGCTGGTGCTGCTGATGTGCTTGTGCCATTTTCACATCAACACCTAGGAAGGAGGCTCTTCATCGTGTAAGTATGCTGTATGAGGGTAACTGTGGTAGCTATTGATGTAAATGACGTGTGCCCAAGGTATT
>NW_026267150.1:1307554-1308347 GCF_000697945.3 Frankliniella occidentalis
GTTATTCGTCAATGTCGCGGCGTAAAATTGTTCATATCTCCGAGACACCGCGCCACGCCGTCTCCCGACTTTGGGCGAGGATGCAAATTCAGCACAGCCCGCACCTCAATTTTTCGCCCCCACTGCAAAATACTTGCAAAGAAGACGTTCGTATCGCAAGAGATTTTCTTTGCAGCTGGCGAAGAGTTTTGAAGAGATATTGTCACACGAACTAGAGTTGTTTTCAAGCTTACAAACTTTTTTTCTGTGCAATGCGAACACACACAGTGGTTGCACGATTCTGACAACTTGCGCGGATAATTTCTTTGCAATACAAAGCTCGATAATTCTTTGTGCAACGTTGCAGAGGATAAAGTTTGGAAACATTTTACAGTGCCGCTTTCAACCATCCTCCACACACACACACACCACCCGACCCAACAGACCCTAAAAGAGAGAACCTTTTGGACGGGGACCCACGCCCAGGCCTCGCTTCGCTACGACTCGCACCGGGTCGCCACACTGAAAAAATATTCTCGTAAATTTACAAGATTTGCTGTAATTCATATTTTTAAATTCATGTTGTATATTTGTGAAAGCCCTTTCTTGCTTGTATCATCTGCCTTTAACATCGACTTCACTAAGATTTTCTCTTACTAACTCTACTTTTACTTCGTGGACTTCGTGTTGGGTGAGAACAAGTGCTACATCCAGTTCCGTGATGCACCCGCGTGCCCCCTTCCTAGTGCAGTGTATGTCTCGTGGCGCTCCCGCCTCCTCTCCGCTCTCCTCAACTCCTCCCCCAATACCGCTC
>NW_026267150.1:1308800-1315453 GCF_000697945.3 Frankliniella occidentalis
ACAGCTAGCGGCGGCGCCCGCTCGTGGCCCGGTAGCTCTGCTGGCGCGACCTACCGCCTATGAAAAACTGCTGTACCCCCCCTTCCCCGCACAACCCCTTTACACATACACACAGGGAGGGAGTGTACGGGCATACATCGTATCATCCCTTAAATTCTGCGCTACCTTCTCTCACCCCTTCCTCCCTCCCCCTCTCCCTCTCTCCCTCTCTTCCCGCCTCTCTCTCTCTCTCTCTCTCTCTCTCTCTCTCTCTCTCTCTCTCTCGCTGCGTGTCTCTGCGCTTCTTTCCTCGCCTGGTGTTCCTGCCCCCTCCACCCTCTCTGTCGTCATTCCTCTTCTACGAGATAAAGCCCAAAGCCCCCTCGGCCTCGAGCAGAAAGGGTGGGATGGGACGGAGTGGAGCGTTTGGAAAGGCTGAATATTTTCATCTCTTTCTTTTCTTCCCCTTCTTCCCCCCTCCTCCCTCCCCCGCCCCGCGCTCCTCGCCCCCTATCCTCCTTCGCGCATTGGGGCCGTTGAGGCCATCGGGACAGATAGGGGGATGGCGGGATGATGTTGCCGGGGCAGCCAGGGCCTACATCAGAGAATGTTACTGCTCACACAACTACAGCGCCAGAAAAGCAGGCAAAAAAAGGTAACCGTTTTACTAACGATACTTGTGTGTACTTATTTAAGTACGCACTAAAACCTCCATACACTTAATATGCAAGATAATTAGTGTGTGCTACGTCAAGTACACACTACCTCCTGCATACTTGTCCATCACACTACTCCTGCATACTTTCCAAGTACACAGTACCCCCTGCATGCAGGTAGAGTGTATGCAGGAGGTACTGCATTCAAGTACACACTTTAGGTTTCCAGAGTAAGTGAAAACGAATGTTTGAAGGATCTTTTGATTATTGCAAATGTATACGTATTTACGTTTAATGTTAGGTGTCCTGCTTCTCTAAAAATTTGTCATTAGCTGATACAGGTTAGTAAGCAGTGTTAAAGTTGTCAAAAAATAAAATAAAAAAACAAAGAAAAGCAGGATGAGAGTGTGGTGAGTGTGGTAAAGAATAATTTTAAAAAGGCGCAAAGCTCCGACTGGACTACCGTTTGGGTTGTAGTTCTCGCGGCAAGTGCTTGGATTCAATGCCATTCCTGTGTGAGAAGGCAATGCTGAGCGCGGCTGGCTCCCGCGGGCGCGATTAATGCTGTTTACGAGAAGCCCTCGGGGAGCCCGGCCCGGCGGCCTGGAGGGAGAGTCCGGGTGACACGCCGAATGGGGGAGGCCTGGCATTGGAAAGGGGGAGGGGGGTCGTTTTTTGAGGAGGGTCAGCTACCCAAGCAGGAGCAAGGCCACCGTGGGCAAGGCGCAAACCGAAGGGACGCCTCTTTCCGCCTCCACCCCTTCGTCGCGCCACCGGACAGCTTGTCGCGTCGAGGCAAAGAAGCCCAAAGCTCTTCGCATCCGAATGTCATAGAGAAGAGAGTATAGGGCTTTGCAGCAGGGAGCCAACAGGGAGAATGCCCCCTCCGCCTCCCTCCCAGGGGGCAGCCTATTGGTGACCTATATTTTCTGCCTCTAGGTTGGGTGTGGTCGACCAGTCAGGAACGGAGTATAGGACATATGGAAAGACGGTAGATAGGGAGTACGATGAAGAGGGAGGGAGGGAAGGACAGAGAGAGCAATTAAAAAGAAGGTCAATAATTTCGAATCCTCCCCCAATTATAGAAGTCCTACACTGTGGTGCGTGGCAGGACGCAGGGCGCAGACGGCAGGACAAGGGCGGTGGCGAGATGCCTGGCCCACGTCGCACACTGCTCATCGCCACTCTACTGTACTTCTAAGGGGAGCTCAGCTTGCATGTAGGAAACGTTGGTAAACTTACGTGGGTAGCCGTCAGAAAGCTTCGCTTCGCTCAGCAAGCAAAAGAAACATCTTACATATAAGGTCTCCGTTACTTCGTAACGGTGAATTTTGAACCTAAATAAGACAAGCAAGCTTTTCTTTGTAAGGCAAACAAATTTCTTTTCACTTGAAACAAATTATCTGTTTGTAACTACGAAGAAAACGATGTTTGTAGTTACAAGCAGGCAATCTGTAATTTAAAAAAGACATGTTTCTTCGTATTACTAACACGGCTGTTTGGATCAAAAATAAAAATTTTGTTTGCATGATTTAGGTTTAAAATTCATCATTCGTTGAAGAGCTTCCTTCGTAAGAACTTTGAGCGTGTACTGAGCTTTGCTAAAACTTGAACCCGTTTTCGTCACTCTTTGGATCTTGGCGGCTCTCGCCTCACCTCACCCTGGTTCTTTGCACACCTCACTTGTTTGTCGGACGTGGCGGGCCGAGTGGCGGGCCGACTCAGGCAACAGTATACCCCGTCCCCCTCATATAGGATTATGTTACCCGAGCTTCAGCTGGGGAGATTGTGGGGATGGCGGGTGCGGGGTAGAGGGGCTGATGTACGCAAACATCACTTTACTACCGGGACCACTATCACGGGTGGAGACGGAAATCAGGACCAAATTAGCTGTTTGCCAACAATACTCTGGAGCGTGAAACTATAACGTCAATTTTGTTTAGATGACCGTTTGATTTTTCGAATGGCTCATGTGCTGCGCTCTGTATATACTGTACGGTATGTAGGCGCGTGGGAGTAAAGCGGGTTGCGCTGGCCGCTATCATGAAACGCAACGCCCGTTAATAATGAACCGAAATGAACGACACTTCTTTACCGTTCAATGATTATTGTTTCAGTTGCTTTTCTTTGGGGATATTGGAGAGGCGGAGCTGAAAGAAGGATTTTGTCTGTCGTTCCCGATACGACTTGTGTGTGATACTGTTATCATGGTCCCCAATCGAGCTAAACAACAAACAGCGGGCAGACAATCGAACTGACAAACACACCTGTCCCTAATCGATGGGCTGGGTGGCCCCCCAGGCCGCCTCGCCGCCGTTACGGGCAATACGTGCGGGAGCGCCACCCGGAGAGGGAAAGGCCGGGAAGGGGGGAGAATTTCGTGGATCGCTGAAGTAAGGGTGCATTTTTCTAGGCGACCCATGCTCAGCTCATTTTTTGACAATCACTTATTTCTCAATCGGATGCAAATTTGTGTACACAAAAACTACATACCTAGGTACAAATCACTTCTCTGTGTGTAGTTTTGTGTACACAAATTTGCATCCGATTGAGAAATAAGTGATTGTCTAAAAATGAGCTGAGCATGGGCCTGGTAAAATGAGCCCTTATTTCCCGCACAGAATGTACGTTTTAACGCAACTATATTAAGTAGTGACTAAATTTGTTATTACGAGTAACGCTGTATTATCGCAAATTTACGATCTATTTTGCATTTATTATTTTAAAATATTTTGTAAATGTATGACACCCCGATCTTGCTTCTAGATAAATTCCAAGTCGATTCATAATGTTTGTAATTTTACAAGAATTCTGCAATTGTAATTTTACACCATGTACAATTTTCCGTAAAACCTTCACCTATTTTTCACAATGCAGCCTCTCCTCTCGGGTGGGGGCTGTCATGCAGCTAGCACTGCCCCCGCCCCTCCCCCAACACCCCGTCTTCTCAGTTTGAGCCGCGCGTTTCATATCTCAGCGCACACGGTCGGAGAGGCGCGGCCCACAGTGTTTGTGGCTGTGTGAGTTTGGTCGTGGGCCGTTTATGGTAATTTGCACGGTCCGGACGGCCCGCTTTTGGGCGCGCGGTGCGGCGCAGGATGGGACGCGACAGCTCAATAATTGTGCTTCCTGCCACACTCCCCGGCCGGGCTGCACTCAGCTCGGCACGCTCCTGCCCTCTCCATGCCGCACACTAAATTCTTATGAACGTTTTAATACGAACTTGAGGGAATTTTTCATACTGGCGCATTAAAAAATGGGGGAAGAGGGGGGGGGGAGCACGTTCACCAAAATCAGTAAACTACGGGTATATAAAAGTTCTGAAGACTTTACTGTGTGCGCACGCAAATTTGCCTCTCCCGGTCCGTTACTGATACTGATCAGTATTACGTACGAAATTTTTGAGTATTACTAGCAATTATGAGGGTCTTACTCAGGCGCGCCATATCCATGACCTTTCTGTATGCACTCAACATGTCTTATGGACATGTCACTCCCTATTTATACAGACATGGTCCTTCAGTATTATGTTTGCGACCCATCATTATTTTCCTCCGGTTGGCCCTCCCACAAAACCTGTTAATTAGTGCTCTTTCAGATTCTATAGGGGGCCTCTCAGCTAGAAATGGGGTTCTCCAGGGTATTGATTGTAATTGTTTGGTATTTTCATCGGACTTGCCTTTCCATTTACGCGTTGTCATCATGTCGCAGTGAATGATTCCACAACTATTATTTGGCTGACGAGCAGCGAGATCTAGCTTGTGAGGGCACGATGGCCTTGGGCCTTGGTGTGAGGGTGAAGGGGCGAAGATTTGTCGAGAGATTCTTCCTCGCTTTCCCTCAACATTACCCTTTCTCTGACGACGCTCCGATAAAAACCTGCCAAACAACGGGGAACGCGGGGCCCCGAACCCGTCAGACAAACTTCCGTCGAAAGAAAGGAGAGAGAGAGAGAGAGAGAGGGGTATGGAGGCGGCGGTGCATGCGATGGCGGAGCGTAATAACGGTCCTGCGTGCTTCGCTGCCTCGCGCTGCACACGCCGGCACGCGCCGGCACTCGCCCGTGCAGCACGCGGGGCACCAGACCACTTATTGGGCTGGGAAAGTAAACCCAATGAAGCGGTAAAGCCTGCTGCCCGAGCCGCCCCAGGCCCCAGGGCTGGCGAAGCAAATATTTCTGCGCGAGAAGATTGCGACGTGATGATTGTGGTCGTGCAATAATGTAGATTGAACCAGCGTTCGCCAGCTATTGCACAAAGACTGTCCGTAGGGCTTGGCCGCCAACATCTGTGTGGGCTAGAATCCGAATCGATACCGAAACAAAATCTAGCTTTGTCGACTTGCTGCAGCAGATTGGCCACACTGTAAAACCTTACGCTTTTTTCAAAGCCAAAATACGTAGGGAAAATATTCCTGACCTCTATTTACATAGCGGACTTTCAATCTTGCAGCATCATTCGCCGTTTCCCGTTTATGATCTTATAGCCCATGAGAAAGAGTAAGAAATGATATATCATTTTACATCACCAATATTTGTTAAGAGTGAGAAACTCTGTTCACCAACTTCCGCATTAATACGTTTCCTCTTTTTGTTGTTTCCAATTCTAACAGAACCAGAGCAAATCAAAGTTGCAATTTATACCTCACATTTTAAACTCCCCCTCACCCTATTTCCCCCGCACGCAAATACCCCTATTGCGGCGCAGAGATGGCAGCCATTCTAACCGGAAATCGACCGTCACTTCCCGACGGCAAGCAGCGAATTGCGCACATTTTGCCTGGGACGGGAAATTCTGTTTATTTTGGTAGGGCTCTTCTTTGGTCATATACAGGCCTCCAGCAACGGCGGAGGGGCACGGCGCAGCAACAGACGCCCCCCCCTCTCTCTCTCTCTCTCTCTCTCTCTCTCTCTCTCTCCCCAACACACACACGCACTCGCCTGCCCGCCCGCAGACACACATCAGACACGCCCTCGGGGGAGCGCGGCCACGCCCCTCTCGCCCCACGCGTCCCCCAGTCGAATCGAATCCAACTGCTCACCGAGTTTCCTTCGTGGGATCGGCGTAGCGTGGCGCAGCGTGGCGTTTGTGCTGACGCCGTGCCTTGCCTTTAACCTCGCACAAAATCGCCCTGCCTCAAGGACTCTCCGAATTCGATAACCTGATGTTATACAATTTCCAATGATTTTGATTGATTTCTGCTCTCTCTATAGATTACAAGCGTTGTGCAGTCAGTCATTAATATCTTCATAATTATTCAAGCGAGTACAAGGCTGTTCCGATAAAGTAGAATGCACCTGCTGCGGGCAGTCCTCGAGCAGACAATTTCGCGCCTATGCTGCTACAAAACAAAAAACGCCTATTCATTCTGCTGTTACATACGAATGAAATTCCTTTAGTGTTTAGGGTTTAGTGTGTATAGACATACACGCCAAATAGCATGCATCGCCGATAAAGTGGGTTCCAGGACCAAGACGAACATGCACTTCATCGATGTAGAGATGTGCGAACAGCATTGGTTCGAATTCGAACGAACACGAACAGAAATTTTGAAAAGCAATTGGAACCGAACCGAATACGAACACTTCTGTAATTTCTCGAACTGTACCGAACCGAACACCTTATTTCATATCCGAACGAACAGTGCTCGAACAGTCATCCTAACAGTTCTCTTTTCATAATCATTTTTTAGTAGTCATCGTACCGGACGCACGATGACATGTCACTCGTTCATCGTCACTTCATTTTCCGCCTCTGCGTTACCGGCGTTACTCTTTTAGACCAGTTTTTTGAGAAACGCCTTCAACATTGTTTGACAAAGAACACTTAACACGTTATTTTTCGAACGGTAGGGGGGGGGAGCACGTTCACCAAAATCCGTAAACTACGGGTATATAAAAGTTCTGAAGACTTTACTGTGTGCGCACGCAAATTTGCCACTCCCGGTCCGTTACTGATACTGATCAGTATTACGTACGAAATTTTTGAGTATTACTAGCAATTATGAGGGTCTTACTCA
>NW_026267150.1:1316557-1317410 GCF_000697945.3 Frankliniella occidentalis
GATCTGATCGTTTAGTGTGGTCAGTGGACGGAATAGTTTCTAAACCTAAAACCAAAAATAAATTCTAACTGTTTACTGCAGGATTTCAACATTTCCCGTTGTTTAGCAGTTTTGGGTACGCAGTTTGACACCAATGGGCCGAGCTGTCGCCGCTCGAACCGGCTCCAACCCGTTTACATCCCCATTAGCTGGGCGCGCTGCTCTTTCAGCCCCCGGGGCCGCCGGGCCGCCCCACCCCCCTCGGGGGTCTCCTTGAAATTAAAAACGTCTCCCTACAGCAGCTCGGTGGACTGCATGGCACGCAATGTTCTCATTACAGGGCCACTTTGGTAGCGATCACCCTCCCTTGACTCGCATATATACACTTCCGAGAAAGAAATATGCCGCAGGACGAAAAGCAGCTGTATACTAAACAAATCACAGATTCTTGCCCAGTGTTTGGAAAGGGTCTGAAAATGTATTGTATCTCTGTAACCGGCCTTATTATGGCTTATGGCTGACTTTATTATATTGGGTATATCATATTCTGTCGACTGGGGCACTTCAGTTACACGGCACTGAAATCTGGAATTGACTCGGCGGGGGAAGGTCGGGTTAAAGTGGCAGTAGAGTGGCGTCGCCGTAATCCAAGTCGGATTTGGCAGGCCGCAGTCATAATCATAATCATTTGGCGGTGCTGGTGGCGGTGCGGCGGTGCCGCGGTGCCGCCGCGAGGGTCTTTGACGCTCGCTACCTTATTCGTCTGCGCCACGCCTCGCCGCGCCGCGGCCGGTGCACTGCCCCCGCCGCACTCACTTCCGGAGTGTTCCCCCTCCCCCTGCCAATCCTCGACCGCCAGCCCACAACCCCTGGC
>NW_026267150.1:1323902-1326266 GCF_000697945.3 Frankliniella occidentalis
ATTATATTACTCATGAGGGAGCGACGCCGTTGTCGTCTCTTGCCGGATATTGGGAGGGGAATTTTGCACCGCCTTCCGGAGAATAAAATGAGAACAGTTCCCCTCCGCTCCAGCGACCGAAAACAAACCGAAAAGGAGGCTGGTACAGACGAGTTGAACACTTAAAAGCACCCACCAAGTTGAACACTGTTAAGTGTACCGGTTGATTCAGAGAAGACACAGGTGCGGTGCGAGCGGGTTTGACGACTCTCTCTGCCCGTATACGGCGGCGCCATGGCCTCTTACGGGCAGAGCGAGTAGGCAAACCCACCGGCACCTGCGTCTTCTCTGAATCACCAAATACTACTACGGAGTTGATTACTTGCAAGTATAGACCTTGCAGTTGCACAATTAGAAGTAAAGTGTTAAGCAGGTGCACACTAAGTTTATCAGTGTGCGTAGTGCGTACATTACATTTGTTTTCTTATAAAGCAGCAATTTTGAACGTGTTCTTCAAAACCATTTAAATGCCAGCAGCACTTCGGAAACCAACTCGATCATTTGGTAGTTGATGATACACGATTCTATCGTCCATAGTCCACACCCACCGCATCCCGCGTCTTCAAGCCGACCATAGCGGTCCGCGCTGACTTTTCAAATCAATGGCCCATTTCCTCTCTGACAAAATGGACGCCCGCCGGGGAAATACGCTCGATGGTTTCCACCGACGAAGAGCGCGAGGAGCGACGGGACGGCGGTGCGGTAGTGGGTGGAGGGTGGCGGCAGTGGCGGGCGCTGTGGCCTCTGCCCCCCTTGTAACTTTTATCACCCTCATCCTCCATCTCCCTGCATCCGCTATCCTCCCCGCCGCTCCTCCAGTCTCAAAAATATCATCGTAAATTTACAATATTTGTCCTCATCTTGAGTTAGCAGCGCCAAGTATCTAACACAAGTCCCGTTATGACCTCAGTTTAATCGCGCCCTTCATTCTCAAATTTTTCTCTAAAAAATATCAACCGGAGGGAAAAAGTTCTACACAATATGCCTAGTTTCGCTGACAAATTTGAACCCGCAAGGGCATAGCTTCGTTACAAGGACGGCTTTTCTGGGTGTGCGAGTTGCCACCTCGCTGTAAAGGCGCCTCGTTTGACATTAAAACGTATGGCAGCGTTCCCAGCAAGCGTGCTGAAGTATCCGAAGTATCTCTTCCTTTCTGGTGTACCTTTTGTCTGGGGGTCCACTGACAGCCCGCGCCACCGTGATGTCGTGCTACGACAAGCCACAGTGCTTCCCGTGCACTCAGTATCAGGACTGACAGATTTTGCTTCGAGGCACGACCAAAAAACTCCACCCTCTTCAGTAGACTACCGTTGTAAATTACTGTACAAATTTGTGCAAGTAGGTGAACTCCCCAATAAAATATTGTAGACTGGACATATGAATAATTAAATTTGTATCATCTGCTTTCACGATCCGTTCCTGGACGAAACTTTTTTTTTCTGCTTCTCGGCTGCTGAACGCCACACCGCACATTATCTCTTATAAAATGCGGAACGCCTCTCTTCCACTCCCCCGCTTTCCCTTTCTTTCCCTTCACTCTCCCCTGTGCATGCATCTCACTAAAAAAAAGAGGGTGTAAGGAAAATTTTATTACACCCCTCTCGGCGCTTGGATTAGTGAAATGAAATTGCGGCCTGCTTCCTGCTTGTGCGAAGGTTTAAGGGTGAAAGAGACAGAGAGGAGTGGTAGGGTATTAGGCGCGCGCGAGGGAGGATGAGAGAGAAAGAGAGAGCCTCCCCGCCGCCCACACCACCTCCATGCCACTGGCGCGTCGCTGACCCCACGGCCCTACGGTAATGGAATGAGAGGTGACGTTACGGTACCGCGGCCCTGCGTCCTACTCGGCGTGTGACGGCCGGGGAGATAAGCAGTTTGCTGTGACCTTGAATACCTTAAAAATGAAAAGGAAAAGGTACCTGAAATACTTTCACAACATAGACAGAATACATAAGTAGAGTTCAGGTGATTGCTCTGTATACATGTTGTCTAAAAGGTCTAAAAGGTGGTGGCCTGATGAGTGCTGAGCTTTCTACATGTTTTAGGGACTATTTTTTTTCAATGGAGTTAGCTGTTTTGCACCCACCCTAGCTCTGTTTTCAGTCCCCGCTTCAGCGCCTTGCTCGCCTACGGTCCCAAAGGTTCGTTATCGCCTTACGCACAGAGTCCTTTCTAATTTGACGCTGCCGACTCTGCGCCTCCCTCCTCCAGCCGACGCGGCCAGTGTGCCGGCGCACATACTAAACAAGCATCGATGTCCGAGTGCTGGGCTGGGCCGGCGGGGGGATACTGGAGTGGGGAATGAGTGAGAGCGACTATGTGAGGTCT
>NW_026267150.1:1327620-1329338 GCF_000697945.3 Frankliniella occidentalis
CTTTCTCTCGCGCTTCCTCCTGTTGCACTGTTTCCAAAGCCAAACTTCTCGCTCTTTCCCGTCTATCCATCACTCGCATGCAAAAGTGGATTGATGATAACAGTGCACCGTTTTTATTTATTTATTTTCTCTTCGGTTTCGCGTTATTTCTTTTGGGGCCAAGGAGGGGCTTGCCTTTGCGGCCCCTTGCCGCCAACGTGATCCATGACCTAAATGCGAAATTGTGTTCGGTGGGGCTGAAATATGGAATATCACGTCGATGCGGCGGCGGGCCCTGCCGGGCCGGGGCACTGCGCCCTGGTCGCGCGGCCGGCACCACTCTGCTCCGCGCGCTGTTTCAATCTTTCACCAGCAAAGCGCTTCTCTTTTACGGCCCGTTTCACCCATTTTTCACCCTCACACGTATCGCCATCATCGCTGGGGACCGCAATTTGTTTCCGTTGTGGAGTTTATCCCGATGCCCGGCGGGCGCTGTCCGGCCGACCTCGTGCGGCCCGGGGAACATCTCGCGGGGAGAGGTCGAGTGTTCGTTAAGGAAGAGCAGTGTCGTGCGTGAGGCTCGTTTTGTGAGGCCGCCGTCCCCCTGGCGTCTGTGTCGCCACAGGCTGCACTGGAAAAAACAAGGTAGGACTCACTTGCCTCCGTAGGGGTGTTAAATTTTAATGCCTTTGTGAATGCACGGAAGAGTCCAAAGGCATTGAAATTTCGCACCTCTGCTGGCACTTTTAATGCCGTTTTAAGGGTGCTAATTTTTAACGCCTTTGTAATATGGCATTAAAAGCCTGTGAGTCCTACCTTTGTTTTTCCAGTGCCCCCCCCCCTTTTCCTCTCTGTCTCTCCCCCCACTTCGACTTCCCCTCGCCCCCTAAAGTCCAGTATCACCCCATATACCAGCGGAATGAGGGACCATTCCGCGTTCTATTTCAGCGCAAAGTACGTTCTGCTGGGTGTGCGTGTGGGGACAGGTCCTTCACCAGTGGAAAGTGTTGTTCGGAGATCAATCAGACTTAACTGTCTAATTCACTGTTAGAAATTGCCTGTGATTTCACGAAGATTCACTTACAGCCACCCCTAGGAATTCGGGCCTTACTCAGTTTTTCTGATTTTCTTAGACTTTTCGAAATATTTCGAAATATTTTGACAAAATCGGAATACAGCCCTACTCCTAAATGTCCCTACCTTTATCTGATTAAAAGCGTACACCAAATTTCTTTATGGAGAAGATAAAATCTAAACCTTACTTTTAAATTTCCATAATCGGCTGTCACGGCCGTTGCTTCATTGACCTCTTTGCTCAGTGCTCAGCGGTGCTCAGTCTGTTTTTACGGCTAACCAAAGTCAGTGTCTGCTTCGATGTGAAGATAGAAGTGCTCTAAGCCGCCGGGGTGCACTGGGCACTGTGTGCACCGACCACACACGTACGTGCATATGACTGTCAAACTGAGAAGATAGGGGGAGGGAGAGGGGGTGGATCTAGGGAGGGTGCGGGGGGGTTATAGAAAGGGACACAGAGACGTGACTCTCCAAGTAAGTTACATAAAGCCTTCGAAATGAGAAGTATGGAAGGGGGCGAGGGGAACACTAACATCAAATTGTTGAAACTCCACAGGCGGGCCCGCGCCACCACTGCACTCTCCTCCGCCCCCGGACGCTGCTGATGCCAGGATTTTCGACGCGTGGCCCGAAAGTTTGTTTGAAATGTGGCTGTCGGCTCCGTG
>NW_026267150.1:1330393-1332318 GCF_000697945.3 Frankliniella occidentalis
CCCGGCGGTCCGAGCGGCGGGCCCACCCGGGACACATTCACACGTACCCGCGCGCGTGTACCGGTGTGTACCCACGGCCCACAGCACACCGTGCGTACACCCTGCATGCCTTCAGACTCCCTTCCTATTATTTGTTAAAGTTTTCTAGAAAACGAAGTGTGTGCTATGCAGCAAACCGTCATTGCCCGTAGAGTAATCACTGAAAAGTAATAATGTGGACTTGATGGGCGGCAGGAGACCTAAATTGGCCAACTTCAAAAGTATTAGGACAATCTCGACAAATCTCAAATTGAGATAGAAAAATGCTCGATTGTTGACAACGAAGAAGTATTAGGATTTCACAGTTGCCCGTACCAAACGAGCATTTTTTGGGAAATCACAAAATATTTCTAACAGTGTAAGAATGCAGTACCTGCTACATTATAACCGAGTGCACATGGTTGTCGGGAGCAGTCTTCTGTGCCAGGGTAAGATGCCCAATTATGGACAGGACGCCTTAAGAGATGGATCCGCCCAGTGGTGGACACCCCTTTTTCGGAATGTAAACAACGGAGCGAGGTAGTTTCGCTTATCATACCACGGGAGGAGTCTTACTAGAACATTCGTTCCGTGCCAAGATTGTAAAGTGACGAGTTTGGCTGCAAATCGAGAAAAGTGGTGGCCATCACTGGTACAGTATCCATCACTGGGCACCTTACCCTAAATGTAAGAAATGGCGACATTCGAATACCAGCTGTCTGTGCCCTGTCATGCTAGGCACCTGATGTGTTGTACAAACAGAGACAACGGCGCTGACTTTTACAACATCGTCAGACATGTACTCCTTTTTGTGAAAAAGTACAGAGTACGAAGTGGTGGGCGACTCGCCCTAAATTGTTATTGTGCCCGCTGGACGTGGCAGCGCCGCAGCGCCGCGCTCAGGCCTCTTTTGTTTTCAACTTACTTATGAATGGGGTTGACTACTGGAATGGCTGTGGCTGTGGGCCCCAGCCGGCCCCAGCCCCCTCCCCTTCCCCATTTCTCCTCACAGCCAACGCCTCTCTGCTCGGGGTATGGTCGACGGTTCACGAACTACGCGATTTTTTTTTCTGTTGGCGATGTAATAGAGGATGCGTTGTTTCTCTTGTTTCGTTTTGAATGAAAGGGCAGGAGCGCAAAACCAAGATATTATGTATGTCAGTAAGAATTTGCGTGTATCTTGAAGGGTTTTTCTTTTTAAGAATTCTCGTGATTATTGCCACATCGGTGTGACAGATCCAGCATGGGCAGGGGGCGTGCCTTGGAACGCGCTGTGGGAGCCACATGCTACGCTAGGACCGACTAGGACCACACCCACCCCGGGCAGGGAAGTGCATGCCGGGGCCGGGCAGGTCCTTCCTGCTTAGCTCGTCCGCCACGCCCCGCCACGCCCTGCCACACAACGCCCTGCCACACCACGCCCTGCCACGCTCTGCGTACCTGTTGTCCGCCGTTCGCAGTCCCATGTGGTGGTGATGGTGATGGTGGTGGTGGCGGCGCTGACTCGGGTCCTCCTCGCAGCGGCAGTCGCAGTGCATGACGCACAGGATGACGGCCGTGACCACCGTCAGCACGAACGGGATGGCAAAGTAGTGCACGATGACGGCCACCTGGTCGTCGCGCGCGTAGTGCGTGAGCACCACGGACCGGTTGACCCGCGAGTAGTAGCAGGGGAAGACGGCGCCCTCGTAGCCGAAAGAGACGTGACTCTCCAAGTAAGTTACATAAAGCCTTCGAAATGAGAAGTATGGAAGGGGGCGAGGGGAACACTAACATCAAATTGTTGAAACTCCACAGGCGGGCCCGCACCACCCACTGCACTCTCCTCCGCCCCCGGACGCTGCTGATGCCAGGATTTTCGACGCGTGGCCCGAAAGTTTGTTTGAAATGTGGCTGTCGGCTCCGTG
>NW_026267150.1:1332368-1334527 GCF_000697945.3 Frankliniella occidentalis
GACGGCCACCTGGTCGTCGCGCGCGTAGTGCGTGAGCACCACGGACCGGTTGACCCGCGAGTAGTAGCAGGGGAAGACGGCGCCCTCGTAGCCGAACTGCTCCGAGAAGTTGCCGCACTGCACGTCCGGCGGGTAGCCGCACCCTTTGATGTTGACGAGCAGCACGGCCTCGTCCGTCGCGTTGCTCTCCTCGGTTGGTGGCGGAGGCGGCGGTGTCGTCGACGGCGCCGGCGTACTCGTCGTCAGCGGCCGCACCCACCGCCGAGAGCGCGCTGGTGTCGGGGAGGACGGCGCCGTCGTGGCCGTTGACGGAGACATCGTCGTGGTTGTGGACGGGGATAACGTCGGCGGCGACTTTGACGGCAAACCGGACGCGGTTGTCGTTAACCGTGGAGGTGGTGGAACTGTATTCGTTGTTGTCTTTGTCGACGGAGGAATGGACGTCCACGCCGATGTGGCCGTTGCTGCCGTTGCAGAAGTGGGCGTCGGCGGTGACGACGGCCACATCGTGGTGTTGGGCGCCTCCCACGGCACCGTCGTGTAAGACACGTAGATGTGCGTGCACTTGTACATGTCGGAGGTGCACCCCTCGCGGCACGAACTCCACGTGCAGTTGAAGATGCCGCTCAGGTCCTCGCGGCGCGTCGTCACGCACGTCACGGGCACGTCCACGAAGTGGTGCGTGAGCGTTGAGATGGCCGGGTCCACGTACAGCGGCACCAGAAACAGAAGCGACGAGCCGGCCGACATGGCGGTGAGGGCGAGCACGGCCGTGGCGTAGAACCAGACGCGCTGGCGCCACGTGCGCTGCACCTTGGGCGGCCGCTTGGGCTTGGCCAGCTCCAGCAGCTTCTTCTTGCGCAGCTCGGCCTGCTGGTCGAGGAGCAGCTCCGAGCTGCTGCTGCGCATCACGGCGCTCAGCGCGCCCTGCGACGAGGAGGCCAGCGTGGGCCTCGGCCTCGGCCACGGCGGGGCCGACCGGACTCATTGGGGGGCACACATCGCACGGGGGGCGGCCCCGGCCCCGGCCCCAGCCCCGGCCCGGCACGGCCACTACGACGGCGACGCGGCCGACGTCGGGCGTCGACCGTTGCGGTTGGGGTCCCCGGCACGTTCACGACGACAACGTGCCGCCGCCCCCCGGGGGTGGCGCCATGGCCCCGGCACGGTGCGCGCCACGCCCGGCCACGCCGCACCACGCCTCGCTGAGCACGTCGTCCTCGCACCCGCGCCCTCGTCCTCGCGTCCCGGGCGCAGCAGCCAGACAAGCCCAGTCCAGCCCCTCGCGGCACGTCGAGCCCGACTGACTGGTGCGGGAGGGGCGGCGGTCGGGGTGGCGGCGCTGGTGGTGGTGCTGCCAGACTGCCCCCCGCCGCGCCCCACCACGCCCCACCACGCCCCCACCCAGGACCCACCCAGCAGCGCGCGCAGGCCTGGAGCCCCCCCGGCAAGCAGGCCCCACCAGGGGGCCACCAGCACGGCCCACCAAGCGGCGGTCGCACCATACCATGCCCACCGGCCCGGCCGCGCCCCGCCACGCCCCACCACGACCCACCAGCGGGACAGCCCCACCCAGCCGTACCCGTCGCCAGGCAACCTTGAGCAGGGCAGGCAGCCGGGGGGCAGCCGGGGGACTTGTCCGGGGCGCACTCCTCGGCAACCCCTCGCGCCCCACGCCCGCACCGCGGCCCGCACGCACATGTGCAGGACGGCGTGGCGGCGTGGCACGCCCGGCGGTCCGAGCGGCGGGCCCACCCGGGACACATTCACACGTACCCGCGCGCGTGTACCGGTGTGTACCCACGGCCCACAGCACACCGTGCGCACACCCTGCATGCCTTCAGACTCCCTTCATAATACAGGAGAGGTTCGTGTGTGTGTGGACGCCGGTACATTTAACAAGACACGACGCCACGCACGATGCTGCTTTCCCTCAACCACCGAAGTCGACCCGAGTTTTGTTTCTCCAGCTTATTGGCTGCAGGTCTCTCCTCTCGGGATGAGCGGTGTGTGCAGCCGGCGGGCGCTAGCCAGGCCGCCCCGCTGCGCACGATGTAGGGTAGTAAATTTCCAAAAGTTTCCGGAAAGTTTCCGAAAAATCCCCGAAAATTTCCGGAATACAGCGGAAAACTTCCAAAGTCTGGAAAATTTTCAATTTT
>NW_026267150.1:1334904-1339522 GCF_000697945.3 Frankliniella occidentalis
TTGCCCCCACCCCCTTCCTCTCCCCCAGTAGGTAGGCATCAAGCCACACACTCTTCGGGGACCAACCGACTCGCTATACTACTTGAGGTCGGCTGCAATGCCAACCGAGTTGACCGAGCCAAGGCGGGCGCAGTGGAGCGGGGGTGGCAGGTCAGGGGGAAAGGGGTCGAGGGGAGACCGGCTTAAGCGCGGAGCGGCGGGGCGGGGCGGGGCGCTGGACTCGCCGGTCCGCGCCGGGGCGGTGCTCATCATCGCAATCTATGGAATGAGGTCAGGCATCCTCAGGGTGCCGCTGCTGAAGTGGGGCGAGGCATGGGGCGGAGTGGCGGGGTAGAGAGGGGCAGTCTGTCGGCCTGCTAAATCCGTGTTGCAGTTCTCTCAGGTTATCGCGCCCTAAGCCCGTGACGCCACTCGCATGCGCTCGGTGCCTGGCCAGGCCCATGCAACTTAACCTCACATTCCCTTTGCACTTATGTAAGGGAACCCGTTATGTCGACGTGGACCCCGCAAGAAAAATATGATATGTCCGATTGTGGGCTTCAAAATCCTCTGAAGACGAGTTGTTGTGTGACTCCTCCGCCAGCTAAAGCAATAGCCATAGTTTAACGCGCGTTTGCACGTGGATGTGTGTGCGTGTGTGAGTGTGTGCGTGTGTGAGTGTGTGCGTGCGTCTGAGTGTGCATGGCGGGCACACCCGCCACGGGCCGTGGCTGGAGCCGGCGGGCCTGGGCGAGCAGCTCCACTCCAAACTGGACACCCGCCAGCTGGCATGAGGAGAGCGGCGCAAACAACACAACAACAGTAGCTTCAACAAATTGGCCAAGTGCGTCGAGCAAAGAAATAAACTGGAAAAATACAATTTAAGAAACTAGTATGAAAATGAATGCTGGTCTTGTCGATTGGTCTTGGTGTTGGTTGGAGCCTGATGCCCTCGTGATATTCCAGAGGGGTGAAAAAAATGGAATACTTTGTCTTTATGAACTTTTTTGTCAGGGTTTTGGGGTGGGAATGTAGTTTATGCCTCACCATAAAATACATGTGGTACATGTTATGCTTGTTTTACTGAGTCGGATTTTTGGAGGAGATTTTCAGTAAGTAGTCGTCGTCGCCTGCCTTTTGCCGCGCTCTTTCCCCCCATTTTGTTGCGTGCATAATGTAAGCAAGCGTTACGCGTTACGGACTACACGGTGCGTTTGCCACTGTAGGCCAACGATGCAGATTACATTCCCATCCCGGCCAGCACCATGAATAGGAAATGTACCCGGCGGACGGCGACCTTCCCCACACCTCTCCGAGCCCGTCCTGCGCTACCCTTACCCCTCTTACCCCCGTCACCCCCCTCAATCCCTTACTCCCCTTACTCCCCTTACCCCCCTCCCCCCCCCTCTCTCTAAGGCGCCGAGCCGCTTCGAGCAAACTAACATGATTTGCGTACGTGCACACAGTGAGCGTGCGGCAGTCCCCGCAGTGGTCAGTGCCGACTCTTTCTACCCCTTCACCTCAAACCCCCGCCCCGGGCCCTGCAGCAGACGTCCTGGGCGTGGTCACGGCGTGGCGGGTCGAGGAAGGAAGGAAGGGAAAGAGACGCGGGCGGGGGGCGGCTTCCTTTGGTAATTTTATTGATTTTAGCGCAAGTCGCGCCGAAAGAGAGCGAGGAGCAGAGAGCGAGGGGCAGAGAGCGAGGGGCAGAGAGCGAGGGGCAGAGAGCAAGGGGGGAGACGCGCCCGGAGGTCCAGCTGGAACGAGAGAACCCCGCTTCCGTGCGGCCCGCCCTCGGCCCTTCCGGTAACCTATGAAAGGTTCAGCCGCGACTGCGCCTGTGTGTGACAAGTGGGAATTCTTTTTGAGAGTGTATAAGAATGTGTCTGGCAGAGGAGGAAACCTCCCCCCCCCCCCCTCCTTTCCATTTATCATTGCTCTCTGTGACCAGGCCCGAGCCGGGGCTTGCGTGTGGGGGTTTGTGGCGGCGTTTGGGCAGGCCTCGCGTAGCCAAAATGGGGGGGGGGGGGTCAAGCATGTGAACGCATTTTTGAACCGTCGGCAATCGTGCCCGTTGAGTAGCCGTGAATCGAAAGAAGTTGACGCACTACCTACCTAAGGGAGTATTTAGGTGATACAGCCCATATGGTGTGGACCGGGTAGGACCAGTAAATCGTGGCCGAATTGTGGCCCCGTCAGACTGAAGGTGTTGACCTGTAGGGACTGTAGCCCGACTACCGTTAAAATCATCTCCTTATATGACCACTAGTCACGCAATTCAGTTTGAAACACCAGAGTGTTTCTCTTTTTAAAATAAATTCTTCAAAATCTTTCCCATTTTTTGTATGTGTTAATATCTCAATAATCTCTTACAGATTCCGTAGGGAGCTGCGAACGGAATACAAATGTGTATCTGAGTTCAAACTTTCTTTGCTCTGCTCGTCGGCAGTTTTACGGGGCCAAACTTATACAGAGGGTCCGAGGGGCAGTCGGGGCGCCAAGAAGACCCTAATGAACAACACATTCCTTCCTCCCGTTCCCCCTCCACACCTCTCGAGCGCGCCGCAGCCTCCCCTCCTCTGCGCCTCGAGGCTGCCAAGGGGTCGTCCAAATACAACGTGCCCTTTGAAAGGGGGGGGGGGGGTATTTGCACCCCGGGGTAGAAATGTCATGGGGTCTTTCTATGCACTCAAATGATGTTCCTGATCATTTTGGGACCCCATGATATTTGTACCCCCCCCCCCCCCCCCCCAAAATAAAATTTAAAAGAACATGTAGTATTTGAACGACACCCAAGCACGGCGTGTACGGAGCCGAAGTGGAGAACGCGCTGAAGGTTGGAGGCAGTGGAGGCGCCCGCGTGGACAATGCCGCGCCGGGACGCGCCGGGACGCGCTGCCGCTCACCTGGATGAGCACGCGGAGCGCTGCGTGCCGAAAAGACGAGGGGGAATTGTGACCTAATTGCGTTAGCACTGCTGCTTGGCGCATAAATCTTCCAGGGAGCCCCGCGCCAGCCGCGCACCACTGCTGCTGTTGCTGCTGGCGGGCGGTAGCACCGAACTCGCAGGACGAGAGGAGGAGAGGAGTACTTAAGTGTGGACGACGGGACAGAGTACATCGAGTCTACTACGGCCTCGAGGTGCCACCCTTGTAGGTGGAAATCTGTGCAAGTTCGTTGCGCCCAGCAGGGTTGGCGTACAGAATTAAATCTTAATAGAGTCGCATTCAGTCAAATAAATATTGCACTTCATGTCAGAGCACGGCGTTCAGAGAGCGTGTCAGTCGACGTCCAATCTAGCTTACCTCAGGACGCAGTCGACTGCGAATTTTGTAGTAGTGTTGTTGGAGGTCGGTAGGTATCCGCAGGCACATTATATTCTACCCCTTTTCGCCCCATTCAGCTAGCTCCGGGTACTCTACACCCCCTGGTGCACTGGATCCATTTTATCGACTCAACTGCGTGCTTTTCAGTTTGAGGTGTCAAATATTACGGAATCCCGGCGTAGGCGTTTACATTGTCAGAGGTTATTTTTAGAAGAAATGTCTTGCCCATGGTGTTGGAGGTGCTGGTAGTGGTGGTGGCGAGTGGTCGTGAACCCTGACCTTGTGCGCCCCGGGTCGCGCTATCGGCCGCGCTGTTCCCCACATGTAATCACAGAGTAGTTTTCCATTCCAGGCACAGTGGCAGGGCGTTACGCTGGGAAAATTGTGTTCCGTCCATTAACACGTTAATGCATAGTATAGTCTGAAAGTAAATGAGAAATCTCATTTGCATATTTTCCGTTCCCTGCAGACAACATTCCTTTCTTTGGTTGCATAATCTTCGCTATACGATGATAACACATTTTGGCAAACTCCTCAAAGAAACGTTGGACAAAACTCTTACTACGAATTAATAGAATATGGGAAATGAAGCTGTTGTCGTAGTTATTTATACGTGTGTGCGGAGTGCACTGAGAAAAATTTTTCCTGCCACTGTGAAAAATTTCGTCGTAAATTTTGTTTGTTTTGTTTTAAACTCGAATCATAATTTAAGATGTAAATTTACAATGCGTACTGCATGTGTTTTTACGATTACTAGTTGTACAACTCACGCAAAAAGAAAATGAAAATTCTGTAAACTTTTCTACTATTTTTACCAGTGGCCGGGCACTAGACGCTTGTGTAATGCCTCCTATTTTGTTTCTGGCACAAAAAAGTAGTTTAGTGCTCAGGACCAAATTTTTTTCTCAGTGTGTGTCCTCGGCTTTGACAGCACACCATGTACTAAACCAAGAACTAAACTATGTTACACTATTCACCTTGTAGTATTTGGAATAAGTCACTGCACAATAATTCTTTTAGTAGCGCGAACTAATTTTCCTGTGTCAGGAACAAAATAGGAGGCATTAAACAAACAAGCGTCTAGTGCCCGGCCACTACAGTGGGCCGTCAATTCCAGACGCCGCATTTCATTTAGCGACCGTCCGTCCACGTCTGTGTGGCGCCTGACTTCAGGACTCGGCAGTCACTGCGCTACGTTTTTCCTTCTCAAAGGACGCATTTTCAGCGCACGCGTGACGCGTGCGACCTTGACGCCACAGGAAGACACGCGCGCGGGTAATTACTTGACGTGAGGCACGCAGGGCGGGGCGGGG
>NW_026267150.1:1340176-1342173 GCF_000697945.3 Frankliniella occidentalis
CGCCCGCCCCCCGCCAGGGATTGTGCGGGCGTCAACAAGCGCCGCACTGAGCTGTACCGGCTACACACGACAAGGAAAGAGACTGCATTTATAGCTGATAGGTTACATAAGTTGTACAAAAGCTCTCAAAACAACTGTTTTCAACAACTGCCCAGAATGCAGCAAGCAGTAGCAGAATGCTTGGGCCGAGGGGCCTTCAACTCCTATAATCAAAAGTACGCGACCACTATATCACCACCAATCAATCCATACTCTTCCGTTAATACAAAATCATTCTTTTACCTTGTGGTATAATATTTTTTTGTAATCATTTCTATGATATGTTAATTCACAGAATTGCAATATTAATTACAAAGAAAGAAAAAAAAACTAGGTGGGTAATGCTGTGTTGAAAGTGACTCCCTAAGATCGCCTCTTCGGAAAAGTGTGTGCTGTGTGGCCGAGTGTGTGGCCCAGAAATCAGCAATCACGGACGGTCGCACGCACGCACGTCATCAGACGCGGGTCAGGCGATTAAGTGTGTCCGGTTGCAGTCATGTCCTGTCGCGAGGGCTCTGCTCTGCATGTGACGGACGTTCCCAGCGCGTTGCTGGGCACCGCTCGGTACACCTCCAACCCGCCATTGCGTTGCATTTAATTCAGCTGTCGGATGGTGGTGTTCACGGTAAAAATGATATCTTGGAATTTAAGAAGATTTCTTGAAATTCATGGAATAATTCCTTTGATTCCAAGCAATCTGCTCGAATTACAGGACATCAGTTTTGCCGTGTTATACAGGGCGCAGGTTGGCAGGTTGTCCACTTTCGAAAAGCTTTCATTTTAGGCACACTTTTTAGTTGTTCTGTGTTTGTAACAAATTTATGGTTATTTCAGAACCAGTTGACTGAGACGAAATTTCACTCGGAAGTGATTCCTGAAACTAAACAAAAATTTCCCATGCCAAAAAAAGATTTTTGTGGTTTGGAACAGAACTCTCTTTATTATATATAAAGACATTTGCACTGGATTTAATAAGTACCGTTTCTGAGCTAACTTTATACTTGTGACAACCCGACCCCGTCGCCATTATTGTGGTTGGCTTATCAAAAACCAAAGTGAGTCCGTCATCTGCTGTTACGCAAATCTTCAGTGCAGTCAATGCAAGGTCTCATAGCGCCTTATAGGTAGGCAACCTCTCGCCCGCAGTGCTTGTGGGTACTGCGGGTTAGTCTATCCCGAATCTTGCAGGCGCTTCACTCTCGGGGGAAAAGTCCGGGAGAAGGACGGGAATAAGTCGGGGGAACAGCGGGGGAAAAGAGGGGAAAGGAGGGGGAGAGGCGGAAAAGAGCCGAAAAGAAGATAAAGGCAGGAAGTAAAGGAGAGGACAAGTCGGGACAAGTCGAGAAAAGCGTGGAAAAGGGAACCGAGCCCACTGTGGTTACATGGATTTTTCCTCTGGTAGAGACAGTTTGGGGGACTAAAGGCTCGTTTGATCGGAAATTTGAAGCAGAATCTGATGGTGTCATCAAAAATACAATTTGAAAGCTCGCTTTGACAATATTCCACGAAATATGAAATATACGCGGCGTCATCGTCCAGTGATCGACATGCGCCATTATATGCAGTTTTCAGTGACGTGTTCTTCGTATTACGAAGCCACGCCCTTCGAAAGACATAGGATTTGTTTGTGTTACGAAAGTGCCAAATCCTTTTGTGCGTTGTGACAATCGTAACGATCTTTTAAGACCAGTCGTACGTAAGAAACTTGCAGTGTGGGAAACGTTTTCTCTCCCAGTAAGCTCGCTGGCCCGGCCCGTGCGAGGCAGACCGAGTCCGGCCTCCCCTCCAGCACGGAGACACTCTACTCTGCCACACCAACACACACCGCCCGGCTCCAGGAGCGGCGGGACGTTTGTTCTCCTTTTCGCGCACTTTCCGCCCCGCTGCCGTCGCCGCCGCGCTGCCGAGTTTCAGAACGCAGCAGCGCCGCCGTGCAGCTGTTGGCGCCGGCGTCTCTG
>NW_026267150.1:1342593-1343700 GCF_000697945.3 Frankliniella occidentalis
CACACACACACACACACACACACGCACTTACACAATCACCATAGTGTACGTGGAAGCATGCGCAGAAAAGTGTCGCGAAAGTTACTCCAAACGAGCGATGTAATTAATATCGCTCCCCCAAGATTCATCTAATGGGATTCACAATATCGCTCTATTTGGATCGTATTTGGTCACTCCTTTACTTGTAGTGTGTGCTTCCAGCTTCCACGTACCGGGTGCTCAGACTATTAAAAAGTGGATGCAGGGCAGGGAAGCAGTAAGGGGCAGCGGAGAGAGGGGCAGCGGTGTAGAGCAATAAGTCGCCTGTATACTCAAATTGCCTACCTTTCCTTTCAGACACCTATCCAGTGCCGACAGGGGGCGGAGCAGGGCGGTCACCCCTCCCCTCTCGCGCTTGTGTGGGGTGTGGGTGTGGGAGGGAAGGGCGAATCAGCTATACCTGGTGTATAGCTTCACCCTAGGGTCGCCGCCCCCAGCCCCGACGGCCTAAGGGCCCCACAAGTCTCGATCGTGATTATGCGTTGCTCGACGCGCCGAGGGTAGTTTGCAATTACAAAGAGGACCTGACAACAGATCTGCATGACAGTGGCGGGATCGCTTTCAGGACGCTGCTGTGCTTGTGTGCCGGTTTGTGTGTTCCGCAGAGCTCCGGAAATGGAAAGGACCGCCTCCGGCCGATCGCCTCTCGCCTACCTGTGCCTGGTGCCTGTCATTGCCTCCTCCTCACCCCCCAGCCTACTCTCTCCTGAAGTGGGGCGAGCCTGCGCGAGTGGTGCGGCCAGGTAGAACTGTACAGTACAAGACTGATGAGGGGGGAGGGGGCGAACTGTGCAGAGCAGAGAGAGCGCTACGCGCCGTTCTTTCATAGCCTTTTTGTTTCCTCCGGCCGGCCCGGCGGCGGCCGCGGTCGTGGCATTCATGAGCGTAAGAAGTACAGCTGCGCTTTTCTTCTTTTTCCTCCCCCCACCCCCACCCGCTGCTCCCCCTTTCCTCGGCGCTCTACTTGCTCCCCTTCTCTTCACCCTCACACCTGTCGGGGCCTGCAGCGCCCGCGGCGGCCCGCGGCACCGGCACAAATTTGGGGCGGCTCACTTTATTTCCCCCCGC
>NW_026267150.1:1348935-1349656 GCF_000697945.3 Frankliniella occidentalis
AAAAAATATCTTCTCTGCGTGTAAGCGTGATGCCTTTAACATTTCTCGATTGGAGGACCCCTTTTTTTCTGGTAACTGGCCGAGTTAGAATCCTTGGGACAAGCTACACCACTAGAAATTTGTCCTAAGGATTCTAACTCGGTCAGTTTACCCTTAAGCTGGAAAGCAAAAACTGATTTTGAAAAATATTCGTTTTATCCGACCCATGGGGTGCACTCTTTTTCTTTCTTAATCTTATTTTAACCGCTCGAAGGAAAGGGGTCGTTGCTACGATTTTACGTCGGCGTTTTGTTCGTCTCTAGCTTAAAAACACCAGCGGCACGGATAGACATCAGACCAGATCGATTGCATATTAAGAGCGCTTCATTGGATTTTCAAAGTAGAAAGGCTGTCTAAAAACCCAGGGTAGGAACTGCTCTCTTTCTAAATTTTTGCGACCGTAGGTACCGCCGAGACCCGCCTCCTGCGCTCAGCAGCTCTTCCCCGTGCCCAGCAAATGCGCCAGTGTCGCCTCCTGGCCTGTCTCTACCGCCGCCCACGGCTGCCCCCGGCCGCCCCTGGCCGCCCCCCTCTCCCCCTTTGCCATGTAGTTTGGTGAGCTTTTTATTGCGACACAGGAAATGTCAGGAGTGTCAGCTGGGCGACCCCACTCTGCCCCACCCCAGCCTACGCAAGCCTCCCCGCGCGCCTGCCCCCCTGGCCTTATGCGGAGGACACACTA
>NW_026267150.1:1350115-1356875 GCF_000697945.3 Frankliniella occidentalis
AGGATAATCGAGAACAAGGGAGACGTAGAACACTAAATGAATATTGTGCTAAGGAAATAAAATCGTTCTTTAACTTAAATTATCGCTTCTATTGGCCATTATTGTTGTTGGGTCATCTTAAAAGTGCCTGATAGGTAGGCAACATATCCCCTGCAGTGCATGCGTGTACTGCAGGGTGGCCTACACAACCCAGAGTATCGCAGGTGTCAGCCTCCTCTAATACCAGGGTAATACGATATTCCGAATGATCGTGTTAAACAGAAAAACGGATGCACGTCCTTTTAACGGTGAGCGACAAAATGAGGTCATTTCGACATAATTTTGACGTGGCATAATTTCCACGTGGCATAATGCGTTTTAGACGTATAGGTAACACATTTTTTGAGCATTGTCTGTTTTTCAACCGTTGCTCATCCTGTCTAAGAAAACTCTTAGCGTACAATAAAGACAAATGTTCATTAGTTAGTAAATTGAGTTTTCCCGCGTGAGAAGCTCCTATTACACTAGTCTGTAATGGAGAGGGGGGGGGGCTAGTAGCCTACCGGCGAGAAACTGCGGAGCTCCCGGACTCTAACTTCCGGGTTCACATCTTGGTAACAGTCCGAAAAAATTTCGTATTTTGTCTGCAAACGGGTAAACAAATTAACAAAACATAAAAATGTTGGACTAGACAGATTACCACCCACTTACCACTACTACCTCTTTTAAGTGACCACGATCTGACCTCTGGCCCCCTCTGCCCGAGTGCCCTCTGTGCCTCATCTGCCTTTCAATCCGTTCCTTCCTTTATTTATTCTGTGTCTTTCAGAAGTCTCGTGTTTTCAAATATAGATTTAAAGCTCAATTGTTATTTTTGGGATAATTTTTCAACTTTTGCCTTTCCTCCCAAGCGCCCAGCTCGCCTTCTACGTCACGTCGGCTGCTAGTGCTTCCGTTTACTCCTGTTGTATTGGTAGTGGTGCAGACGCTTCTCTTCGGAAAAGACGCCATCGCAGATTTCGTCCGTCTTCGTCACCCGGCCTCAGGCAGCTCCCTGCGCTTCGCTGCTTGATTTCCTTGGCCAATTTGCAAGTAATGGCTGCTCCAAACGCGGAGGTGAAGCCCGATGTTGCTGCTCAAAATCAGCAACAGCAACAGCAGCAAGGGAAACCCGAAGGTTCTGGTAATTTTCACGGTGGACATGGAGGACGCGGCGGCGGAGGCAGCCGAGGTGGTCCCGGGGGTAGACGCTTCAGCGGCCCCGGCAGGGATCATAGCAGAGGATCTAGAGGTGGTCCCGGAGGCAACGATGTGAGTATTCGTTCGGTTCTCATTATTGCCCATAATTTTGGGCCTCGTTCTCGAAATGTACGTAACGGTCATGGGCTCTCTTTACTGTTGCCCTTAGCGACGTTTGAGGTTATTGCCCTCTAAGTGACAGCCGATCGCCTCGTAGTCATGCTAAAATTTTTGTAATTGTAAACCTTTTCTATTTATTTTTTTTTTTTTTGCTGGTTTTGCTTAATTTGGTTTTGTAATTAAGTTGTCTAGTCATACTCTGACTGGATCTCTAAACTTCTCTCTCTTTCTCAAGTTTCCTAAAATTTCTATTTGGGTTATTCAGTATTTGAAATGTTTGTCTCTTTTCAGATGAACTCTGGAAATAGGAGCTCCATGAACTCTCCAGGAAACAGAGGGGGTGCTGTTAGCACTCCTGGCAATCGTGGAGGACCTCCTAGTAGAATGAGCACTGGTTCTACTAATACTCCCAAGGTTGAAATCAATATTTTTAGTCGAACTGATCTTGCTGTAGCGTAGCCGTTTTAAACATTCACTTTCTAACTTTTCCATTTTTCCTGTTTAGGTAAAATCCGAGGCAGATGACAACACTCCGAATCGCATGCAGAACAGCCTGAATCAGCGTCCTCGGGGTGTCTTCAGAGGTGGTCCAAATAGAGACGACAGACCTCGTGGTGGTCAAGAGGTTAGTAGAAATCTAATTTGTTACATCTCACTAACCATCAACCTTTGTTGTTCCTGTATGCACAGTATCAATTTAAATTCCAGGACCGATTCAATGAGAAACTTTCAACATTGGCTGGCCCAACTCATGACCTCCCTCCCCTAGACCTATCAGAGAAAAAGTTTTCTGGGAAAAACAGGCTTTATATTGGTAATCTTACCAATGATGTTACAGAAGAGGAAATCACCAGTCTTTTCCAAAAGTTTGGTGAAACTTCTGAACTTTTTGTCAACAAGGAAAAGAACTTTGCTTTCATCAGAATGGTAACTGAACCATTTTTGTTCTTACCATAATATTGTGTTGATCAGTGACCTCTTCAACAATAATTTATAACAACTCATCAACTCCCTTGTAATTTTCTCCCAGGACTTCCATGTCAATGCAGAGAAAGCTAAGCGGGAGCTTGATGGCTCTATGCGAAAGGGGCGGCCTTTGAAGGTTAGGTTTGCTCCTAACAGCACAGCTGTCAAGGTGAAGAACTTGACTCCCTATGTCACAAATGAACTGCTTGATAAGGCTTTCTGTATTTTTGGAGATGTAAGTACAGTTTCTATTTTCTTACTCTTTTTCTTCTCTATTCCCTGTGTGATTTTAAAACTGTTTTTTACCCCCTTTCTGAAGATTGAACGTGCAGTTATTATCACTGATGAACGTGGCAAATCTACTGGAGAAGGCATTGTAGAATTTGCCCGAAAGCCTGGTGCACAAATGGCTCTGAGAAGGTGCTCTGAAGGGTGCTTCTTCCTCACATCGTAAGTTGTTATAGATGCTAGATATGTTATTTAATTTTCCAGAATTTTTGTAAATTAAATATATCATTTTTCTAGCTCACTTCGCCCTGTCATCCTTGAGCCAATAGAACAATTAGATGATATTGATGGTTACAGTGAAAAAGTAATACCAAAGAAGAGTTCAGACTATATGAAAGCCAGAGAGGTAAACAGTAATACTAAATACATACCTGTAATACAGGGATAAGTTCCTCCCTATGTTTTCATTTCTGTCCATATTTTTATCTATCTGTTTTTTTTCTTCTTGTTTTAGGTGGGACCACGTTTTGCGTCTCCTGGAAGCTTTGAGTATGAATATGGTACACGCTGGAAGCAGATGTATGAAAGGCGCAAGCAGAAGGAGGAAGCACTGCAACGAGAAATGAAAATGGAGGAGGAAAAGCTTGAAGCTCAAATGGAATATGCCAAGTATGAGCATGAAACTGAGATGCTCCGTGAACGTAAGTTCCTTCATGAGATTGTTGCAATCTTAAAATACTGTGATGTACTTGCTGTAAGTACATAGTGTCTGGCATCCCTCGTCATGGTTTATTTTTATTCCATAGAGTTAAGACAACGCGAGCTTGACCGAGAAAGACAAAAGAGGGATTGGGAGCTCAAAGAAAGACAAGCAGAGGAGCAACGACGCCAAGATGAGGAAATTATGCGCCGACAGCAGGAGGATATGTCCATGCGCATGCACCACCAAGAAGAAGAATTGCGGCGGCGCCAGCAAGAGAATTCTTTGTTTATGCAGGTGAGGATCAAATGCTTGTTGGCATTCTAAAACCTCTGAAAATTTTATTGTGTCTAACTTATATTTTGATTTCATGGTTTAGGCTCACCAGCTTAGCAGTCTCCTTGACCAACAAGAACAAGCCATGGGAAACCGAGGAAATTATGAGTCTCCTCAAGGTGGAGATGCACCTATGCGTGATTATGATGCAGCTGCAGGTAAAATATCAACAGGAATTACTGTTTCTTATTTCTAATTGATTAGTCTACATTAAGTAATATTGTATTTCTTTCTAGGACAAGGACAAATTCCATCGGTAATGTATTCTACTTCTCAAATATCTATATAACTATTGTTTAGAAAGTATTTTGTTGGGAATCTTCAGAAACCACTTGAGCTGATGTTTGAGTGAATGAACCATTAGCCTAAACGAGAATTGCTACTGCCAACTAGAAAATTCATCACAATGCCTCGCCCTAAAGAGTTACAGTCTTTAATTTGGTCTTTTGATTGTTTGGGGGATCCTGGAGGATTTCATGAGTTAGTTCAAACCTTGAAGTTTGTGAGAAAGCCATTCAAAGTTTAATCTGTTGGAAGCTCGTGGATGAAGTTTTGGTCTTGAACTGAATCTGCTATAACATATCTAAAACTTAGAAAGCAATTTCGAGGCCTAAACATTGAGTTTTTATTTTGTTGGGGATGGAGTTTATTACTGACTTCTAACTAATCTTGGTAATTGTAGCTCAGCCGAACCTTTGTTTACTGAGCTACCCAATCAGAACTTTTAGGTTCTAAATCACACATGACAGGAATTGCGTTCTTTTGTTGCAATTTTTTTTTAACTAAACGACTGTTGCCTCACCTCTGGTGAAATACTTTTGAGGAACCGGCTTTCTGAGGTGTGGGATGATGTCCCCAACGTTTCCTCTCAACATGTTAGGAATCTCTTCCATGTTATCTTCATGCAAGGAGTATATATGCTGATTGTCCATTTCATCAGTCTTTCTGAGTAGGTGGTGATTCCCTTGCAATATAGTGTACTTTTTATTCACTAATCAAAAGGTAAGTCATTTAGGTAACGGAAGTTGTCTATCTGCTACTGGAAAGAAATCTATGTCACTACTTCATGACAGGAATTGACAGGAATTTTAAGTTGCAAGTCTGCCTTTCTCAGTTAAGAAAACTTGTATGATGCACAAGTGGCCTTGTGTAGCAATTTACTCACAAGAGAGGCCTAAGTGTACCACCAGTGTTCATTTGCCTTTTTGCCATGACCACTTGACCATTTTCCTTTAGACCTGAAGCAAATGTTCATTTCTGTTCCTTTGTCCTGTATTAATGCATTAGAATAATACCAGTGAAAGACATTTGCTGCTGTTGTCAAGTTAAGGAAAGGAAATGATTGAGCGGAACACATTTACAAAATGTTTAGGCTAGAAACGATAGAATTTCCCTGTAGTCACTTTTTCTTACAGGGAACATCTTTTGACATCTGGAAGACAGCTGCTTACTTTGATTGGATGATGATGGTCTCTTAGCGTAAATAACATGGAAGAGAATTTGCTAATCTACTTGAATACTACTACATCCTTGAGACGTTACATCTATTCCACAGATCACATTATTTTACTCTGAAGAACTTGACTTTGAAGAGTTTTGGAAATGCTTTGCTGAAATGAAATGTTGCTCTGGGCAGGCTCAAAAAGACGTTTTTGATTCATAGTTTCTGAGTTTGTGTGATGAGATCTTTTATCAGCCACTGATGCTGGCCGACAAGTCTTACAGCGTCTCTCTGTGCCGGAGTTTTATTACACTTAACATGAAAGCGACCAGAATTTGAATAGTAGGAGCAATTGCAGTGCCCGATCTGCAACTATTTGAATGTTGGTTTTCTGGTGGACTTCCGTTGTACTACCCGTGTTTGAACTGACTCTAGATGCCTTTGTCGTTTAATGTGGTTATGTTGACAGTGTCATTAATTTGATGACGTATATGGTACTTAAAGATCCCTTTGGGTTGTGGATTGACTTAGTTGAACCGAGCTGGTTGGGAAAAGGGATGCATATTACTCCGATTTCTCCAGGAATTGATTTCCTGTAATAATCCTAACTCCTATATCCCCGAAATCTTTCCTACCCTCTAATGTTGCATCTCCATACCCAATTGGCAAATAACTTCATCATTGGATGCGTCAGGAGCGTGGAAATTGATGATTGCTCTAACCTGCACAAGATGATTTCTTGTGAACCCAGTTGCTATTGACAGCCATTTAACTATGTGGAAGTCTTTAGTAACTTATCTAGTGATGGTAGAAATAGCTGAATCTCTGTCCTTCCTGTTTTGCAGGATAGTGTCAGTGAGCAATGCTTTTCTCCAGGTTGTTTTGAAACAATATTCTGAAGTTTGTGTTGGAGGGGCCTCTCGTGTTGACATGCTTGCCCACAGAAACATCTCTTTGTATTGCATTTCCATTACCTCAACCTTCTTTTTGATGATCATCACCCATGTCTAACCCCAAGTTTTCTCCCTTTTTTTTCTATGTGTAATTTTGACTTGCCGTCAATTTTGTTGATGGTTGCGTGCTACATCTATAGGATCCTAAGGCTTTCATGGACGCTTACGAGCGTGGAGGCCGCTACGACAACCAACGAGGAGACATGATGGACGATATGGCCAATGGTGGTGGCCGTAATCGATCTCGCTGGGGTGCTCCTGAAAGGGCTAGGGTTGATGACTACCAGGCGAAGAGGAGACGCTTTTAATGAAATTGTAAATTATTGACTATTAGGAGGCTTTGCTCACATGAGCTTTCAACCTTCTCAATGGGACGGAGTTTATCTATCTAGGACATATTTACAGCACTCTCATTAAAATATATGAATTAAATTTAATGCAGATTATTGCAGTCATCTCTTGAGTATATACTTCATATAGTGTGTAACTTGGTGTTAAATGACTTGACTATTTGGTCATGATTAAAATTAGGATGAGCTACTAAGATAGTTCTGATAGTGTTAGTGGTATGCAATCTTGCAATATGAATCATGCATGATCATGGTCTTTCAAAAGGAAAAATTTATTGTTTTCAGATTATTCTAACTTTTTTCTGATTGCTACTTTATTGTATGGTAGTGTTACCACTAGTTGAATGACAGTACTGTTTGTGTATAAGAATTCTTATCGAGCTGATCAAGTTTATCTTATGTTTTATTTTTTATTACAACCATTTTGATTGTATGAGCCAATTTATCT
>NW_026267150.1:1361745-1366320 GCF_000697945.3 Frankliniella occidentalis
GCGGGCGGAGGAGCCAGGACGTGTCACAGTCACCAACCATACGATATACGTATACGATACGACCGAAGTCACTGGTGAAAAGTGAAAAGGGCGTAAGTCGACTGCAAAGTCCGTGGACTTATGCCCTTTTCACTTCCCACCAGTGAAGTATCTAGTTCTTTGTTCGGGTTCGGGTTCTGCACTCACAACGCCTAGGAAGTGCACCGGGACGTAGCTGCGCGCCACGTCCTGGCGGAGCCCCTCCAGCAGGCGGTGCTGGTCGTCGTCTGGGATGGGTCGACCGGGCGGTGCGGTGGCGGCAGCCCAGGACGCCAGGAGCGCGTCGAGGAAGTCGCGCTCGAGCTGCACGCTGAACTCTTGCACCACCACCTTGACGTACTTGTAGACGTTCTGTCGGTAGGCGGGGCGCGCTCGCCGCAGCACCAGCAGGTCGACGCAGGGCTTGAGCAGGGCGCGTCTAGCCGCTTGCGCGGGGGCGGGGGCGGGGGCGCCGCTGCCGGGGGCGGGGCACAGCACGGTGGGGAAGTGCGCCGACGGCTGCTGGTTGTCGAGCTGGAGGCAGGGCAGCAGGCAGCAGTGTCGGACATGAGGCGGTTTAAAACTTGGGCGTCCAGTCGCTCAAACGCGATGGCGGCGTGGGGCTTACCTGCAGTCGGTGTATGCTCATCCTGCAGTAGGTGAGGTGTTCGGATCGACGCAGTTGCATCCAGAAGGCGGGGTTGTACCGTCGGCGCAACTCTCCGTAGAACGGCTTCGTCATGTACATCTTCTCAAAGTCGACCTGGACGCGGATTAGGGCAGTGAGTGCATGTTTGTACTGCATTAACTAAAACCATATCTGAAAAGTTAAAATTTTGGAAAACACGCGCTCATAACCAAGCCCCAGGTGCCTGACTAGCTCCGCCCACTCTGGCAACCTAGTTGGTCTGGTCCACCGCGACTGTACTCACGTGCACGTATTCCTTCATCTGCGCGCGCTTGTGGTCGTGGCGCCACTTGTCCTCGATCCACGAGGCGAGCTCCAGGCTGAGCGGCTTCCAGCGGTGGGCCATGCACACCTCCCAGACGGCGGCCGAGTCCGTGACGCTGAGGTAGGCCAGCTCCCGGGTGGGGCCGTGCGCGGGCGACGCCGGGGAGGCGGTCGGGGCCATGAGCGACACGCCCACGCCGCTCAGCGACAGGAAGGCCTCGAGGTGCGAGCGCTCCGACTGGATGCGCTTGCGCGCGCTCAGCGACACCCGCTCGTCCTGCGTGAAGAGCAGCACGCGCTGGTGCGCCTCCAGGTAGCTCACCCAGTACACGACCACCTTGTCGCGCCGCGTGCGCTTCAGCTGCTGGAATGTGATGGCGGGTTAAAGGTCAGGGGTGTTCGGCGAGCTCCGCGGCGAGTACATCCCCTCGCGCACCGCCCGCACCGCGCTCACCTGCGACCGCAGCAGGTCGTCGGACTCGGTGTCGTCGCTGCTGGAGGAACCGCCGTCCTGCTTCGGGGCCTTGGGGGCGAGCAGCTTCAAGCCGGCCGACAGCTTGGAGGTGACGCCGGTGGGCGCGGAGCCCACGGAGGACGCCGACGCCACCCCACCCGTCCCGGAGCCCGCGGCCGACCCCGACGACGCGGAGCTCGAGCCCGGCGGCTGCCGCACCGAGTGGAAGCACACCCTCTCCTGACCGTGGCCGTCCTGGAAAGAGCAGTAAAAGAGTTTTCATGAAGAGACGTGAGGGAAAGTGCACTTCAAATCGCAACGGAACGACACGATTGGAGTGGTGGATTCCGATGCGGATCCAAACAGAGTTCTGAATTGAAACAGACCGCCTTTGTTTACACGGCGTGGGATGGAGCAATGAGCGGGAACTCTCTCGGTTGGATTGTGCGTTACCTTCCAGAAGTCGGCAACGAAACCCTTGCTCTTCTTGTTGTACACGTTCCAGAGCAGGCAGCGCTCTCGGGAGGGGTCGTCCCACGTGTACAGCATGGACTGGTACGGGCTGAGTAGCGCCACCTGGCCCAGGTCCTGCTGGTGCACCTTGAGGAACAGGTCCTCGCACAAGTTGTCCACGCGCAGCGGGGCGTCGCCCTCGGAGTAGGAGCGGAACACGACGGCGAACGGCATGTCCCCGCCGCCCGTGACCTCCACGACGAGCCCCGTCTGCAGGAGGAGAGGAGAGCACGGCGTCAGGGGCTGTAGTGATGTGAACCCCCTCGCCCGCCCTACACGTCGCGTGTACTCACCCCGCGGTCCATGCGCAGCACGGTGGTGTGCGTCTGCGTGACGGGGAAGTGCTGCGACACGAGCTTGCTGTCGCGGTACTTGACCAGCATGCGCATGGAGTCGGTGACGGGCCAGAAGGGCTGGCACTTGTCCGGCGCCAGGTCGATCCACAGGTCGGCGCGCTCGTTCTCCTCCATGAAGCGCAGCGGCCGGCGGCAGCGGTTGTAGACGATCAGGTTGGGCAGCAGCGTCACGATCTTGGTGAGCTGCGGGCAGCCCGACGACAGCTGCACCGACTGCAGGATGCGGTAGTGCCGCCGCCGCTCGCGGTCCCTATGGGCGCGCAGCACAGTGTTCGGTTGCGATTACAACGGTGGTTTTTGTGTGTGGTTTGACAACGGACGGGTTCATCGAGTTTGATGAAATGTCATCTCCTCACTCACCTGCACACCACCAGGCCGTTGGTGTCCACGGTGTCGAGCGAGAAGGCCGAGGACCAGGAGGAGTGGTACGCCCGCAGCCTCGCGCACCGCCGCCGCACCTTGCGGAAACTGAAGAGGAGCGCCTCCTCGGCCGGCACGTCGTAGACCACGTCGGACAGCGAGCCCTGCAGTGGACCCAAAGACCAACCGCTTCATGGTGAGTAAAAGCAACCCCTGGTGGGGTGGGCGGCGTCGCGCGCTCTCAAGCCGACAGCACGTTACCCTGATCTGCAGCGGCAGCCCAGTCTTGTTGACGATCCAGTAGGGCGAGTGGAGGTACACCACGCACGTCCCCGCGCGGTCCACGCGCACCGTCACCCCCAGCTGCTTGTTGCCACCCTCCGTGTCCTGCTCCGTCGTCATGGTCACCGTCTTCTCCTCCAGATCTGCCGGGGAGAGCGGCGAGCCGATTAGACGGCACTACTTAACGACAGCAGCATTGCAGCAAGCAGTTCAGATCGCGCACCTGAAGTGAGGTTGAAGTTCCCCGACCAGGAGAGCCCCAGATAGGCGGGGACCTCCACCGCGACCCGGTGCTGCTTCTGCAGGTTGAGGAAGTACTGCGACACCCGGTCGCCGGCCTCCACTCGCTGCTCCCACGCGATGGAGGGCACCTTGAGCTCCACCGCGAACGGCAGGCCGTTGTAGAACTGGAGGGGCGGCAGCAATCGCAGCATGTAATTGGGGATGGAGCGGTAGGTCTGTTTGACGGGGGAGCCCTCGGAGCAGACCACCCGGCAGGAGAAGGCCCTCAAGTCTTTGTCGTCCTTGGCCGAGCAGAAGAAGTCCTTGGCCGTACTCATGTCAGCCCCGAGGTCTTTCCACCAGAGGCCACTCTCACTTGCGCAGAACCTGCGGCAAAAGGTGATGTTTTTTTGTTTAGTTCAAATTGTTCAAATTGGAAGAAGGAAACGAAAATTAATACTCGAGAGATTTTCCCGTGGTATGCAGCCGCATAGGGTTGTCGTTGTGATAAATAAAGGAAATTTGAAAGAAAATTTAAGGATCTGATTGGATTAAAATGAGAACCCATAATTAAAGCTCGTCATGTTTGCCCTTGCTTTGTTGCTTACGGGTTGTATGCTGGATGGAAGTGGATCTTGCAGTTGTAGGCCACGTGCAGGGGCACGTCGCACACCTTGTCTGGTTCGAGGTTCATGAAAAAGATCGAGTCGTCAAAGGGGTTTGTGGACTCGCCGATGTGTGGCAGGCCGAGCGCGTCGAACACTGACTTCTTGTAGTACAGTCCGATGGAGAACGTCGTCTCGTTGCGAATCTACCGGCAGAAAATTGTTAGAAAAAGTAAAAATATGCTTCCTAATCTTAACAATACCATGGTATTAATTAAAGGACCTCCTTTTCGCACCTGGAGGGGTGAGCGTATCGTAACCCGTCGGTACTGGCAGGTGGACTCTACATCCATCATGATATGATAGCGGATGTTGTTGCGAGCGGGAAGCAGTGCGTGCAGCTTGTGGCAGGACCTCTTGGGGCACAGGACGTGTATGGGCTCGAACCCTATGGGAAGAAAAGCACCTTCTTAGTGAACCAGCCCACGCAAGCGTCAGCCGAGAAAATACATCGGCACCTCGTGCAGGAAAACAGCTATAAGACTGCTTCGCATTAAGGCAGGCATGCCCAGTATTATTGTCTACCTCGCACCTTCTACATTTACGGTGAGACGGAGATCGGTGATCTTCTTGTAGAGGTCGCTAATGGTGTCCGGAGGGAACCGCATCACGGGGGAGAACACCTCCTGGCTCTGATGGGACGCGTCGCAGTAGAAAACACCCGCCGTCTCCTCCACGCCATCCTGCTCCATGCCGTCCACCCCCGAGTACAGGTTGACGTCGTAGTCCAGGTACTTCTGGTGGCTGGGCGAG
>NW_026267150.1:1370125-1375014 GCF_000697945.3 Frankliniella occidentalis
GGGCCGTGCAGCCCCGGTGCGGAGGGCGAGGCCACGAGGCGCTTGATGTCGAGGCGCAGGGACAAGGGCTCCAGGATGGGCTCCTGCACGTGCAGCGCCCCTGCTAGGGTCATGACGGCGCGGCTCAGCTGCACGGCGTCCAGCCGCACCAGGATGTTGTCGATCACCAGAGGCGACCCCGCGCCGTCGGGGCTTGGCGGTGGCATCTCCTTGAAGAAGTTCTCAACGGTCAGGTCCCCTGGGAGCAGAGAACGGTCTTGTTAGATAAGGCCGTGTTGTTGTACAAGGCACTGTGATTTAAAGGCGAGCGCACGTACCGAGGTTGGCGACAACCAGGTTGGGCGAGGCAGACTTCTGCGGCAGCAGCAGCGCCGGGAGGTGCAGGTCGAGCGACACGTGCAGGCGTGTCGGCCAGGTGCGCAGGCGGCCCGCGGCCTTGTCCACGACCTTGCCCGCCAGCGCAAGCCAGTGCGGCACCAGCCCCGGCCGGAGCAAGGGCTCCACGAACTGCTGCAGGTCCACCACCGTCTTGTACAGCAGCACCAGGCTCAGCCGCCCCAGCCGCACCTTGAGGCTGCCGTCCGACTTGACGTCGTCGTCCCTTCCCGCCGCGAGGCCCGACTTCTGGTACAGGCGCGGCGCGTGACGCACGTACTTCAGGTCCAGGACGCGGTCATCGTCGACCTGCCCGAGAGAGTGCAGTGTTTAAAAAATGTACCTCGAGCTGTGCCAACAGCAGACGCTCAAAGCCGAAAAACCCGTTGTTTAGATGACTTTCTGAAAAAGTTTGTTTTTTGAATTACCTGGAGCACGCGATGGTAGAGCGTCACGTCGGACAGATCCTCGCAGGTGATGCCGGTGAGGTACGTCCTCAGCACCATGCGCTCGTTGGCCTTGAACAAGCAGTCGCTCTCCAGGCCCGTGACGCGGATGTCCATGAAGTCGAGGTCCGTGTCGCACAGTCGCACACGCAGCTCGGTCGCGCGCGTGGAGTAGCTGAACTTGGTGGCGCCCTGGGGGATGGGCGGGTCCTCGGCGCCGCTCCAGAGCGCGCGCACCCGGCGCCGGCCCGACTCCAGGCTGGGCCGCAGCCCTCCGAACGCCGACGACGCGCGAGCGCGTAGGCTGTCCCGGCTTTGAAACCTGGTAAACGACAGCAGCAGCGTACGGATTTGCATTGCATCCTTTACCAACGTTTGGGCAGGTTCCATTATCGTGAAGCCCCGGGTACTCACTTGTGTACAATGTACTGAAGGTACTTGTTGAGGGTGATAAAAGCCTCCTGGTGGAACACTAGGTTCACCGTCGCCACATCCACAACCAGTGACTGCTCCACGCTGTGGAAGTGTGACTTAAAGTCTGGGCAGTTGGATCTCACCTGCAAAGGATGACAGACGAATAATGGCAATTTTCGCCCCCCCCCCCCCTCGCTATCCGCTTTGTCTGTTCGGAATGCGGCGGCGGCCGAAAGCGCGACCCTCCCCACGCCCACGCTCACCTTCCTATACAGTAGGGAGAGCACGTCGTCGTCCTGGGCCCCGGTGGCGGTGGATATCATCTCGAGGTACTGGCCCGTGCCGCCGGGCGCGGCGTGCAGCCGGTCCACCAGCTGCACCGAGCCCACGCTGGCCTGCACGGCGGGCCCGTACTCCATGAGCGCCGAGTCCCAGCAGAGCTTGCCGAGGCGCAGCAGCAGGTACGGCTTGTCGACGCGGTTGCTGGAGCGCGCCAGGTTCACCACCACCTCGCCGATGACGAACCGCAGCAGCATGGTGATGGCGTTGTGCGGCGACACGTTGTCGTCGAAGCCCGGCAGGTCCACGGTGCGCGCCCACAGCTCGAGCTCCTCGCTGTCGCTGTGGTCCGAGGACATGAAGCTCCTGTGACGGACGGAAAGTTGGCCTTCAATTAGCCGGCATGTGTGCGTTTTCCACCAACAACTGTTCCATTTTTAAACTTAATCCCAGGCTCCGAAAAGCTTTTGTCGTCGCCATGAGACTCACTTGTCCACTTCGAGGTTGGCGAGCTTGGGCGTGCAGCCGTCGTCGGGCGCCTGGCCCCGCACCGCCCTGACGGCGGCCTGCCGCACGACGCTCCGGACGCGCGCCAGCTGCTCGCCACTCAGCCCCGCCACCACGTGGTCGGCGGGGTCCAGGTCCGGGTGCTCGACCTGGTCCTCCTGCTGAGCCGCGTGGGTGGACGCGCGGCGGAAGGTCGGCGCGGGGACGTTCTCCAGGAAGTCGAGCCCCATGCCGATGCGCCGGTCAGACAGGTTGAGCTTGACGCTGGACAGCGACACGGTGAGCTTGTGGCGGGCGAGCGCGCGGTACTCGGGCCGCACGCTGTTGGAGAACACGACCTGCCCGCGCACCTTGGGCACCAAGTGCAGCTCCGAGTCTTGCATCTTGCGCGACTCCCACCACTCGTCACCTTCGGACCGGAGAACACAAACTGGTTAGGGGTGTCGACCCGGGGGGTAAAAAAGAAAAGGGTTTCGCTGTGCTGTGTACCTCCTTCGAAAAAAGAGTGGCAGCATGACTTACCCGAGTCGCAGAAGAGGACTTGCGCCTCGGAGCACTCCACGTGCAGGCGGTCGTACAGCCGCTCCTCCAGCTCCATCTGAGTGGCGTCCTCCAGGCTCACTCCAGGTGGCTGGAGCTCTGTGCGCACCACAACCCGCCCGGCGTCCAGCACCAGCACCTGCCCTCCCCTGGGAACAAACAACAGGGTTATTCCTTCTGAAACGTTTCGAAAATAAATCGCCATCACTCGGCACGCATTCCTCACTTTTGCATCGAGCCAGACTCGGGGATGACGATGTAGGGCCCGCGCACGTCCACGCTGAGGCAGTACGTGTTTCTCCTCGTGAGCGCCCGCCTGCCCACCGTGGCCGCCGCCTTCAGGGCCCTCTTGAGGTGGTGGCCAGCCGAAAGGCAGAGGTCCTTGACGGGCCGCGGTTTAGAGCAGAAGAAGGTCAGAAGCTCCGAGACCGCGTGCTGGATGAGGGCAAGAGCAACACCCCATGGTCAGTTTGAGTAATGGTTAATTAATGCCCCACTAACTGTCTTTGTTCGTGACGTTAGCGGACCATGTGGCGAAACAACCAAATCCCACTTACCTCATGATACACAATTTCCATGGGCTCCATTGTTATGGACAGTCCAAAATCAGCGTCTGATTTAGAAGGATTTTTCTCAATGTCGATGGCCATGAAGTTAGAGTAATTGTTACCTGCGAGGTTTCAGACAGAAAACAAAATGTTTTAGGTGAGGAAAATAACCAACGCCGGCTTGGACACCGTGCGTCGGCGCCCTTGAAGCTCACCGGAGTTGACGTTGGCCGTGGCGAGTGGTACGAGGTGGTGCTCCAGACTAGCTCCCTCCACCACGGCGCTCTCCACACGCAGTGATATCTTGTAGGCGGAGGCGGCTGGCCGCGTCTCCAGACTCGCCAGCAGGTGGGTGAGGTGGCTAGCCAGCACCTCGCCCGCGTCCGAGACCAGGCTCAGCGAGCAGTTGACGAGCGTGACGTTCAACTTGTGTTCTGCGAGTTCAAGGGGCGGTCAGGAGGGTGTCGTCTGGAGTAAGAGAACAGAGTTCCGACGAGGCCTCTCACCTATGTACTGCTTGGGCTTCTCCGGTCGCTGCGTACCCTCGGCGTAGCCTATGGCCTCGAACAGCCTGTCCCGCTCGCTGCCAGACAGCTGCGCCCACAGCCCGCGCGGCCGCTCGGCGCGAACCTGCAGCTCCGGGGACGGGCTCCGGCTGCCCGACGTGGCGTACGACGACGCCCCGGCCCCGCCGGCCGCGGAGAACCAGCGCGCCAGCCGAGACGGGGCGCGCGCGCCCACCGCCACCCGCTCCGGGTTGTCGCGGTGCAGCTTGAGCTTGGCGTGCTCGCGCGCCACCAGGATGTCGACGACGTCGAGCTGGTCCTCGAGCTGCTGCAGGTCGAGCTTGAGCTCGGTGTCGGCGGGCTGCAGCAGCGCGCGCGCGCACGCGTCCCTGTAGCGCGAGTACACCTCCCGGTGGCGGCGCACGCGGCTCCACGTGTAGGGCCGCACGCGCTGCTCCAGCACGGCCTCCAGCGCGTACCGCCACCAGGCCATGACCCGCGTGCCGGCCGCCGCCGCGCCGCCCTGCCCCACGCGCCCGGCCGGCCGGAAGGGGCGGAAGCGCCAGGCGACGCGGTTGCGGCGCAGCGAGTCGTGCAGGCGGCGGAGCGCGCCGTACTGGTCGCGCGTGAGGCGCAGGGACACGTCCTCCACCACGAAGTCCACCAGCAGCTTGGGCACGCGCGCCTCGTTGGAGCGGTTCACGATCACCTTCACCTTGGCGGACACGGGCTGCACCACTGCGGGACAGACGGGCGCACGTCAGCGGGCACAGAGGGCTGAGCCGGCCTGAACCCGGGGCTCTCGGCACACTACTCACTGAACTTGAGCGGGTCGGCGCCGGTGTTGAACTGCTTGAGGCCGCGCTCCATGTCCTCGCGCCACACGCTGAAGGGCACCTGCTCGGGGTCCTGGTCGCCGATGATGGGCCTGCCCTCCTTGTTCACGTACACCGAGAAGGACTCGATTCGGATCAGCTGGTACACGGAGGTGGCGCCGGGACTGCTCGGGCATGGCTTCCATTTGCTGCGGCAGACAGAAGGGTGTGAGGGTGTATGAGGCACTCTGTGGAGACGGCTTAGACTGTTGGACAGGAATGGATCAATGGATCATGGCGACTCACCTGTTGGTAAACTCAACAGAGAGGTTGAAAAGGCAGATGCCGCATGTGAATGTTACATCCGGGTCAGGGTCCATGATTGTGTCCTCGTAACGGATGTGCACGTTTCGGATGAAGACCTGTTCGAGCGACAAACAATATTATAGTTTTGTACTC
>NW_026267150.1:1375064-1385301 GCF_000697945.3 Frankliniella occidentalis
ATTTGCTGCTGTTGTCAAGTTAAGGAAAGGAAATGATTGAGCGGAACACATTTACAAAATGTTTAGGATAGAAACGATAGAATTTCCGTGTAGTCACTTTTTCTTACAGGGAACATCTTTTGACATCTGGAAGACAGCTGCTTACTTTGATTGGATGATGATGGTCTCTTAGCGTAAATAACATGGAAGAGAATTTGCTAATCTACTTGAATACTACTACATCCTTGAGACTTTACATCTATTCCACAGATCACATTATTTTACTCTGAAGAACTTGACTTTGAAGAGTTTTGGAAATGCTTTGCTGAAATGAAATGTTGCTCTGGGCAGGCTCAAAAAGACGTTTTTGATTCATAGTTTCTGAGTTTGTGTGATGAGATCTTTTATCAGCCACTGATGCTGGCCGACAAGTCTTACAGCGTCTCTCTGTGCCGGAGTTTTATTACACTTAACATGAAAGCGACCAGAATTTGAATAGTACGAGCAATTGCAGTGCGCGATCTGCAACTTTTTGAATGTTGGTTTTCTGGTGGACTTCCGTTGTACTACCCGTGTTTGAACTGACTCTAGATGCCTTTGTCGTTTAATGTGGTTGTGTTGACAGTGTCATTGATTTGATGACGTATATGGTACTTAAAGATCCCTTTGGGTTGTGGATTGACTTAGTTGAACCGAGCTGGTTGGGAAAAGGGATGCATATTACTCCGATTTCTCCAGGAATTGATTTCCTGTAATAATCCTAACTCCTATATCCCCGAAATCATTCCTATCCTCTAATGTTGCATCTCTATACCCACTCGGCAAATAACTTCATCATTGGATGCGTCAGGAGCGTGGAAATTGATGATTGCTCTAACCTGCACAAGATGATTTCTTGTGAACCCAGTTGCTATTGACAGCCATTTAACTATGTGGAAGTCTTTAGTAACTTATCTAGTGATGGTAGAAATAGCTGAATCTCTGTCCTTCCTGTTTTGCAGGATAGTGTCAGTGAGCAATGCTTTTCTCCAGGTTGTTTTGAAACAATATTCTGAAGTTTGTGTTGGAGGGGCCTCTCGTGTTGACATGCTTGCCCACAGAAACATCTCTTTGTATTGCATTTCCATTACCTCAACCTTCTTTTTGATGATCATCACCCATGTCTAACCCCAAGTTTTCTCCCTTTTTTTTCTATGTGTAATTTTGACTTGCCGTCAATTTTGTTGATGGTTGCGTGCTACATCTATAGGATCCTAAGGCTTTCATGGACGCTTACGAGCGTGGAGGCCGCTACGACAACCAACGAGGAGACATGATGGACGATATGGCCAATGGTGGTGGCCGTAATCGATCTCGCTGGGGTGCTCCTGAAAGGGCTAGGGTTGATGACTACCAGGCGAAGAGGAGACGCTTTTAATGAAATTGTAAATTATTGACTATTAGGAGGCTTTGCTCACATGAGCTTTCAACCTTCTCAATGGGACGGAGTTTATCTATCTAGGACATATTTACAGCACTCTCATTAAAATATATGAATTAAATTTAATGCAGATTATTGCAGTCATCTCTTGAGTATATACTTCATATAGTGTGTAACTTGGTGTTAAATGACTTGACTATTTGGTCATGATTAAAATTAGGATGAGCTACTAAGATAGTTCTGATAGTGTTAGTGGTATGCAATCTTGCAATATGAATCATGCATGATCATGGTCTTTCAAAAGGAAAAATTTATTGTTTTCAGATTATTCTAACTTTTTTCTGATTGCTACTTTATTGTATGGTAGTGTTACCACTAGTTGAATGACAGTACTGTTTGTGTATAAGAATTCTTATCGAGCTGATCAAGTTTATCTTATGTTTTATTTTTTATTACAACCATTTTGATTGTATGAGCCAATTTATCTGCTATTTAAATAAATATAGACATTTATCTCTAATTTCTCTATTAATACATAGCTGAGTACTATGTTGTTGGATTTTAATAATGGAAGGAAATTATGTTCGCGGACACCAAGAAGATAATGGTATTTTCATGGTCATTTCCTGCCTGTCGGGAGGGTTCTACATGACGAAATTGGCTTCTTGTGGACCATTTGTTTTTTTCTTATTACAATGAGTTGTTGGTATACCTCCATAAACTTACCAGGGGCTGCATTACTAGGATAACTTAAGGTACATAGTGACTAATTTTGGTACCAAGTTTTCCATTTGCTGCTCTTGATCTCCTCCTGCAGGTGGCATCACTGCTTATCCCATCAATAGTAAGTTTCCTTTCTATGATGGATCAGCATTTCTCTTTCAACCTAGTGAAATGATGAATGAAAAGTGATTGCTGGTGACTTAATTACTCTATTTGGGGTTTCTAACTTTATTCTCAGTGTGTTGGTGGGCAATTTGTAAATTTTATCTCAATTCATCTTGTATTTAAGGATGTTGTGTAGCTGTTGTATCTCACGTCCTGTTTCTATTAGTGCAAGTTGACTTTACCCCAACATTAATATCTGCTGAACTAAAAGAGACTTAGCAAACTGAATGCGTATTTCTGGGTCTCTCTGTCTGCAGAGAATGTTTTCCTTGTGCTCAGGAAGTGTTTGGTTTGGGAAAAAATTATCACCAGGGTGTTCAAGTTTGGGGTCAATTGTTTCCTCAAATTTTACATTGGCTTATAAAATCCAACACCATCAATTCATTGTGATGTTTGTGATAGATGGTCCTCAAAAAGCAAGCAAAGCTGTAGCTAATTCTGATGTCTGTTCTGTGGGGTGTTTCTGCTACTAGCATTGTTTACTCCACAGAACCCCTGTATTTCTTAAGCTACAGCTTGCACTCTAACTCTGAAGAACAGTTGCTAACACTACTACTGCCTGTAAGGCTTGAAGAAAGTTTTAAAGTCTTGATCTCAACACATACTTTGTGTCCTGTGTTGACCAAGTCTTCAATACAATTTTATTATATCTTCTCTCTTTCAAAGTGAGGTAACACAGGGAAAAAAAATATCTCAATCTAAAGCTTTTTATTTTCATTTTTTTTTTTTTTTTATATCAGAATTAGATGTAATCAAACCAATTTCTGCTCAAAAAAAAAAAAAAAAAAACCCATGAAGGGTCCAGTCTTGGCACTGGGTATATTCTTCCTATTTTAGCCCTTCATGAACCCTGAACTCTTTGGTGTCCTTTGGAAGCTTAACCAGTCCAATTGTCTACCAATGTGATTGGTTGTTATGGATGATGCATCATTCATGGTGAGTATTCACATGTGAGAATGATCACTCTCATTCCTCCCTGCGTAATAAAATAAGTGTCTTTTAAACTGGGAGGAGGGATCGGCTATTGCCATACTTGAACAACATGTATGCTGCAGTTGCTCTCTTTGGAGGCTTCTATGGACCTTCTTCAGTTTCATTTTGGAGAAACTTGAACCAAAGGTATTCATAAGAAGCAAAATTTTCGTATCATCTGAAATTGATTGACAATCGATGGAGTTTCGTGATTGGGTTTTTTATTCCTTGAGAATTCCTTGTCTCTGTTGGTGCTGCAACATTTCCTCCGATTTGTTTGCTTCAATTCCTGTGCAGCACTGACTACTTATTGTGGAACCTCTCTTCTATATAATCAAGTTAGGCTTCTTGGCGATGTATTCACCTGTGTGTGCCCCATTGTTAGCGCAGTACTTATGTGTGGTGATTGAGTCTTTATCCATTGCAATATAGCTCTTCCTCTTCCACAATTCCTACATTCTCATACACAACACCTAAAACAACAGCTATGTAAATTTAAACGCCGTTACACTACAGCTCTACTTACTTCTCTTACATTTCTACTAGGGACTTTGATCTGCACATGTGCATAGTTAGGTATTAGTAGGGAACCATCATCTCCGTAAAACATTTGAAACTTTTTTGTTTGAGTTTTTCCTTTTGAGGGTAGTGTGAAATTTCGGTAGTCTTGCTTACAGATCTTCATTCTAATATGGTCTCAGCACGATGCTGTGCCTAATCTCTGAATACGGCCAGTTAAAGGCTTTTTTGAGGAGTTTGTAAGGCCCATTATGAGGTGTGGGACATACATATGTGGTATCGTGACTTACAGAAAAGTGAAAAGTTTCCCTGCAATTGTTGATATTTGCGGGGCAGCATTACTGTTAACAAACTGCCATGTAATATTACATTCCAACCCAAAGAGAGTGTATACAGCATGGTGCTGTGGTGCTGAACCCAAGCATTTGCTATGCTTACATTTTGACACTCATCAGAAGTGATTCGCCAATCCTTCAACAGAAAACATAGTTGTAATCAGTTACAAATATATCTGAGTTTACAAATATTCCTTTTAATGTTTCAGTTGGACAAAGAAATCCCAATTCTTAAATTATGAGCACTTCTTGTTAATCAAAAGAAATCATAGACCGTTTATTTACAGATTATTTTGGTAGTTTAAGCTTATTTTTTTCTATATCAATTTTTTCTGCTGCAGGTGCTGCTTGTTGGTTGTGGCTGATACCACTAGTGTGAAATTATGGTGAGATTAATTAATATTATCAGATTTTGGTTAGTTAAGATTATATTTTAACCCTGTGCCTTTTTCTAAATTTTTCAGGCAACTCCTTGCTTTGAACCGAAGTATTGCCAGGATTTGTGATGTCCTCCCAATACTGAAGATATTGATGAGTCTCAATTCACCTTCAACAAACAGGATCTCAATGTAAGTGTATGAATAAACCAGAAAACAGTATGCTAGTGTCTTTAGCAGAGTTATGACGTGTGAACTGTTTTTATCTAGGTGCATAAGGACGAGATGATTGAAGGCTTTGAACAGTACTTCTAAGAATGATGTTGGTAAACTTGTGAGGTGTTTCTCTCTAAGTCAAGTTGTAGTTCTACACCACTTGGCTATTTGATTGTTTGAGGACAAGTGGTGTTTGTGCAGTGGGTAATTTTAAATAAAAAGACAAAGTTTATAGCATTCTTCAACATTTTGTTTGACGTTTTCCTTCTAAGAAGTCAGTAGCATTGTCTGTTAAAGAATAAAGAATAGATATTTACGTATGCTCTCATTTCTTATGACTGAACTGTGTCCTATTTTAGCATGCATGACTCACATCATTCAAGCACAAAAATATTTAAATTATTTTAGTACTTCTTTTGTTATGTATGAATAGTCTCTTGTAAAAAGCTGTGGGTCACACTAGTCATAGTAGCCTCAGCAACAGATTTTACAAACATAAGAGGGAAGGTTGATTGGTGAATAGAGGTCATGAATTTTCTCATACATCAGCAGCATGATTCCAATTGTATTTACGTACTGGTCCATTTGCTTTCGTATCTTTACAGAGCTAACTCAATTGACTTGTGGCCCCACAACCAAAAGACTCAGGAGCTTCCTATTATGTCTTAAAGCCTTGCATTTTGAAATGCATTGCCATTGGATTCTATTCACTCTATTTGACAGATGTAACACATTCTTAGCAGTTAATTACGGACCACACCACATCTTCTACTGTCTTCTTGCAATGCAACTGAAGATTTTAGTCATTTCTGAATAATTTATTACATGAAGTATCTTATCAATATGGCAACAGCAAAGTTACTTGCAATACATGCACAAGGAAAGTAAGAAGAATGGACAGACTTTGTGTATCATTTAAGCTTGAGGACTCAACTGAACTGCTGATACTTCTGAAATTGACTACATATCATATTCCTCTCAGTGAAATGTGAAGCTTTGATAAATAGAGTGGTCTCCTTGGAGAGATAAGAAAGTTTTTGTTCTCTATTTGAATCACTACACACATTAAGCTTTCTGACAGGTTATATTATTTTGCTGAGATGCAATCTCTCAGCCTTAGAAATATTATCACAACGTTTTAATAACATAGTTGTCTTAGCAAAGTAAATCATAGCTTAAAAGTTCTAGAAGAACCACCATTTTATACCCTTATTTACAGAACATAGTTCTTAGAACAATTTTTTTAGAGCATATTTTTGGGCTGTCTTATACCCAGATGCCCCATAATTAATGATCACTTGTAGCATTTTGGCCTCTCCATTGACTTACAATGCTGATCAACTTGAAAAGAACAGTCTCCAATTTATGTATACTGCTTAAAAAAATATTAATTGAAAATAACAGTTTTCTACAGTGGTGCATATAATAGTTTCTGAATCGTTTGCTTCTTCTTGTGTCTTACAGTCCTATCCAGTCTGTGCTTTGCACATAGGCTCTATCACGACCCGAAACTAAAAAAATCAATGCAGGCAATTCGGGCATCCTTTCAACAACCTGTCCCAACACAGAAGTATTTTATCTTGAATGTATGTTTAATGGGTTTAAGTCATTAAAGCTCCAACTCTCTTAATCTACCTAAGTATTGTCTTCCATCTGTTGGCCAAATCAGAAACATTTTCATTTTCCAGACTGGATCTGTGTGAGCACCTTAGTCTTGGTAGATAAAACTCATAAAGCACATATTGTTTTCTAATGTACATAAACATATAAGATTCATTCTACATTTCAATTGCATTAAAAAAAAGGAAGAAGTAGAATAACTTTAACTACACACTGGCTCAAAAATAAATAAATAATAAAGCAAGGAAAAATTTGCTTTTGAGACAGTGAAGGCTTGGCAGAATGAAGACATGTGTTTAGGCCTTGAAATAGTTAAGCTGCTGCATCTCATCGTCTGAAGTCAAGACCAAATTTAAAAAAAAAATATTTGTGCACCCGAGGAATAATTGATATTTCCTTCTCAATTGAATACCTTTCATGACTTATATCTCTAAGGTTAGATGATATGATGAACCAATGATGTGAATGTAGTATGGCAGTTTTCCTTATCTTTCAAGAGACTCGGTAGATAATTTAAATATTCATTTGGAAAAGAAAATAACGTAAATAATGACACAATTTTTAAATGAGTTAAATGACCCTTCTAATAAAACCATTAAGATTGCAATCCCAGTAAAATGGTTATAAAATTAATAGGGTCGGGACAAACAAAATAAAAGGGTTTACTAATAATAATTTTTGAATGATTTTCAAATGGGTGGCTATCTTTTGTTGCATTTTTCATTTGCCATAGAATAATTTTAAGTTCTTATTTACACATATCCACAGTTAATACAATTTGCTTTCAAAACCTCATAACATGTGGAGTTTCATTCAAACAACCTCCTTTCCAAATCATTACTGCTATGTTTAAGTAGTTGCAGGAACTGGTCTATCTTCCATATTTAGTACAAGAACTGTTTCAACTTTGTCTCTCAACCAAGCCAAAACTGCGGGATCTTCGCTAGTAACACTTCGCTCATCTCCAGAAAATGCAGAAAAACTGTCATCCTGAAAAACATTGAGAAGGAAATCATTTGAAAAGTCCAAGTAGGATTGATAAAATGGATAACAGTCTCTGTGATGTCCAGGAGAATTTTTTAAATTTTATACTATGATATTAAAAGTGTAACAGTAAATAATTGTTGCAAAGATTGCCAGAAACCTAATTTTCAATAAATAGTAATCTGAAATAGTTTTTAAAACTGGCATCAACTTTTAGTACGTACCTTTGATATTCTATCTATCTTAAATTAAATCCAAACTAAATCTTACCTGTCGTACAATGAACACCAACTTGTTGAGTTCCAGTTTGGGCACCTCCATTATGTCGTCTACCCTTATAGCCCAGTCTACTTCAATAGGTCCCCACTGGCGACATCTCTCCAACAGGAACACATGTCTGTATCAAAGAATTATCTTGTCAAAAACACATACAATTTTTTTTTTTTCATGTCTGTTCAAGAATTTCTATCTACAAATATAGATTAGTGCTGCGCAGCTAATTGGCACTACTGCTCTAAATTAGCCCTTTTTTTCTTTTTGGAAAAGAAATATTTTGTGTGGCCCTGTGCCGCTTACTGTAGGGTGATGAGCATGGTGGTCTTGCCGTCCGCGGCCAGCGCGGCGTGCGCCCAATACAGATCAGAGTCGGCATAGTGGCCCCTGCTGAGCGTGGACAGCAGGTGCTGCCCGGTGGCCTCGTACACAGAGAAGGGCCGCAGGCCTTGGTAGGGGTTCAGGTGGCGGGGCAGCCTCGCCCGCATCACCATGTCTTCCCCCATCTCGGTAGCCCTGCGGGGGATCATATTTGAACATCAAGCACCCTGTCTGTCAGACTGAATGTGATGCTTGTTGTGCTTGTGTGCTCACCTCCGAATACCATCGTGCGCCGTGGCGATACAGTCGACCACGCCGCCACCCGGCTTAGTCATAAGACCCAGGAACCCTTTGCCCGTGCCCCGGAAGAAACCCTCGACGCCTTCCTGTGGCGCTCCTGAAAGATGTGAAACGCCAAGAGGGTCAATATGTTGGGGGTGCGAGGCTGCGTCTGCAACAAGTTTCAAGATTTTACCAAGTGATGGCTTCAGCACGACTCCGGACAGGCCCATGAGAACACCCATAGAGAAGGTCTTGCTCGCCGTCCTCGCCAGTTCCGGTAAGTCCGTAGCTTGCTGCAGACAGAAACGGCGCTTCTGGAAAGAAAAAAACAGAGGGTAAGCCCTCGGTAACTCTCCTTTTTTTTTGGGGGGGGGGGGGGCTGTAGGGTGCAAAATTTAGTACCTTTTTGTATTCGTCCTCGAATGTGAGGTTGGTGAGCATGGCTCCCAGCGAGGGGGCGAGAAGCGAGAGACCGCTCGCCTCCGCGCCCGTCAAGTTGCCTAGCAGCGCCTGCGCCGCCCGTGACAGGTCCTCGGCGAACTCGTCGGGGGACTCGATGGTCCCCTAGAGCACAATTTCAAAGATCGTAACGTATACTGTATATCAACATATCTGTACCTCCACCGACAAAGACACCGTCACCCTTTCCCCCCTCACCATGTAAGGCTCGTAGAAGAACTCGCCGAATCCGTCCGTGAAGTCGCTGACGAGGCCGTAGGGGTTCCCGAGCACGTCCAGGCCCAGCACCATGACGTGCACCTGCTGCACCAGCTGGGCGTAGTAGTGGCGCTGCGCGTCCCCGGCCACGTCCCGGCACGTCGCTTGCACGCCCTTGCGCTCGAAGTAGGGCAGCCTGCAAGGAAGAGAGTATGTGACTGACGTGACAGCGGAGAGAATACTACTTCTACGAGTGAGAGAATGGGCCACGTACTTGAGGCGGACGTTCTTGATCTCGGCGGCGGAGGGCACCAATGCGTTGAACACGTGGTCCACGATGGCCCTCTTGCCCGCCAGGCTCCGGCCGCCGGTGCGCGCCGAGCCGCGCAGGAAGAGACTGAGGCGGATGCGCAGCGGTGACAGGTGCACGCTCTCGATGACGGGCCGCGGCATCGCCTCGCGAAGCTTCTGCGGGCGGAGGAGCCAGGACGTGTCACAGTCACCAACCATACGATATACGTATACGATACGACCGAAGTCACTGGTGAAAAGTGAAAAGGGCGTAAGTCGACTGCAAAGTCCGTGGACTTATGCCCTTTTCACTTCCCACCAGTGAAGTATCTAGTTCTTTGTTCGGGTATTGCACTCACAACGCCCAGGAAGTGCACCGGGACGTAGCTGCGCGCCACGTCCTGGCGGAGCCCCTCCAGCAGGCGGTGCTGGTCGTCGTCTGGGATGGGTCGACCGGGCGGTGCGGTGGCGGCAGCCCAGGACGCCAGGAGCGCGTCGAGGAAGTCGCGCTCGAGCTGCACGCTGAACTCTTGCACCACCACCTTGACGTACTTGTAGACGTTCTGTCGGTAGGCGGGGCGCGCTCGCCGCAGCACCAGCAGGTCGACGCAGGGCTTGAGCAGGGCGCGTCTAGCCGCTTGCGCGGGGGCGGGGGCGGGGGCGCCGCTGCCGGGGGCGGGGCACAGCACGGTGGGGAAGTGCGCCGACGGCTGCTGGTTGTCGAGCTGGAGGCAGGGCAGCAGGCAGCAGTGTCGGACATGAGGCGGTTTAAAACTTGGGCGTCCAGTCGCTGCTCAGTCGCGATGGCGGCGTGGGGCTTACCTGCAGTCGGTGTATGCTCATCCTGCAGTAGGTGAGGTGTTCGGATCGACGTAATTGCATCCAGAAGGCGGGGTTGTACCGTCGGCGCAACTCTCCGTAGAACGGCTTCGTCATGTACATCTTCTCAAAGTCGACCTGGACGTGGATTAGGGCAGTGAGTTCATGTCTGTACTGCTTTAACTAAACCATATCTGAAAAGTGAAAACTTTGCAAAACACGTAACCAAAGCCCCAGGTGCCTGACTAGCTCCGCCCACTTCCGTGGTTAGGCTGCCCCGCGTG
>NW_026267150.1:1388761-1392837 GCF_000697945.3 Frankliniella occidentalis
TTGCGAGCGGGAAGCAGTGCGTGCAGCTTGTGGCAGGACCTCTTGGGGCATAGGACGTGTATGGGCTCGAACCCTATGGGAAGAAAAGCACCTTCTTAGTGAACCAGCCCACGCAAGCGTCAGCCGAGAAAATACATCGGCACCTCGTGCAGGAAAACAGCTATAAGACTGCTTCGCATTAAGGCAGGCATGCCCAGTATTATTGTCTACCTCGCACCTTCTACATTTACGGTGAGACGGAGATCGGTGATCTTCTTGTAGAGGTCGCTAATGGTGTCCGGAGGGAACCGCATCACGGGGGAGAACACCTCCTGGCTCTGATGGGACGCGTCGCAGTAGAAAACACCCGCCGTCTCCTCCACGCCATCCTGCTCCATGCCGTCCACCCCCGAGTACAGGTTGACGTCGTAGTCCAGGTACTTCTGGTGGCTGGGCGAGACGTGGGGAGTGCCGGGCGCCGACTCGGTCTCGTCGTCGGGTGACTTGGCCAACACTTTGTCGGCGCCGTCGGGCCCCTTCTGTTGCGCCGAACCGTAATGGGACAAGTATTTTTGTATTATTGTTTCTGTCCGATATGAATTATCTAAAATGAACAGATCATTCTTTCATCAGGGAGCATCATCTTTCTCCAATGCCTGACCTCGGCCTTGGTGGTGAGCACTGCCGTGGCGCCAGACCCGAGGTTGTTGCTGAGACTGAGCGGGGGGTACGGCGACCGCAGGTTGTTGTTGACGGGGTCCAGGTTGAAGGAGGCCCGGAGGCGCTCCACCGCGCGCAGAGCCGCCGGGGTGACCGTCAACTCTAGGCGGTCTTTGGCCTGGATCAGGAGGTAGTTGGAGTGTCTCTCCACAGGTTCCGCCTCGAGACCGGAGTCCACCGAGTCGCCTATGACAGTCAAATGGAAAAGTAAATGGTAGCGCGTGAGAGCGAAACGCAATAACAGAGCGTGTACTGATCTCGCTCTCACTCTGCTTTGTGAGGAACACGGCGCGCTCCTGCTGCCCGATCACGGTGCTCATGGCGCTGGGCGTCTCCATCTCCGACGCCTCCTCCGTTGCGCCCGAGGGCTCGGCGATGCTGTCTGACTCGTCCGACTCGCTGGCCTCGCCGTCACTACTATCCCTGCCATGCGAAAAAAGAGGAACCCTTTTGAGAATATTTCAAATATCTTTTTGAAAATCGAGGACGCATTGTTGTACGATTGGTGGCTAAAATTGGGAGAATGACGGTCCGCAAAACAGGGGTGGACCTGGTTCAAGCTGGAACCTTTTTTTTTCTGCAGCTTGATGAAATGACCCATTCTTACCCTGAGAAAAGGTAGCCGATGGCCCCCGCCAGCTTCTCCATGACGCCGTCCTCGTCTTCGGAGTCGGAATCGTCGTGGTGGCTCGCCAGGCTGACGGACTCTGCAAAGGCACGGGCGCACACGGGTTAAGCGCCTGTGGATAGTGGGGTAGGCGGACCCGCGGCCCGCGGCACACGGGTGTGCGGCGGGCTGGCCTACGCCCGGGCGGCAGCCCTGCACTGCCTGCGGCTGGCGCTCGGGGCGCGGGCTTACCTTTGACCTGGCCGTCCTGCCCGCAGTCCGAGCGTGGCCTGCGGATGAAGGTCATGCTGTGCTCGGGCTCCGTCTCCTCCCCGGAGGTCTGGCTGTCGTCGGGCTGCAGCTGGTGGCTGGCGGCGCTGCGCTTGCGGCTGCTGGTCCGCCGCGGCCCGCTGCCCTCGCCCTCCGGGGGCGTGTCCAGGCGGCTGCTGATCGGGAACGCCTTGGCGCGGAAGAGCCGCACGTGCAGCTCCCACGGACGGAACACGTTCTCGGCCTCGACGACCGGCTCGATGAGCGGCTCCCACAGCCCCAGGTCGCCGTTGACGTACGAGGCCTGCAGCTGCAGCTCGGCGCGCAGGTGCAGCTGCGTCGACCAGTCCTTGACGTGCGCCTCGGCCGCGGCGCGCACGAGCACCACGGGCGTGCACTTGTTGTCGGCCTCCAGCTCGAGGACGACGCGCACCTTGGGCACCGTCAGCGTCATGCTCTCGGGTACGTACTCCTGCGTCGCGTAGTTGGAGGAGGCCAGGGCCGCAGCCCCCGTGTACAGCAGACCTTCTGCCGAAAAAACAGGTCGGTAAGTCGAGGCCGGACTCCCGTGTCCACGCGGCGGCGGGGCGGCGCGCGCAACCAAATCACCCACCGCAGGGAGTGCTACCGTCCTTACCGCACGGGTCCGGGAACACGTATGGCTGCAGCTTCTTGGCGCTCCACAGGTCCTCCGCCTCGCTGGGCAGACTGGCCGGGGGCACCGCGGGTGGCTCCGGCTCGTCCGGCTGCAGCGCTGCGTTCACGTCCTCAACCACCTGAAGAACGAAGGACGCAAGAACATGGCAAAAAATGTTGAGATTCATTTTTTCGGTTGAGAATGGAGCGGTGGACGTACAGAAAGTCAAGAGAGTGGCTCATCGACAGCTGTTTTACGAATATTTATTGAATGGCTATCTCACCTCCATGATTGCGCGCACCGTGCTGGCGCAAAGATGGATGTCCACCGGGCTGACGCCGGCGATGACCTTCACACCCTCCTCGACGGTTTTGAAGCTCTTCGTGAACTCGATGTCACATGGGAAAAGCACCTGGTGACACGGGCGCTTTCCCGGCCCGGTGGGCAGAGAGAGAATCTAATGACAGAATATGACAAAAATCTTAATCCCATAACTTGTTTGGTGTCGGCGGGTTGCCTCTGTGTCGCCCCTCCTCAAACTCACGCGTAGGCTGGCCAGCGAGCAGTTGAGTGTCTCCCGGTACGAGTGTCGGTTGTAGTCCAGCGTGACCTCGGTGCGCAGGAGGAGGCCGTGCCCGAGGCCCTGGTCGTGCCCGTCCGAGGCGAGGAGGACTTCGGGGCGTCTCAGCTGAAGGGACACCACCAGCCCGGCCTGGTCCCCGCTGGCGCAGCAGGACACTCGCGACGAGAAGCAGCCGCTGGTGCTGTCCTCTGAGCTGGGCGGCCGCTGCGCGTGGGCTCCCTGACCGCCCTGGCCCTTGTTGTGCTGTGGGGGGAAAAAGCGGTGTCAGGGTGAGGTGGGGGCGGGCGCTTGTTGAGCACGGCAGCGTATCAGCCCGAGGATACCTCCAAGGGAGGCTCACCTGAACGTTGAGGTCGCCGACGTAGCCCTGGTTGATGAAGCCGTAGGCGGTGTCGGCCACCCGGTCGCCCTCGCCGGGAAGCGCGTCCATCAGGAAGCGCGCCATGGCGGCGAGGAAGCCCACCGTCAGGTTGAGGCGCGTCTGCTCCACCAGGACGTCGACGCTGCGGTCGCCCGCCTGCGTCTGGCGGAACGTCAGGTCCACGATGGGAGGCTGGGACACGGAGATGGAGACGCAGTCGCGCCGCGTCTCGCCGGCGTGCGAGTGGAAGATCCTGTGGGGTGGTTGGACGATTATTGGCTAGCATGGCCTCGGGCCTTCGATAACGTTTTACAAGTCTGAGGGAGATCTTCCCCGTGACGTACTTAGTGAGGCCGGCCCTCCGGTCGGCGCGGATGTCCTCGAGGACGCACGTCAGCAGAGACGTCCTCAGCTCGAGGCTGCGGTCGGTGAAGGTCTCGATGGTGACGGACGCCTCGCCCAGCTCCAGGCGACAGAGGCCGTGGTTGAGGTCGCGCACGGGCGAGCTGAGGATCTCGTCCACGTCGCAGAAGAGCGCCAGCTGCACCCCGTCCAGCGTGAGGCGCACGCTCGACTCGCGTCGCCCCTGCTCGTTCTGCGCGAAGAACTGCTGCAGCCGGCGCACCGTCTGGTCGTCCGACTGGCCATGCTGGTGCTGGCCATGGCTCGGGGACGCCGGCTCAAGCGGGGATGCCGTCTGGGAGTCGGAGATGTCTGCGGCGAGAGAGGAATGATATCCATGTCCAGCCCCACCGCATCCCACCGGCGTCTCGTGTGACCCGAAGTCGACCTTACCGATGAATCTGCCCTCGGCGAGGTTGTCGCACCACACGGCCAGCAGGGTCGCCAGGTCGCGCTGACCCAGGTTGACGCGGACGAAGTCCATGCCGCCGCTCACGTCGTAGAGTAGATGGCCGTG
>NW_026267150.1:1398019-1400801 GCF_000697945.3 Frankliniella occidentalis
GTGTGCGCACCTGGAGGTTGTTCATGACGGTGGTGATGAGGTTCTCGAGGAAGGAGCCAGTGTCTGGCATGCCCAGCCAGTCGCTCGTGTCGTCCAGGTGGCGCCGCTTGGCCGCGCGCAGGAGCCGCTTGTCCCGCTCCGGGTCGTACGGCCCCTGCAGCACCGGGCCCGCCACCACGTACACGTCCTGTCGACAGCAACGGCGTTCCCAAGTTAATGTAATAACGAAACTTCGAGTTATCGTGGCGTTTTTGCACTTTCATTTTTCTGTCTGTTTGCTGAGTGTACAGTACCTCGATGGTCACGATGACGGACTCGGTGTACAGTCCACTCCATGGTATGTTTAGAGCCACCCGCCCGATGGTACCGGCTTTCACTTCAATGGGTAGGTCGAGTTCGTACTGCAAAGACACGTCACCAACATTATTACGATCACACCTTGATCACGCATCGTCGTGATTATGATAACGTAAACGTAGTAAATCTCACCAGGGCTTCAGGCCGGATACGTAGATTGTGAAGCTGGACGTCGCCACCGAAGATACCCACATTGAGGTTTTCGGTGTCTAGGTCCTGGACGTACTTGCCCAGGAACCGGTTGAGCACCGCGGCGACCACGCCCTCGAACATGGTGCTCTAGTAAGCCAGTGGTGGTCTGGCTGCCGCGCAAGTCTGCAACACCGCGATGAGAGAATGTCGTGACAATGGAAATGCACTTGTTGTGGAGGAACGCGTGGAACACGTCATGTATCGGGCCGGGACCATGGCTATGGAGGACTTGAGAGGGGTTGAACGAGTTTTAGGCTCTCTAACAGATGGCCCAGATGCAGCTCGCAGCCCACCACTCCCCCGCAACGAGCGTGATAGCGTCATGCGATAGTGAATCCGAACGGATTCCGTGGCTTGGATAGTGGTATCATCTGGTTCGTGCTCGATGTAGGCGGGGTGGTTACGCTTGTGGATGTAATGTAATACAACGCCGCTAATCATTTTGTAATCATCCTCAATGTGCCAACATTAATACTTTAATTGTTCCTGTATGCACTCTTCACGACATGGCGAAAGCCCTGCTGTACTAAAGCAAGGCGTCCAATTCCAGCATAGGCCGCGGACACCGAACAGCTCGGAACAGCTGCTCTGGCGGAGCCCCACCCCCGCGAGCTGCAAGCCCCGCAGAGGGGTGGTCGGACGGCGGGGTAGCGGGGGCTGGGGAAGGCTGGCCCGGCGGCACGGGCGGGGCCGCGCAACGAAAGCCGGTCCGACGGTCGGATCGATGTGCTCGGGAAGCTTCGTGGCCCCCGCGCTCTCGCTGCTCACGAGGACGAGGGGTGGGGGCGGAGCGGGCTGGAGAGAGGAGACACACCAGGGTGAGGTTATGCGGGCCCCGCTGCGGCCGCTTGCGGCGGGGCCGCGACGTGGCCGGGGCGAGCGCAGCGGCCTCTCCCGTGCTCCCTCCCGCCCTGGATGTCGTGGTGGAATCACCCCCGGACATCACGTTTTTGGCCCGTTTCTTTGGTTGAAAGCCGTACACTTGCTTTCTGACCGGTGGCAGGGATGGCACCCCACTAAATCTTCAGAAACCTTTACTATCTACGTGAGGGAAGGGCGAGGGACATCGCCCCCCTCGCCCTTCAGGCCGGCTGCGTCATGTGAATGGTGCCGGAACCGAGTCCTGGATCACGCCAAAGCTTTTCAGTCGTACGATAAGCGTGCGTCCACATGAAAATGTACCCCGACCAGTCATAAGTCATGTGGGAACGGCGCCGTCCTGCTGTAGCGCCCCCCGAGGCGCCACTGTCCTAACCTAATTCCGGCCGGGACCAGGGCAATCAGCTGACGGGAGGGCCGGGCCGTGGCGGGGCCAGGCGAGGCGGCCCATGCAGGCTCAAGTTCAGAGCGCATGGCGGCGGGGCGCTCGGGTGGGCAGCTGTCATTTGCTGTCGCGCCCCGTCTCCACGTCGTGGGCTCGCCTTCGCTGACGTCACTCAGTAGGGGGCGGAGGCGGGGGCGGGCGCGGGGCGGGGGCGGCCATATGGTCCTTGTCAGATCCTGCTACTCACCGAGACGTCGCCACCTCACGGCACAGCCATCAGCGGCCGCTGCAGCCCGGACCCCGCGGGCCCGCTGACTGCGGGGCTCCTCACGGCCGACAGCATCGCCACCCTCTCTCACGTCATGGTGAAGATGGCCGTCGGGGAGTACTGCTCGGTGGTCACGGAGCTGGCGCGGTCCCGGACACCCTCTCTCTCCCTCTGCACTGCTCGGCACTGGTGCGAGTTCCACCGCCCTCTGCCAACCCCCGTGCCAACCCCTCCGCCACCACCGCCCCGTCGCGCTTGTGGCGCTACCCCCGTAGCGCGCGGCGCCATCTAGTGGAGGGCTGCCCGCCTGCTCGGCTCGGGGGTGGGCGCCAGCCCCCCGCGCCCCGCCCCGCGCACCATGTTCCACTCCACCACCCGCCCTTGTGGCCTGCCGGCCTGGACCTCCACACCGGGCCACAGCTTGACCTCTCTCCACTCTGCCCCTGGCAGCCTCTGGTGAAGAGGGCTCTCTTGAGGCTATTTTGCAGGGTCGGATCCAGGCCGGGCTAGAAATGAGAGGGGTGGGGAGGGGCGCTGCGGTGAATACCTAATTTTGGGTGAAGCACTGCACTTCCACCCATTCATCGGGCGGCCTTTATGCTACTGACAGCCACGTTAAACTTCGTGAGGTTTCAGAAAATGGTTGAAGCTGCGTAGACGGGCGTTGTAGGGGCCCACCCCCTTCCGAGAGTACCCCCCCC
>NW_026267150.1:1401281-1406069 GCF_000697945.3 Frankliniella occidentalis
CTCTCCGAAGCTCTCGCCTTGTCCAAGCAGCACGGTGGGAAAGGGGGGGGGGGCGTCCCTGTTTGTAGCTACAGGATTGTAGCTACAACCGACAGGGCCCGAGTCAGCTGAAACTGACCCGACTATAGACGAACTCATTTCCTCCGCCAACGCTAAAATATCAACCAGAAGTAAACAGCGCTAAGAATTAGAGCGGAAATGAAAAGAATCAACGCCTCTCCGAAGCTCTCGCCTTGTCCAAGCAGCACGGGGGGCCTGGGGGCCACAGAGCCTGATTCGGGATGGCATTGCCTACCCTCCGGGCGTTTTCAGCGATAATCATGGACCCACGCCTACGCCATCACGAGAGGGGCGTGGTGAAATGACGGGTTTGAAGTCCAATCGAAATTTGGTGGCCTGAGAAAAATATCAGATCGTCGGAGAATCGAACCGCCGACCTCCCGCGCTCCGAGCGGGCGCGCTACCGACTGAGCCGTGTAGAGGCAAGATGCGTGCTGATGCTCCAGGGAACGATCGATTCTACGCTGTCGCTGACTGCTAAAAGAATTTGTAAGTGTGAGGATTTTTTTTTGTTCTCACAACATATACCTATTTGTGCGTTTTGAAGTGCTGGGATCGCGACCGTCGCGGCCCTCTCCTCCAGCTTCCCCTTCCACTCCACCGCCTGGCGGCTGGGCGGTTGGCGGCGGAGCGGAGCGGCGAGCGGCTGGCGGCCGGACCGGGGCTAGCTTCAGTTCAGTGTTCAGTCTGGGAATCACTGAGCAGCGCCTCGCATCGCATCTCGCCGGCGCCGGCCCACTGGTTGCTCTCTCAACCTCCGCGACCCCTCCGCGACGCGCTTCATGCCCCTCCGACCCGGACTGTGTTTATAGACCATTCCGCTCGTACCTCTCGAAAAACAAATGCACCGGAAGTCGGCTATTTCAAATCAAAATTAAGCCTCCATAGAGCCCTAAAATATGTTCGAAAGTGACAAATTATTTCTCCTGGGATTTTATTTATGAAGTTTGAACAATATTATGGTGTAATAAGGCCTCTGGAGCCGCTTTTAGATGACTTCCGGTGCATTTGTTTTTCGAGAGTATCGCGATTAGCGGGTCCAGCGGAATAGTCTATTGTCGCTGCAGCGTCCCCCTTCCCCCTCCCCAGCCCCAGCATCGTCCATGGCCCGCCCGGGCCTCCCGGGCCGACTCAACGAAATGCAAGTCCGTCAAGTTCAGTGTCAAGTGCAAAATGGTCCAATAAGTGAAAGTGTTGCAAAGCAAAGCGTGCATGTTTAGCCTTAGTGCAGTGCAGTGTAGTGAAGTAGTAGTAGTAGTAGTAGTAGTGTTCAAGTGTAAGCTTTCAGCCTGCCGCCTATAGTGCTCTGTGTAGTGAAGTGTCAAGTGCTCAAGTGCTCAAGTCTCAAGCTCTACGTGGGTGTGGGTGGCACCCGCGCCCCGCTGTCTCCGCTGGACTCTGCTCTCCGTTAGTCTGGCTGGCTGGCGATCGACTCACGGCTTAGGCTCATCAGTGATTAGAGTCGAATAGGGCCTTTGTTGGCAGCTCAGCGTAAGGTCTCCCACATATTGATATGACACTCTGCGTCCTTCAAAACGGATATCTCGAAAACACATTTCAACATACGAACGACTGGTAGTCATCACTCACAGACACAGGGTGTCTGTCAACCGGCCGGCCCACCGGCGAGCACGAGGGGTAAGGTCCGGCTGACTTGGGGGGGGGGGGGGGCAACGTGCGTTGCCTACTTACAAGGGTTTTGGGAAACAAATTGCCTCTCTTTCAGGTTCAGGCGGTTCACTAGAGACGACGATTGGGGGGGGGGGGGTATACCGCGCCCGATCTCTGCTTGGTACTCACCACCCCCGCTCGCCGCCCTGCTGCCGGCTGCTCGCCATTCTCCACCCCTCTGCCACCTGCTCGCCAGTCCCTTGTAATGTGTAGTGCCAGGCCACATTCTACTTCATTGTTTTATTTGGATTTTGAACAGCTTCCCAATGCCGGGCCTCCGCCGGCATCGCCCTAACCGTCGCCCCTCCCTATTCAGCTTGGCACTTTTTCTTGGATCATACAAAACATATCTGAATGCGGGAGAGAATTATAGACAACCCTAATCTCTTTTATTTAATTTTTTCAGAATGGCCGGCCTATTTGTGTCCAATTTCAATCCCATGTCTTTCCACGTAGAAGCATTCAGGGATTACGAGGGGTTGCTGGTACATATCGAGGTAATGTGATTCTGTTTCATTATTTCTTGTTCACTCTCCGTTTTCCTGTTGTTGTTGAGTTTGTGTTTAGCCACGGTTTTGCTTCTACAGACTAATGGAGGGCACGTAGACCCTAGCCCCACTGGCGATCACACCATCGAGGTCGGCGACGCTGAGCCTCGCTCAATGAGCGACAAAAGGCAGCTCTATTCGGCCAAATTCATTCCGGTGAGCGTGGCCGGCAACAAGTTGCTCAACCTCAACCATTATTTGTAAGATTTTCTCTGCTCAAGAGTTCGCACGAACTCGTTTCGTTTCGTGTGACACGTCGAGGATATACCTGATGTACCTGATGTAATGTTTCAGGTGTAATTTATCGAGCAACTACAAGAAGACATTCGATGCCAACGAAATACTGAGGAGAGAGACGGCCTGGTCTCAAGTGGCACACTTGTAAGTGTTCTGTTACCACGTACCGGGTGTAACTGAGAATGCGCAACAGTGTTGCGGGATTGCATACCCGCCAGGGCTGCAGGGGCCATGGCGCCTTACGGGCTAACTGGGTAGGCAAACCCGCAACACTGTTGCGCATTCTCAGTTACACCCGGTACTTCTGCCATATAAAGTGATCTAAATCCCAGCTTTGAGGCACCCCCCCCCTCCCCACCTCGCTCAGCGTGGGCCACCAACCTCACACAGCTGCTTGGCGGGTTGGCCTACCGCAGCGTCACAGGCACTCTCAGGATGTAGCCTTGCCTAACTTGTCAGCCATTGCACTCGCTCTGGCATGGCTGAAATGTGGCCGACAACTTTTGCATCGGTGTGGGGAGGGGAGGGGGCGCACCTCTTTACTATGCGTTGTTTTGCCTGGGCCCATCCATCCATTCCTTTCTTCCCTCCCAGTTTCTTCATAGTTCTTTTTTTTTTTAACAGGAAACACACTCAAAACCACGTGACGCATGAAGAAACGGAGGACATGGCTTTGCTGCGCTACGTAATTGAAAACCACAATTCATTTGGTACTGGGCCTAGTAGGACTAAATTTTACGCTGACATGCACAAGGTGAGTCTTCATTACTGAAGTGCGCAATGATTTATTTTCATGAAATATTGTCATTTTCTGTAATATTTTCTACTCTGCCACTTTCTTTTCCATCATTGTTCTATTCCGTTTTTCCAGGTTGCTATATTTATCATTTTTTTAAAACTTTTTCTTTTGTTTCAGAGATATTTAAAACACGGTCGGAGAATGCGATTAAACACCGCATTGAGTCGGTAATGCTGCCAAATCTCAGGCTCTACATGATCCCAGAGGACAGTCGAAAAATCCTCGAGGGCCTCATATCCAAGCAGAAGGTAGGTTGTTTTTTAAATTTTACGTGCCCTGTATGCTACATGTGTCATTTCTTTCGTTGTTTCTTCTGTGTGTATTTTTAATCTTTTTATTTCTTTTCCCCTTTTCTTTACCAGAAACCCAATTTAGAATTTGTAAACACTGAAACAAGGAGGAGGGTTAATCCAAGGAGTGATAAGGAAGAGGAAATGGTACCACAGATAGTGGTAGACGGACCGACAGAGGAGACATCCAGAGAGACAGAGGGGGCAGCTCCAGCAGACACAGCAGAGGTAAATACCAAAACTCTGACACATTTTTAAAACTACAACTCTTGTGACTACTGACAGCTATTTTAGAAATACATCCTTTTGAGACCTTTTATCCCTGAAACAATCAATGTGGTGTTAAATATAGTGTCCTTTTTAAGTCATTCAACTTAGAATAACATTTGATTAGTCAGATTGACTCATCCGTATGGTATGAAAAGCCGCCACATTGTGTTCTTTAGATAAAAAGCAAACTGAATTCTTTTCATTTTGCAATTGAATCTCTGTGTCAATTTGCAGCCCTTGTAAAATTGATTCTAAAAAACAAAAAATTGAGCAGATTTCAAAGTCAATTTTTCCTAGAGAAATTCTGTGAGGAAACTTTTTACCTAACGAGCACAAATGTCATCAATTGCAATAATGCATGAGTCAATCAGACTAATGAAATATGTTATTTTCAATCCAATGGCCTATGAGGAATAAGTAAACTATATTTAACAGCATATTGATCAGTTTTTGGTATAAGGGGTCTCAAAAGGAGTTATTTCTAATAATGTGCTGAAATCAAAACCCTGAAAATCTCTCTTTTACCAACTGACCGCCTAATTATATTCATTTTTGTTATCCATTAGGACTATCTAAAGTACCACACATTGCTGCTGGAGGCCACCAAAAGGGAGCAAGGGTGGATAGAGGAGAGTATGAACCAGCGAAGGAAGATGAAGGAAATGGAAGAGAAGATGGAGGCTGTGGTGAGGGACAGAGAAGATGTTAAGGAAGAAGTGGAAAGATTGAGGAAGGAGAGAGACGAATTGAGAAAGAAGAATGGGAATGAGGCAGAAGAGAGGTTCGAAAAGGAGAGAAATGAGCTGAAGCAAGAGATTTTAAGAATCAAGACAAGCAGGAATAGGGAAAAGGATGCAGCACAAAAACAAATTGAGGAAGGGCGCGCAACGGTAGAGCAAGTAGAGGAGCAGCT
>NW_026267150.1:1411080-1411472 GCF_000697945.3 Frankliniella occidentalis
TGTAAGTGTTCTGTTACCACGTTCTTCTGCCATATAAAATGATGTAAATCCCTGCTTTGAGCCCCCCCCCCCCCCCCCCCCCCCCCCCCCCCCCCGGCCCCCCCCCCCCCCCCCCCGCGTCGTCATGAAAGGCCCCGGAGTCAGCTTGGTGGCCACGCGTCCCCGACCATCTCCACCGCTGCAACAGCGTCCAACAGGGCGCTCTCGAGGATGTGCGATGGTACCGGAGGTGCTTCTGCACACATTGGTGCCGTGTCGGGGGGCGAGGGAGAGTTGGAGGCGGGTGCGGGTCCTCCTGGCCAGGACACTCGTCTTGTCCCTACCACCCCGCCACGTTCGCGCTGAAGTTCCACTACCACTGGACCACCGGGTCTGCGGGCCGGTAGGCAGGG
>NW_026267150.1:1412905-1413612 GCF_000697945.3 Frankliniella occidentalis
AGAAATAATTTGATTTAATGTGATTTAATGAAATGCTGTACTATGCTGAAACTCTTTATACTGAGATTTGTTAATGATGTTTATGACACTTGTAAATGTGAAGCAAGATTTGAATTGCAAAATTTGTGGTTGTATTGTTAACATTTTTGATTTCTTTTGCCGCTTGGTAAAGCCTGGACATGTATGGAGAAACTGAGGAGGGGTGTTGAGATGAGCACTTCCTCATTTATGTAATGGAGTATTAGTCTCATACTATGCAATAGCAATATGTATCTGATTGTGCGTGTTAGTTGGTAACACCTGTTGTGCCTAAGTTGGTACGTCGGAGATTGTGTGTAGGGGCATTCCCTTTCATCTACCCATCTATCTATTAGCGTCTGTTCTGGTCTGTTCCATGGGCTGGCGTCGTCACTCTCTGGAAGCTGACCAGTGTGGTTGTGTTGTACTGAACCTATCGTGAATACAGAGATTTGAGTTTCACCGAAGTATGTGTCTCAATTATCAAACCAATGCCCAAATCTCAACATGGGGTGATTACAAAAGTCAAAAAAGGAGCCCTGATGATGTATGAACAAAGATCAAGTGAAGAACGATGATGTCATGTATATGACATGATTACCCCTTTTAAGATATTGGCAAAGGAAACAACAAATCAACATAGAACTAAACATGGTATAGGAAAACATTACAAATTGCACAAAAACAAG
>NW_026267150.1:1413662-1415279 GCF_000697945.3 Frankliniella occidentalis
TGAAAATGCGTCACCTTCAATGCGCATTTTAACGCGCGTTACCGCCTTGGCGCTACTAGGGTGAGGCCCTTGTGTGCCAGATTCCTAGGTCTTGCAAGCGCACCACAGCAAGGTGACAGGAAAAGGGAATCGCTTACTCTCGTTTTTCGTGCATGTCGGAACCCAGCCAGGGAACTCCCACGGCCCGCGTTCGCCGTGAGTCGAACCACCAGAGCCCTGGGGTGTATTTAAATTGTCCGACCTTTCTCCGACCTGGCGTTTTTTCCAAAATCCCAAAAAGTGCTGTCCAACCTAGGTTTTGTCCGAACTAATTTTTTCCGACCCATTTTTTTCCGACCTCGTCGATATGCTGAAAGTTTGGAAAATGCAGTTATACTTTACCCCACGTTTGGTTTTCCTACCCCAGGGGGCCGTAGCGCCTACGGGCATTGCAGGTAGGCAACACGCACGCCTGCGTGCGATACAGCATAACCACGACGACTGGCGGGTTCGCCTACCTCTGGTGGCCAGAGCGCCTTACGGGCAGTGCGGCAGTGTGGCACTAAGCTTTAGACGTGAATCACCTCCGTGCAACCGGCAACCCCCTGACGGTCGGTCGGTTGGTCGGCCAAACCGTATCTTATTTTGACAGCCCCATCCCATAGCCCTTAGTACTCCGTGCGCGAGCTGTCTGTGTCCCAGCGGGCCCTTGCGTGTGTATGGGGGCGAGATGAGCACAGTTCACGATTGTAGCTACAGCCGAAACGTCCCTGTTTGTAGCTACACGATTGTAGCTACAGCTGACAGTGCCCGAGTCAGCTTAAACTGAACCGTCTATAGACGAATTTATTTCTTCCGACAATGCTACCGCATGTTTATTGCCACAAAGCAAGCAAATGTTAGTCTTGGTAGATTTCTGTCATGGGTGACCACGGGGGAAAGGTCCCGGATGACGCCTTGGATCTTGCATGATCCAGCGCCCTGGAAGATGAATAGGTCATCCGCATCGAAAGACCTCGAAAAACCTGGGACCTCACACACAGGGCATAGCCCTCAGACTTGTTTACCAAAAAAAAAGCCATGTTTTTCTTGTACTGTTAAATATCTAAAATTAACTTGTGTTATTGAGTTTGTGCAGTTCTGCAATAAAATATGAGTTGTGTAGATGTGATGGCGCACCTCATCTTGATTGTGTCTGACACCCATATGGCATTAAATTGCAAGATTTGAGATATTCTTTGGTGTTTATTTAAAAGTTTCTATTGATTTCATAGTTTCCAATAATCATATTAATATTAATCCAGTTAGTTCAGATGAGCAAGTTCCTATATTGACACAGATACTGGTAGTAACATGTTTCACCTCCAATGCTTACACTTTCTGATACAGAATTATTATAGCACCGTAACTCACAGAAGACTAGAAACTTGCACTCTTAAAATCTATAGCAGTTCCTATGGCTATATGCTCAATATGACAATACAACATTCATGCAGCCTAAAAACCATCGGATGGATAAAGATTGTAGGACTTTGAAGAATACTGACATCAGTAAAATAGGTCCTTCATTTAAAGAGGTCTAGCTCAAACTCAATCATAGCACTTGTGTTTGTAAAATTACAAATCATATCTTATAAT
>NW_026267150.1:1415329-1415910 GCF_000697945.3 Frankliniella occidentalis
ACACTCACATTCATACAAGAATGAGGGGGTATGAAGGATGGATGAGCGTGTTGCAGTGTAAGTAACTGCAACACATGTTGTCTAGGAGGTGTCGTCTCCCCGTCAACCACCCAGGTGGACGGCGGTTGCGCGGCGGCTGTTGACGTCGTGGTGGTGGTGGGGGACGCTGGCGTCGTTGGGGTTCGCCGCGGGGGGTCGTCCTCGGGCGGGCGAACGGGCGATCTTGAATGGGCGGAGGTTGGTCCGGCTGGCGCTCGTTCCGGGGAGGCTCCAGGTCGTCGCCGAAGACGGTCCACTCCGGGGCGGGCGGCGGCCGGCGGCCGGGGTGGCGGGTCAGGAGCTTGTCGTCTCTCCGGTTCCGGACGCACAGCGGCGGGTGGCGCGGGGTGTGAATGTTTTTGGCCTAGGCTGCATCAGCTTAAGCGGGAAGCAGTTGGGAAGCAGACAGCAAACAGCAGATAGTAAATACCGGCGGTTTTACCAATTTTCATCAATATTTCAGCATGAAATCTATCGTTGGTCTCCCGTTTGTGTGCACTTTATACTGCGGCATTGGCTGCTCCCCAGCTTACCGACCTGTA
>NW_026267150.1:1415960-1430462 GCF_000697945.3 Frankliniella occidentalis
AAAAACATATGAACTATGCACAAATGTTTTTTCAGGTGAATTGATTAAAATGAAAATCTACATTGTAAAAAAGCTTTGCTTTAACAACAGTGTAGAAATTTTTACATGATACTAAATCCTAAGTTTGTCAAAATTTAATTCCTAAATTGAAGGCACGGATCACAAAACAGACCCCAGGAAATGGGTCTTCTAGCAGTTCCTAAATTTTCATCAACTAGACTGTGTGGTCTCCAACAAAGGGTTATTGCCATTCCTGTGATGACACCTAAGAGCCCAGGACGCATTAGGATTCTCGTGTAGTACTGTGGTAATTAATGCTGTCTGTTCCAGTTGCCGTTCACCTGAAAATGTACAAAACCAAGATTTTATGAACAAGTCTTTCAAACGCTTGAATTTAGTTGAAATTAAAAAAAATTTTGAAAGAAAGACAACTGCCAACTTACCAATATTACCACCAACTTCATATAGGAAGTGGGTTTTTAGGGCAAGCTCTGAATCGGCAGTGGCGAGGAGACAACTGAGATTGGCATTGTGAGCTAGCTGCAAAACTCCATTGCCTCTGTGACCATACCCAGGCACGGGACTAATCTGACCAAATATGCTATTTGGTCGACGTTGATTTCTATCATATCGATTTGCAGCTGATGGTCGACTTAATGCAGCATCAGGATCCCTTGAAACTTCTTCAACCAAGCTAAACAAAAAACAAAGACATTATATCAAAATTTGATTCTCGATATACCTCATTTCTTATAGACCAAAGAGAAAATATATATACCTTAGCACAATTGAACCAGCTGTGGTTCTCTCACTTACTGCTACCGGGAAATCAGTGAGACCAAACTGGGGGGCATTTACTCTAAGAGCACCACTTGCATCCAAACCAGTTGTTGCTAGACTGCTTTGACTTTGATCCTTGGAGAGAGTATTTGATGCATTCTTACGTCCTAAGAGCCGTTTCATCTGTGAAATGTGTTATGATTTAGAATCCACAGTTACTACACTTATGATAAAAAGACCATGTCGAACTTACTGGCTTGCTTTCTTTGGCCTGGCGACGCTGGCGGTCTAGTTCGTTAGACCTTCGCACCTGTCCCACAAGAGCTGGTGGCACAACCCACAGGCCCTCTCCGGCTTGAAGGAGACTCTCACTGACTTGGCAGCAAATAGCAGCTAAGCTCACTTGTGAACTAAGGGAGGCTTTGTCGTTGCCATGACTTGCAGCTGCTGATTCCACATACCTACTCAAATACAACACATAATTTTAATGGGTAAATGATCCCATAAAATTAAATACTTAAACCATGAGATATTACAAAAGCTTACCTTGGAGGAAATAGGGATGGAGCTGCTATCATGGCTACATTGTGCAAGGACATCTTGTTATATTCCTGATTCTCTACAACTCGATTTAAAAAGTCAACTAAAACTCTGAGAGTAGCACGGTTTTCAACAGGAAGAAGCAAAACTAGTAAATTAAGTGCTCTGGCTCTCAGCTGCACAGGTAGTTCATGTGTACGATAAAATAGAGCAACTAATTCTGGAGTCAACAATGGTTGTGGCAAGTCTCTCAACCACTTTTTCAGAAGAGCAGCTAACTCATGAACACTTGCTGATTCTAAAACTTTCTCTACTTGGTCTGGTCGAGAGTAGAAACTTTCTTCCAAGTGAGTTGTTAATGTTTCAACTTTTAGGCGATGTGCAGCAACTCTCAAAACACCCTCTTCTTGCAACCCTCGTTTCTCCAGTTGGTGGACAAGCTTAGGGAAAAGAAAGGAAAAATATGAAATATTCATAGTTTCGGAGCAAATATTTTTTGCACAATTACTGCAATATTTTATATCTGCTAGCATACCTTTTGCACAAAGAGGGGCACTTTTGAATTCTCTGAGCACTGCTGTCTATCTCTCTCCAGTAACGTGGTAATGGAAACACCGAAAATATTTCCTTCTGCAAAAGAAAATCACATTAGTGGGGATGGTCTAAAGCTTTTAAGAGACTCTCTAAAATGTAATCAAAAATTTGGGAAATTTCATACCTTCTTTGCGCTTTCTCTTGCTTGGCTTTCTTTTTCTGAAAGATAGCCCACAGCTATCAAAAAGAGCTGTAACTTCTAATAGTAAGAGTGGATGAAGCTTCTGATGATCTGCTTCACTGAGGAATTCCATCCAGGTTCTACCACTTTCTGGTTTTTCAGAAGTGAAAGACGAAGGCCCCGTTATAATCTGGAAAAGAAATTGAATTTATGGTTCGAGTTTAAGATGGAAATCTCAATTGGGAATAATAGAGCCACCTTAAACTTACTGAAGAATCCAGTGTGCGTTGTCTGCAAACTTCTTCAAAGCTTAGGTGCCCTTGAGATCCAGAACGGGTACGCCTTGATTCCTGCTGGGCCTCTCTCTCCCTTTCATAAACGCTGCTTTGACTTCGAGTTATTGATGCATGGGGTATGAGACGATTACTACAGTAAAAGAGAATTACAAATTACTTAGAGATTAGGTTTTCTTTTAGTTAGCTAAATTAAACATGTACTTACTGTAAGCTACTTTTATGATTAGTTTCAATATCATGTGAGAGATCATGATTGCTACAAGGAGCTGAGGAACTCAGTGTGTGATCAGATGACCTGTCACACTCTGGTAACCGAGATCTAGTCCTGTGCTTGGACAAGTGCATGGATCCAATTCGCTGATAGTTGATCATTTCAATCCCCTCCGCTGAAATGTGCATAAAAGATACAGTTTGAACATTTGATTCTAAGTAACTTGACTAAGCTTTCAACAAGTGTTCTGATTTATTTGACAAGATCTACAAAATTTACTTCTGGACGCATCCTGTCAATAGTTAAAGCACTCACCACAGTCGGAGGCCACGATGTCCCCGCCATAGAAGGAGCCGCGGAAGGCACCGCGGAACAGCTCGTGCACCGGCAGGACGTCGCCGGCGGGGGCGCTGGGCAGCCTGCGGACCGCCTTGTGGGCGCCGAGCGCCGCGCGCATGTTGACGGGGTGGAAGAGCTGCACGAAGCTGGGTGGTGGCGTGGGGGGCCTGGCGATGAGAAGCAGGTGTAAGGTGGGACTGGGACTCGGGGGCGAGGCGCCAGGGGCGGGCATGCAGACCCGCAGCACAGCCGTGCGTGGGTTGCCTACCGCCCAGGCGCTCCCACAGGTAGGATCTGGGGCACCAGCACTTCTACTTACGATCCTCGGTCGGTGCCCGCGGCCCAGTGCGGCACAGAGTGCACGGAGTGCACAGAGTGTGGCGTGGGCGGCGATCGGTCCTGCGGCGAGCTGTGCGGCGAGGACCACGCCAGGGCGGCATCCTCGAGCGGCAGCTCCGAGTCCAGCGAGTCCGGCGTGGCGCTGCGGGAGCGCGTGCCCGTGCTGGAGTTCTGTGGGGCACGCGGAGGACAGGGTGAGACGGAGGAGTGCCAGCGACGACCCGGCGGGGATGCGGCGGCGAGCGCAGGAATCTGCCTATCTGACGGATACGTCAGGCAGGCTGACTCAGCTCAGCTCCCCTCTCGCTTTCCCCAGCCGCACGCAAAGACACACACGTTCTAGCTCAACCAGCCACGCCTTGGTGTTTTACCACCTCGCAACCCCTCCCCTCACCAGCGGCGCGCGCGGGGTCACCGTGTAGACCAGCCTGCGCCCGCCCCGCGGCAGCCCCATGGAGAGTCCGGCCGCCCGGGGGCACGAGACTCTGCAGACTGGCTGGGTGCAGTGCGGGAGGAGTGCAGGCCTTGCAGAGAGGGGGGGGGGGCAATAACTGATAAGGCTGCCTGAGGCTCGCCTCCACAAGGTGTCCATGGGGGACACACAGTTATTGAGTGAGGAGGACCATCCTACACCATGTACTCACCTCGAGGTCGCGGTCGCGGAACACGTCCCTGATGTCGGGCTTGCGCTGGCGGCGCCGGCCGCGCTGGCGCACGGTGTGGTTGAGGGAGCGCACGCGGCGGCGCACGGCCTCGGCCTGGTGGCGCGGCAGCAGGCGCAGCGCGGGCTCCAGCGTGCAGTCGGGCAGCTCGCGGCCCGCGCGGAAGGGCGCCGTCAGCGGCTCCAGCCCCGCCGACACCAACCACTCGGCCTCCTGTTCACCGTCTGCAACAGCGAAGGGAGGCGCGCGTCAGACACTGCCCATGGAGAGTGCGAACGCGCAGGGGGGCGGAAACGGAGCCGCCAGCGACGAGGTGGAGCCAACGGGCTTGCTGAGCTTGGTGACTCGGAGGGCAAGAGTGGCAGGGCTCAAGATGATCCTGCTGCCGTCACTGTGACGGAGGCGCCGCCAGCACCACGTCACAACAGAGAGAGAACGCAAAAGGCGACAGCCGCTAGGCAAGGTACCTGCATGGCGAATGAATGAGTGACCCGAGAAACGTGTAAATGAATGAATAAAAACAGTTCGCGTCGCAAGCTGACGGCGCGGTGCCGCCTGTCGGTGTGGTGCGGGTGCGGGGTGGCGGGGCAGGCGGGGCGGGGCGCTCAAGCCGCGTTGTGTCGCATCGCATATCGAGCCCCGGGTGGGCGAGCCGCACTGAGCTTGCATTTATTAAAACTGGGGCTGCGACATCAGCTGGACGGCCCGGTGCCACCGAGGCGGGTGCGCAGCGGGGCCGTCACGGGGCGCGGCCAGCGCGGCCACAGACGCGAGCGGCGAGACGGCGGCGCCCTTGTCGGCGTGGCCGCGGGCACGCGCTCGACGTGCATTTGGGGACAGAGGCGGGCCTAGCTGCCTAGCCGAGCCAGGCGGCGAAGTGACGTTATTAGAGTCCTATATAGTCAGTGTAGGGCTCAAGTGGCGTGAGGTCCCCGCCCACCCCACCGCACCCCACGCGAAGTTCGGCTGAGCCGGCGCAAATCCCGCCCCGGTGTTGGATTTCTGTCAGCCTTTTTCATTCGCCGACCGCGAGGCTGAAGACCCCGGCGGCGGCCTGGCTGCCGCGGGCTGGCGCGGGGAGGAAGAGCGAGGTGAGATAGATCAAGGGCGGGCTGCTGCGGCCGGTAGAGCTCGGCGCCGCGCGGAACCAGCGGCGGCAAGGAGGAGGAGAAAAAGAAGTAAAAACGGGTGGCCGCGGCGGCGGAGGCTCCAGTCGCACGCACGTCCGGCCGACAACCTCCCCCTTCCCCTCCCCGACCCTCCCCGCCGATATATATTTACCGGATTTGGAAGCTTGCCTCCCGTGCGCTGCGTCGAGCTCGTTTGTCAGCGCGGCCTAGAGGCTCCCCCCCCCCCCCCCGCCCGCGCTCTCCGCTAAACTTGCGTCCGCCAGTCGCGGACGAGCTCCTGGAGGGAAGGAGGCGCTATAAAAGATAACTATTTCAGCGATCAAACCTTGAATAGTTTCGTTTGAATATTTTATCCTGATACCGAACGAACGATAAAATAAAAATAAGTTATGATGAACTATTAAACCGCTTTTATGGACGTATTTTCGGCAAGTGTTTGATCGTGACACATTTAATATTTCTTTCCCCATACTTCATAACCCGGACTGACCTGTCCGGGCTGGAGGAGTCTCACTCTCCTCGAGCAGCTTGCAGGTAGCAGGCAGGAGGACTTCAGGGTTACGACTGGTTCCCTTCCCTTCGCCTCCAGTAATCTCTCCCATTCCCAGACAAATGGACTTTCATTTACCCAAAACAAATCGCCTGCGGTTCAGGAGGGGCCAGCCCTGGCCCCAAGGCCCTGGCCCACACCGGGCCGAAATAGATGGGGCTCCCTGCAGGGCCGCAGGGCGGCGCTGCCTTGAGGCGCTGCAGGCTGCAGGACAAGCTGCAGAAGCTGCAGGACCCCGCGGGGCCGACAACAGGAAGGCGGTCACAATGACAGAGCGGCGGAAGTACGGCGCAAGGGGGACGGGAAGAGGGGGGGGGGCGTTACTTTTAGACGGTCTCCGTTCAGACTCCCTTTAACGAGAGCGGTAACGAACAAACAGGGGGGCAGGGGGACCACAGTTGGCTCTAATGAGGCCGAAGACACCCAGCCCTGGCGGCGGTAGTGGCGCTGGGGCACGGCACGGAATATTTTCCATTAAAATGCCTTTTTCCACAAAATACATCGTGAAGCAGTAGTCTCTCAGAAGTCGGGACAGTTTTCCAAGATTAGTCGTAAAAGACAGGCAATTAACCCAAATTAATTGACAATGTAATATACATCGCAGCAGCTGATCAACACGTCGGTATCTGCAAGAACGTCTCTGATAACGACGGGTACGTGGGCTGGTGGGCGATTTGCACTCCGAGTGACAACTTGAACTTCTCATCTGGTTGACGGTAACGCACTAGAAACATTTTTTAAATTTTTTTTTTTGGCCTTCCCGATGTTATAATAACGTTGCAGGACGGTCGCAACGCGTCTGGGCTGCCTACCTACCAGTGTTGACGGGGGTGAACTTGTCGACGCCGCCGGTGTCGCCGGAGCCGTCGGCGGAGGGTTGCAGGTGCCGGCGCGCGCGCAGCACGGCCCGCTTCAGCAGCCGCTTCACGGCCGCGCTGATCACCACGCGCTTCCGCATCAACATCCCCATGACGGTGGTCAGCGGTCTCACCACCAACACACCCGCGGGTTGTGTCTCACACACTCTTTAACACACTCACTCACTGTCCCTCTCTCACACACACACAAACACACACTGTCACACACACATTCTACAACGCCCGAGTGTAGCTATTCGTTCCGTCTGCTCCGTTCATGCTGGGGGTTGCCGGGACACTGGCGGCTCGGTCGGGTGCCCGGCCCGGCTGCGGCTGCGGCTCGTCGACCACTCCGTGGCGTGGCGTGGCGTGGCGTGGTGGGCAGGGCGAGGCGGGGCGTGCGAGGTGGGCCACAAAGCGGCCGTGTTCTTCCCCGCCGCCTGCCTCTCTCAGCCCCACCGCGGTGTCGCGATTCGATCGGAAATCGCACGCCGGAACCCCTCCCCCTCCCTCCCTCCCCCTGCCTCTTTCCTGTTTATGCCGTCCCGGGAGGGTCCTGTTGCGCTGCGTCCGCTCGACTGTTCATCTGGGAGGGGGCCTGGTCGAGGGTTGGGAAGTGAAGGCATTTTCTCTTTAATAACCCCTTTGATAACCGCGAAGTGCCGCATGCCACAAACTCCTTGCCCCGCCCTGTCAGAGGCAGGAGTGTTCGACCTGTCCGACGTCGATATCACGATAGTATTTCGATATCGATGCGACACTCTCGATCTTGTCTCAGTACGAGACACGTTGACTTCATTGAAATGAGCCGCTTCGGACCACCCGGGTGCAGCTTCCTTGGGTTCAGGCGGGGGGTGGTGACCGCGAGTCCGCGCGAGGGGGGCGCAGCTCGGGCCGCACGCAGGTGGGCGGCAATGACCCCCGCGCAGGCCTCTCGGTGACGTCCCGGGCTGTATCCGGCCCGGACGGGTGGCGGGCGCCAGTGAGGGGCGGGGCGATCGGATCGGCGGCCGCGGCTTGCGGTCAGCAGTCGCGGGGGGACGGGGCAGGGCGGGAGTGCGGCGGGAGCCCCGGAGACCGGACCGGGGCCGATGCGTCGCGTCCGCGCACCACCCGAGTGTGGGATGCGGAAGGGGGAGCGGGAGCGGGGCCTGGACCAGAGGACCAGACAAGCACAGGAGCAGGGCGTGGGTGGAGGCGCTGGCGCTGGCCTCGGCGGCTGCAAGGAGCGATACTCGATTTGCGCGCCGTCGTGCCGTATGCCTGCCATATATACGCCTCGGCCACCACATCGGCGGGACACTATACTCGCGCCGGGCCGGACTGTCAAAGGACTTCCCCGCGGCCCCTGAGTCACACCGCTGCACCGGGGACCCTACGCGGCGCGTTGAGGCCCGCGGCCGGGAGCGCACGCCGTGCGTGGACCCGAGCTGCTTGTAGCAGCGCGGGAAGAAGGCGCGGGGCGCGCGGAGCAGCCCCGTCCCCGCGACCCGCGGCCCGCGGCGGGCGCAGCGTGCACTCCTCGGCGCCCGTCCGCCCGCCCCTCCCCCTCCCTCTCCCCTACTCCGGCGGTTCGCTGCACAGAGGACGGAGAGGAGAGGAGCCCGAAATAAATCGACGCCAGGAAACGGAATCGGCAGCGCGCGGCGTCCGCGATCTCTGTCCGCTTTTGCCCCTTCCTCCCCGTCTCCCACCACCCGGTGCACGCGCTGTGTGTGTGTGTGTGTGTGTGTGTGTGTGTGTGTGTGTGTGTGTGTGTGTGTGTGTTCCCTGCCGCAGTCGCACCCTGGCCGAGGCCCTGGCGTGACGACGAGGACGAGGACAGCGCCCAGCAAGGTGGCCGGCGGCGCGCTATCATCGCCGCACTCGATCAATCACCCGAGCCGACACGGCGCGCCTCCCCGCAGTGACACTCGCGGCCGTAAACAAAGGCCCGGCCCCGCCCGCTTATCAGCGCCGCGCGGCTCGCCGTGTGACGAAGAGCGTGTGAGTAATGGGCCGGTGACGTGACGGCGCGTGTGACGGCGTGCTCCGCACGGCCGCACGCGCCGCGCCCGGGGTCAAATCCTGCATCTGCATCTCGGACCCGCCAGGACTTTACGTCGGGGAGGCGCTCGCGCCTGCGGGTCGCAGCAGACTGATTCCGAAGAGCGCTCAAGGGGGGCTACCTTATGAGTGCGACAAGGACGGAGCTATACGGAAGGTATGGGGGAGCGTTCTTCGAAATCAGTCGGCAGGTCTCGTACTGCACTTCACCGTCGGCCTCGCCCCTCTCACCGTCGCACACCGCGGTGCGCCGTTGTTGCTGCCTGATCACGAGTCGCCCTGCGTCGCTCTGTGGCTCCCCCTTCCCCCTGGACCAGCTGTACTCACCATCGCTGCCGTTGCCGTAGTCATCCTCGTCGTGGCCCTTGTCTTGCAGGATCTTGTACTCGGCCCAGAAGTCCTGGAAGTCCTGGCCCACGTCCGTCTCCATGTCGCCGGCCGGTCCCGCACCACGGGGAGGTGAGGGGCGCACTGAGCCAGGTAGCCGTCGGCCGGGGCGCGTCCCGCCTCGGCGTCGCGCGGTGCCGATAGGAGCGCGCGGCTCAGCGGTGGAGGGGGCGGCGCGGCGGCGCGGCCGGCGTCATGGCTGCCACTGCTGCTGCCGCCGCTGCTCCTGCCGGCGTCTCCTCTAGGCGCCGCGACGCAGCGCTACGCCCGGCCACGAGCACAGCGTCGCCGAGTCATCTGCAACACACACAAGCACGGTGAGTACACTGCCGTAGAGGGGCGGGGAGGGGGCGCCGCTGGCACCCCGTGATTCGGTGTGAAAATAACACGTGTCCAGCGCAGGTAAATGTTGCTGGCGATGCCTGCTACCCCCGCAGGCGGCAGTGACGCCGGACGCAACCTAGGGTCCCTGCAGGAGGGGCGCGGCCGGGCAGCGCGCGCGCATAGGCACGCCCGCAGCACAGCGCAGCGCCGCCGCGCGTTGGGTTGCCTACACGCCGGGCGCTCCGCGCCGCCCGGCCGCAGCGCAGCCCACGGCAGCCGGCAGCCGACCCACGCCCCAAAGGCGTTATTACACAACGGCGGTGCCTCAAAGTTGCAGGGGAGGCTCCCATGCATCGCATCGTCCTCATCTCACCAGCCGGGGTGCATGCACCTGCTGCGGGGCCGCCAGGGCCAAGCGAGAGGACAAGATCCAGAGGCAGACACTTGGCGGCCCGCCTCGCCTTGGTCCAAGGCCCGACCCGAAGTGGCGGTGGGGGCAGGGACGCGCGCGTGCGTCAGGCACGTCGGAGCCGCCAAATCAACACAATCGGCTTCGGCAATCGGGGGGGCAGGTCGAGCCGGGGCGCGGGGCAGGGAGGGCGCGCCGCACCGCTGCGAGGACGGGCACATTCCAGGCGGTGAGGACCGCGCCGACACTCACGTGTCTTAGTGACCGACGCACTCCGGGGACGCGACCAGCGCGCTGGTCGACGGCGGCCCGGGGCGCGTTCAGCTGTTGCTGTTGGTGTCGGCGCGCGGCCAGGGCTGACGCCTGACGCGCCGCCAAACGACGCAACGGGGATCTGTTGAACTCGTTCCACTTGGCGCGCGCGCAGCCGAGGTGTCCGTCTGGGGCGAGGCAGGCGCGCGGGGGCCTCGCCTCGGATTTATTTATTGTCATTTATCCGGTCGGATCATAATAAATAACATTGGCAGCGCTGCGGGCCCTGGACGGCCGGGACGCGGCGGCGGCGCTTCGCATTCCGACGTGGGGCTCGTGCGCCATTCGAGGCCGCCGAGGCCGCCGGGCCGGTGTCAGCGGGCCCGGGCTGCAGGACCGCCACCGCCTGCACGACAACCGCTGCCAACACTTTGATGTGCGCGGATGTTCACTGCAGCAGCGAGTTAGTTTTTCACGGCCTTTTTCTTTCCCTACGCCCAGGATGAGCCCCGCGCATTGTCTTTGTAGTGCAGAGAGTGATTCACTCGCTCGCTCTCTTGCCTTGAATGAGTCGCAGCAGAGGAGGGCCGCCGCTTCCCACAGTCAGCCCGGAGTGTCGGGTGTCACCGCCGCCAGGCGCATGTCAGCGCTTCAGCGTCCAGCTTTTTATGTTTTAATAAAAAAAAAAGAAAAAGAAAAAGGAATGGCGTTGCAAAAAAAAAGAGAACAATGCTGCCGATTCTCCGCGTAAGGCGACATGTTTTGCATATGGCGTCATTCCTAGAACCGGATACAGTACGGCGTTGCGAAAAAGAACTTAAGTGTTGTGAAGGGTGTTTTAGTGCGTGTTTGAGCGGAGAGGAAAAGCTTAAAAAATGAAACGACTCACGGAAACTCAGATAAGATAGATAGACCAAGATAGACCACCAACGGCGTCACCTGCACGGGGAAGTTATCAGATCCCTTCCAATCTACTTCAGCGAGCCAATTTTACACCAGAGCAAAATATTTCGTTCTTAATCGTGCCAAAGAGAAGTAGAAATTAGCTCCACAGCTGTTTGTGTTTAGGTTTATACCATAATATCAGCTAAGCGGCTAAACAGGAAGATTCGGATTGGCCTGTCCTTTATATACTTTAAATCACTACAAACAAAATTGCTGGGCCACTTTTGCATGTACGTATCTGCGAGAAAGGCAGGCAACTCATATACAGACTACATATATAACCCTCCCCCCAACCTTTTCAGAACTTGTCTCGTTCAAATTAGAGGCCTGTCGGGGGGCGGCCCGGTACCTCTAAGAAAACTACCTCTAATTGTGTTTAGAGGTGTATTGCGTTTGCACGGAATTTACCTCTAATGCGAATGTCGTGCATTTACCTCTAGGAGAATTACCTCTAAGTTTTAGAGGTAAATTTCGCTTGTGCAACCGGCAGGGAATATACCTCTAAGAGCCGCGCGCATTTTACCTCTAAAATTTTTAGTGGTAATATACCTCTAACGCATTTACCTCTATGAAAAAAGACGACATTTTGCCTCTAACGGTTTTACCTCTAAGTTAAAGAGCAATTTACCTCTAAACTTAAGAGGTAAATCACCCGTGTGACTATGCGCGGAAAGACTCAATTTTCCTTTGAGTTTTTTTGGGGCACTTTGGTGTTCGAACCTGGTAGTACCGGGACCACCCGGGCCCCTCTCTGCAAATCTAAGTGTTGAACAAGTCGACGGTTTTAACTGCAAAACTAAAGAGTTCTACACTTCAAACTGCAATTTTCTAACCGTTAACGAAAATTTTGTTTCCGAGGGAGCCATCTTCTTCGTCTTTAAATTCACTTTAAAACGAGCCTACATGTGACAGGGTTGCGATTTATATTGAAACATGTTTGATTACTTTCCATAAATTTCCTTAAATTCGTTTCTTATCGCATACCTGTTTCAATATAAGTTGCAACCCTATCACATGTAGGCTCGTTTTAAAGAGACTTTAAAGACGAAGAAGATGGCACCCTCGGAAATAAAATTTTCGTTAACGGTTAGAAAATTGCAGTTGGAAGTGTAGAACTCTTTAGTTTTGCAGTTAAAACCGTCGACTTGTTCAACACTTAGATTTGCAGAGTGAGAACGCCATCGGGGAACTCCCGAGGGTGTCCACTCCTTCCTCCGGCGTGGCCGCGGGCGTATGTCGCTAGCGGGCAAGGGCCCCAGGTAGAAGGGTCAGGATTGTCGCTAGCGGGCATCGGAGGGAAAAGAGGGGATTGTGCGGGAGAAAAGGGAAATTTTCGCTAGCGGGCAGCGTGACGGGTTGCCTACCTCCACAGTGTTGAGGCCGCAGCGAGCCGGGTGACTTGTGGTGCGGGTTCCGCTCAGTAACGATACAGGCAATACAGAGCTGCTGTACTCCGCATTGCTTTTAAATAGGAGGAAGCAAACTCAAACTAACAAACCTAATTTAGTACAGAAAATCAGTAATGGTACTGTCAATGCAGCGTTGCACTCCGCTATCGCTCCGCGCAAAGATTTGGCATGGGTCCTTGTTTTTCTGAGTAAGACTGGTGTCCTATAGATGTTTTATAAAGAAAAGTGTAATATATTACCACTGCGGTTTAAAAAAATAAAACGAAGCAAACCTTTGCTAACAAACCTAAGTCAATACAGGGAATAAGCACTATACTTATCAGTGAAGCGTTGCACTCCGCTATCGCTTCGTGCAACGCTTTGGCATGAGGACAAGAAGTTGTCCGAGGCCTAGCCGACAAATGTCGTTTCGTTGCGGAGGGAAATGTCTCTTTCTTCCCTCGGCTTTCCGCGCGCATTTTTTTCCACATTTTTTTTTTTTATTTTCCGCATTTTATTCCACCTCCCGTGGCCGCATCGCAAACACCCGCGGTGGTGGGTGTGTGCCCCTCTTTTACCCCGAACGCCGCCACGCGAGTGCTCGCAAAGGAGGAATTATGTCAAAAATCCGTCAACGCCACGTTGTGCTTCTCTGTCAGGCGTGTCCGAACATGTGCCACATGTGACCGGCCGGTCACACATGTGCCTGACAAATGTGAAACGGCGTGACCATCTCCCCTTTTATTCGTTTCACCACTTCCGCGTGGAGTACGGTATTCGAAAACTTCCTTCCCTAGGCTTGACCTGCGAGTACCCGCGTTACCCACGTTGGAGGGTAAACGTGCAGCTATCACAACAATGAGGAGGTTGTCTGTTCATAGCGAGTACACCACCGTGGAGGAGAGTCTCTCCCTCGCACCGACTACCGCGCGAGCAGTACACCACGAACGGCAGTGTGCACGTGCATGTAAAGTGTTTGTATACTCCTGTGGATTTGTACCCAACCCATTGAGAAATGTTTGCGACGCTATCGTTTTGACATCGGTACACTGTTAAACGCTTGCGGTGAATTTGACCGTAAGTTACAGTGACCCTGCAGCCGGGACCGTAGCTTACGATGAAAACTCACCGTAAGCTACTGTGCTGCGGGGTCACTGTAACTTACGGTGAATTTCGCCGTATTCACATTGTTAGCGCCACAAAAGTGGGTCAGAAATCCACAGCTTTTCGACAAGACGATGTCGTTTCGATGCCGACCGTCCAAAACCGTCGATTTCAGGTCCATTTTGGTATCGGTAACGACTTGAAAACCGATGTCGAAACGATATCGCTAACATTTTACATTGGGCAGGCACTAATCCCCCGCTTGCCAACGGGGGGTACAAATTACCTGAGGCATTTGTACCCCCCTGTCGACACCCAAGTACAAATCGCCCAGCCTGTACCCCCAGGTACAAATTTCCTGGGAGATTTGTGTCCCTCGGTAGGTGGGTACTGTGCAAATCTTACTGTATAACAATATGACAGTTTAAACAGCAAAACCCGCCAAGGCAGGGTTTGTACTCCGAGGTACATGGGTGATACAGGACGCCTGGGCGATACGTAACCCCTAGCTACTGAGAGGGGGTGGTACAGGACACTTACTGTTAGGCGATTTGTTCACCCAGTACTAGGGGGAGGGGAGCACAAATGCCTCGGCAAATAGCACTCCTTCGTCTAGTCGGGGAGCATACACTCGGCATACACTATGCTCCCCACAGCTTTTTCGGCCCAGCTCTTCTTTTAGAAACAGAGTTTGGAGTGAGGTGTCCTATATATTTTGTTTGGTTTGTTAGCGGACCAGTGCTTTCCGTATTTTAAAGATGTGAAAACTACCAGGGGTAAAAATCGCCTCTGGTAACCCCCCCCTCTATACCTAAGGGGTACAAATCGCCTATGCATCCTGTACCCCCCTAAACGAGGAGTAGGCCTACAAATCACCCAGGCAATTATTTGTACCCGGTGATACGTATCACCTGGGTGACTTGTACTTGGTTGTCGACAGGAGGGTACAAATGCCCCAGGAGATTTGCCCCCCCCCCCCCGCACCCTCTGTAATTGTCGAATTGGCATCTGTACTTATTTTACAAATCCACAGGGGTACAAATAATAAATACACACACCCACCACCGCACGGGGCGGTGACGCCGAGGGAAGGTGTGGCCCGGGTGCCTTCGGTACTACCAGATTCGAACTCCGAGTGCCAGAAAAACCCGTGGGCACGAAAATTGGGTCGTTTCCCGAGCATAGTCTCACGGGTGATTTACCTCTAAAGCTTAGAGGTAAAGCGTTC
>NW_026267150.1:1430512-1431921 GCF_000697945.3 Frankliniella occidentalis
GAAGCTGAGCAGCCGTTTGCTGGAGCTGGTCGGACCTGCTATGCCATGCGCTGTTGTGTGCGCATATACATTTAAAAACAACTCTTAGAAAGCAGTCGATACGGAAACAGAAATGCTCGACGTTTTGCAGAGGAACCACAAGACTTAGCATGTCAAGTTATCACCAGTACCCACACATCAAGTAAATTTAAACTCTTGTATTATGTAAATAAACACGTTTGCAGGTGGCAACTTGCCAAACCTGCTGGATTCGCTGCGCTTTTTTTTTGCGCGCCCACCATGTTAAGATGTTTTATCATTTTTTTTTCTTTACAAAGTCGCGATCAGATCGGTGCAGCGAGCGAGCGCGAGCATCGGATGCCTACATGGCGTTCGAAAGCGAATGGGAGTGAGTGAGAGGGAGCCATTGCCCGGCGCGAGCTTCTCACTCCGAGCACCGCTTTCGGACGCCCTGTGTAGCATCCGATGCTCGCTCGCTGCAGGGCGGTGGTCGTGATTGTGTTAGTCAGTAGCGGCATTTGTCTGAAGCCTCATCCTGATCCTTCTAGAGGGTGGGGCTGACGTGAGGCCGACGGACCCGCATGGTACGGTCGGTGCTCTGCCCCCCCCCCCACCCGCAAACCCCTCTACCGCTTCCTCGGCGACCATTGCACCCACTCAACGGTCGATCCTCCGAATTTGCTGTCGGCAAGGTCTTCCTGAGCCCCCTCCCCACTACACTAGAATAATATGCAAGGCTGGTCTCCAGAGGCGCCACTTCTGATCACCCGGAAGAGAAGGCAGGCCTAATGGAGCTGGAGCTGAACTCGATAGTTTAGTAAACACGGTTGGATAACATAGTGGCGATAAGTTTTCACTTACTGATTACTAAGAAGTGTTTCAATTACTACCCGTAATAAAGGATCATGGATCATGCGTTTTGTCAAATTTTGTTTTTGAAACAGGGCGCCGCAGCAAAACATAATGCGATAAAATACGTTGCTTTGCACCGTCCAACATCAAACGTACGCACGTGTAAGCACCGAACATCTTTCCATCTTTCCTTCCTCAACTCTAAAAAAACGGAACGTTTGAGGGAACGTTATCATAAATCAACGAATAAAATAAATATAAATGGCCATTTCAAGGACTTGACATGGAGTATTGATGGTAAAGTATAGTCAACTTTGACATAGCGTTGTATTGCAATCGGCACAGAAATATGGTTGTGCCGCGGTGTTGTCTGGAGGGAGCGCACTTATCGGCGGGTGCCTGATGGCGCCCGAGCGAACCACGCGATGGTGGGTCAGATAGCTCCCCGGGCGCGGGCCGCACCAGACCGGCCGCCGGGCCTCGGGTTGCGTCACGGGCGCGCGGGGCGACACGGGCGCGCCCGGGGCAGGCCGGCGGTACGCCATCGGGGCGGGGCG
>NW_026267150.1:1433396-1435127 GCF_000697945.3 Frankliniella occidentalis
CACACACACTCACACACACGCACGCACAGGAAGTAGCTGTCCTTGGCGAGGCCCGGGGCCATGCTGTTGCAGAGGATTCGCCCGCAGCGCCGCCTCTGCGCCGGAGAGGAAACAGACCGACTTTGTAAACTCTCGGCAAGGGGAGCAGCCTCCTGTGCGTGCGTGGTGGTGGTGCTAGCGTGAGGCTGCGAGGATGTGAGGATGTAAGGATGTGTGTGTGTGTGTGTGTGTGTGTGTCTGTGTGTGCGCGCGGAGGCACGCGCGAGAGAGTGGATAGGATGCAGCAGACACTCCATATACCTACACTCGTGTACCAGATGCACTGCGAAAATAAAATCAAAATGCAGGAAAAATAACATGAATAATGGCTTTTTACTTTTAAGTGCTAGTTGGCGCACGTACTTCAAAATAAACCCCCGTACAACAGAACACTACTATCGGAAACTATTAAGGTTTTTCTTGTACGCTGTACCTGTCTCTATATACTATGATGCGATAAGTACAAAAAGGTCACATTTCATAGTATCGAGACCTATTCGTGTAAAACAAAAATTAAGACGTCGAGTCCCACAATACCGCACTTTTGGCCATACCAATGTAAAATGGACCCCCCTGGGATTCAACGTAACGAAGGATACTTCTCTTCGCTTCGAAAACCGCAGCAGGCACGGCGCCTAACAGCACCAACTACTGGGTAGAACAATTAGCGGAACTAGTTTCTCCACATTTTTACAACGAATTTTTAAAACTACAAGAAGACGTTAAACTATCGACTTGCTGCTTGCAAAAAATGTGTAGCTGAGCATATAATTTCGAATTGGTATATTTTTTTTGAACTGGGTGGTCTGCTCGGCAGATGCTTGCTTTGGCCGACAAGGGAAGGTGGCGCAAGACTCAATCCCGGACACTGCGCCATATCGCCAGTCCAGTGACTGGACCCCGGTCGGCCCGCGCCGAGCAGCGCCTTCCGGGTGACTCCATCTCTCGTCATCCGTCAGGGATGTGCAGTGCATCGGACATCCGCCAGACGTACGAGCCGTACGAGCTTCCACCTCCGAGAGTGCCCCCCACCTCGCGGCCTTGGTCCGGCCGGGTGAGCGAACGCTGGTGCTGCGGAAGTTATGAGGCTGCCGGCCCACCGCCTCGGCAAGCTCGCTCTGGAGGTCCAGCAGAGCAAACGCCTCGGAGCACTCCGAGCCTCCTCAAAGATCTCCCTCAGGATCTCCTCCTCCAGAGCTACTACTAAGGACTTCGACGAGCTGCCTCCAGAGAGGCTGCACGCCTCCAGCACGCCGGCTACTGTCAGATACATAGTTCGTGATTGGGGTATCCACTTTCAGAAGCGGCAGCTCCGCTACTGGACCAGACCAGACCAGGGGGGCCGGCCGGGGAATGTGGGGAGAGAGCGGCGAGGGTGCGGGGAGGGGGGGCGGGGGGGCTTCCGTAATTACAGATACACATTTGCTTAGCGGGCGAGGCGGGACTATCTGTCTCGACCGCGAGTGCGTCGAGGACTCCTAGCGGGAACAGCGGGAAGGATACGTCAACGTCGGGGAGCCGAATACTAATTTTCTGACAGCGTCCTCCGAATACCTTTCAAATCGGTTTTAATGCGTACACGCAGTGTAAGTAAGCATTCCCGTTTCCTCTTTTCAGTTAGATTTGAACAAATATTTTCTTTTTTGAAATAGGAGATTGGTGTGGTTCTCGCGTAAATTCTCAATGCAAAAC
>NW_026267150.1:1440185-1441477 GCF_000697945.3 Frankliniella occidentalis
AAACGACTGATTTCCTTGGAATGCTGAGGTCGGGACTCCATAGCCCCGCCTCCCGCCTCCCGGGGGGGCGGTTAAGAAGGAGGGGGGAGTAGGGGGCGCCCCGCCGTGCCAATTAACGGTTGATCCATAATTAAACAGTAAGGAGCCGCCTGAAACACTTTCGCTCAAAGCGTTTCTCTCGCGCCGAGTCTCGCGCAACAATGGAGCCGGTGCCGCTATGTAAATTGTGTTTGTGTGTCTATGTGTGTGAGGTGGAGGGGAAGGGGGGGGGGGGATAACATATCATAATCTCTTTCCTAGATGCGAAAAGACCGATGTACGAGCAAGATGAGCTGCTGCTGCTGGAGGTTATCTAGAAACAAGGAATACTGGTGCGTGGAATAAATCAGTAAACGCATTTATTTTTCCTCTGCTGTTCTATTTTTAAGTGCGCCCAAGGTATAAATATTGGACATGCGTCTCAGGAGCGTACATCGCGACAGCAAACAAACAGAGTAAACAGAGGCGCGTCCTGAAGTAGCTTCATCGCAAGACGTTGGTCGGGGCGGGCGGGGCGGCGGGGGTATGGGCCAAAGTCTCACATCACCGTCGAAAACGAAAGGACGACGAAGGAAACGGCGGCGGCGAGGGAAAAAGTTGAGGGAAAGGAGGCACGGCGGCGGCTCGAGGCTGCGGTCAGTGAGGACATCCAGCTTCAGTGGACCGGGAGGAGCGAGCTTGTTCGGGAGCCCTGCGGACACCTCCGAAACTCGTTTAGAAAATAGCAAGGCTGAGGTGAAGAACTTCACTCTAAGATTATACCGGGTGTTGCATAAAAGACACAGCTACGGGCGGGTTTGCCTACCCAAGGAGCTATGGCGCCTTACGGGCAGAGCGGGTAGGCAAACCTGCCCGCACCTGTGTCTTTTATGCAACACCCGGTACAATGATAATATGGCTGTGCAACATATATACACGCATATGCACAATGCGTACAATAAAGTCATATTCGATGTACGTGCATACGAGGAGGGCGCGTGCCATACCTATAGGGTAAGGGGGTGCAGGCCGGGTTAGGAGAAGGAGGGGGGAAGGGGGACGTTGTCGGGTATGTCGTCGCGTGTCCCGTTGTCCGTCGAAGGAGACGCAAAACAGTAAGGCGGGACAGGCGTGGCGCCCCGCTCCGCCCGCCTCCAACGGGCCTACCTGCATAGGCGGGGCGGGGCGGGGCGGGGTGAGGCGGGGCACAAAGGCCCTGCGACCGTAATATTGTTCCATACTCATTTGTCCCGGTGGCCGGCCCCTAACGGGAT
>NW_026267150.1:1441527-1446219 GCF_000697945.3 Frankliniella occidentalis
CCCTCCCTCCCCTCCTCGGCCGATCGGGGCCGAGATTGCACGCAGCAGATTGGGGGCATGTACTAATCATAAAATTGTGGCTCCTTCTCCGGGCGTGGCGTGGCGCGGGTGTAACGCGACGGGGAAAAGGTGGCGCGGCACTGCCGGCCGTGCCCGGTTTTAGCGGCCGTAAAGGTGTATACAGCCTCGGGGGCCCACGTGGTGGCCACCTCGAGGAAGAAGAGTACTTGGGGGCAATAAACGGCTGTCCGTCCTGGTATGGTCCTAGGGGTCGCGCCGTGTTGAGGGCGCGCGGGAGTGCGGGCCCAGGGCCAATGAAGCACCCGGACGTGTCTCCTTACGGGCGTGTCGCGGTGGTCTTGGTCCTGCTTCTATAGGAAGCTGTATCCGCGGCCTCACATTCTGCGTGGCCCCGCACACACACTGAGTTGTTGGGTGCTCACCCCCCGTATGGCCTCGGCCGGAGCGATTTCAATCAGTGTGATACGGTCTGCTTGTGCCCCCCCCCCCTCTTCTTCCTGATGGCGGTGAGTGGGTGCTGCTGTTGGCCGGGACGGGGCCGGACCTATATAATGCTGGACCGCCGCCTAAAAATGACGGCAATTCATAAGGAAAATTGTTTGGGGGGAAGACGAGCCCGGGCGGCGTCCGCGACCAGCAGCGGGCCGGCGCCACCCACCAGCCAGGCAGTCATTTCAAAAATTGTGCTATACGACTCCACCCTCCTCCTCCATGCCGGGCCGGGCAGGGCAGGGCCCTCCGCTGTGATAGAGCCATAAAAATAGTTGGGCCACATTTCAGACACACACTGACCACGTGCGTGGAGTGGCGTGGCGCGGCCGGCGGGGTGCGGTGGGGTGCGGCGGGCGCTCACAAATGGATGCGTCTGCCGCAGAGTCCAGCAGAGAGTGTGACGGGATGGAGGCGAGGTCTTCTCCGGCCGGCGTCTCCCGCCCCGTCACGAGGGAGATACGGTCGAGACATCACTCACATAGTTGTAGCAACGAAAACGGTCGGTGCCAGTGGAAGAGTCATCTCAGAGCTTTCCAATTTTTACGGTGGCTGCGTACTGATCGGAAGGAAATACTTTTCTCGGTGTAAGTCTTTGCTGTAGATTTGCAGAGCGACAGAGCGACAGAGAAAATATGTATTAGGGGCTTCAGAGCTGAAACCGAGGCTGGAACCAAAAGGTGGACCAAAAGGAACTACGCGAGGGGGAGGGGCGTGTGTAAGCGCGCTTCGCGCGGGTACCGAGCTGCCTGGAGTAGCCTGGAGACAAGCTTAACAGGGCCTCTGCAGCGCAGTGCGGCTCAGTGTGGCGGGGCGGGTCCGGCAGGAATGCGGACGGAATGCCAACCTTAATGTGGGCCGATACTGACAAATCGGCCCCACCGCCATACGGCCAGCTCACGCTGGGCTCCGCTGGGCGCCGTCGAGTGCGTGCGGAAAAATCATGACACTCAAAATGCCCACAAGGCAAAAAAGGCAAGTTTGCTTACTAATTTTTCCCACAACGTGAGCGAAAATCGTTTGTTTCCAAAAAAAAAAAAATGCAAACGTTGTGCTTGAAAGTACCTGCCTATTATTTCGGTCACACACAATCCTCAACAAGGCTCTATCGATCCCCGTCCAAATTCAATTAGTGGCCTGTCTGGAACGACTGGGCGCTCAGAGCAGGTCGCCCGCGCTACGGACACCGCCACCGAATTCTAAAAGAGAGGGTCCGTTATTGACAGACTTCAATGGATCGCTTCGCAGCAATTTCAAATGGAGTGCCTTTCATTTTGTTCTACACTCCGGGTACTTTTTCCATTACCCGAATTCCTGCGCCCTTTCTTTTTGTTTCTTTTGTTTTCTTTCAAATGCCTTAATTTTTTTACGTTTTTGAAACGACTGATTTCCTTGGAATGCTGAGGTCGGGACTCCATAGCCCCGCCTCCCGCCCAGCCACCCCAATTTCCTTCCAGGTCCTCGGCGTCCTGGCCGTCACGTCCGTCATCATGGCGGCGGCCCGGGGCTGACCTCGAGGTTGACGCGCAGCGGGAGGGCGATACAGCTCCGCGCCAGCGCCTTCAGGGTGAAGGGGAGGGTGGACCCCCTCCTTAAGGGGAGCCCGCCGATCGGCGAGCGGTCCAGACCTGTCTCTGATAAGACATCGACACATATCGAGCTGCACTTATCCGGACATCGATACCTGCTGCTCGAGCAGTGCACCGGACAGCTCAGGGATGGTATAAAGGACCTCGCCTTTCCCGCGGAGGGTGAGGAGGAGGGAGTTCCTGGACCTGGACACCTGGAGCCCGACGTCACTGCGCGGCGAGCACGGAGGGCAGCCCCGGCCGGCCCCCGCCGGACCGGACCCTCTCTCCGGACCCCGGGTGCCTGACACCGCACGTGACCCAACCCGGAGCGACCAGCACTCGTTTATTAAATATTTTAATTGTACCCTGCCGTGTTCCCTCACGCTCCGCAGGGACACGGCTTTCAACCACGCAATTTGTACAAGTGGGGTAGGCACGAGACACAGGGACGGACAGACAGACAGACAGACTGTAATTCTTCCACGACCGCGATCATCCACACACGGCACACGGCACACTCATCCATCCGCGCCACACTCTCCACGCCGTGACGTCACCCCCGCAGCATCCGGCCGGCTCCAGCGTTGAGATCTCCCCGGTGCGTCAGTCGCGCGTCCGCCGCGTCACACCGGCCATGACATGAGGAGGTGGGAGGGTTGCTCTCAGCGGCAGCAGACTCCGCGGCCTCACGTCCAGCTCGCCGTTGCTCCCGCGTGCACCTCGCAGGGGGAAGGCCCGCGGAGGCCCCCGGAGGAGGCCGTCGTCATGGAGCTCAGCAGGCTGACGCGCGCCTCCGGGAGCCACCGACCGAGGCGGGGCTCGTCACCGCCACCGACCGGGAGCACCGCTGAGTGTGTGCGCGTACGCGTACGCGTGCGTGCGTGTGTGTGTGTGCGTGTGTGTTTGTGTATGTGTGTGTGTCCCAGGTGCGTTCCTGCGGCTCCCACCGCTAGGCAGGGCAGGCAGCGCCCTCAGGTTCTGCTCATCTCGTATGCGTGGACAGCTTCGATGAGGAAAGGAAAGAGGAGGAGGGGGGGGGGGCTGACAGGGTGGGTCGATAGGGATCCCCTGGGGGAGCGGGCGGAGCGAGATAGAGCAGAGAGAACAAGGGGGGGGGAGGTTAGTAGCTGAACCGGGTCCAAGTCAGGGAGGTACGGCCTGTGAATGAGAAGTGCCCGTGTCGGGCGGGGGGAGAAGGGGGGAGGGGATGAGGCGCGCGGAGGGCCCTACCGATCAGCACGGCACAAGGTCGGCCCGGCCTCGGGGCCCTCCTGCTCAGCCGCTCAGCCGCTCAGCCAGCCGCTCAGCCGGAGGAGCGTTACGCAATAAAGAGCGCCGCCCGCCGCATGTGCGCCGAGCAACAACACAGGCAGGCGGCTCGCCGCGAAACATAAAAATAGAGAGGTAAATGAAAAGAGGTATAAATGTGTTGAGGTCAGTGTCCCTGCTGCCGCCTGCAGCAGCGGTGGCTTCGGAGGCTCTCCGCTCCTGTAGGGAGCAGGAGCGGGGACGAGCACAAGGCGCCAACTGTGCAAGGCCTTCAGAGTCAAGAGTCGCTCATCCTATTCTGAAGAGCAGAGCGCGCGATTTGTGAGTAAAGAGCCACCCTCCCTACTCCCCCACCCTTCTCTCTCTCTCTCTCTCTCTCTCTCTCTCTCTCTCTCTCACGCATTAGGTGCGATCAGTCGCCATTTTGCCGAGTCAGTTATAGTACCAGAGCACAGGCCAGGCGCTTTCCTTGTGACTCGCCAGCTGCTCAGAGCCCCTCGAAGGTTGCAGGCCACGGCAGGTCCGCCGTGGGGGCGACTGCTGCAGGGCAACTGCAGGGCAACACCAGCGCTGGACGATTGGGATGCAAAACAGCGAGGCGGAACGGTGGGGTAAGGAGGGTGAAGGAGGAGGGGGAAGGAGGATGCACTCGGTAGAGGTCGCCAGCCGGGTTCAGCCGTCGTGGCGGCGCGCGGCGCCGTGCCGCACGGGGCTACATGTCGGGTGGGTGTTTCTTTGCGCGAAAACATTCCACTTCAATTATGCGGAGCACAGTAAAACAAAAGATGAAGAAACATTTGGCCGATCTTTAAAACAATTAACGTGAACTGTAAACAAATAAAAAGCAGATGTGAGACACAGATAGAGTCTGCAAATGTGTCAGTATTGTCAGCGCAAACCATTTCAATCTGTCAGTTTAAGCGCAGCACCCCGCACCCAGCAGTTATAACTGAACAGACTTGCAGTCAAGACTCGCACCTTGTTCTACGGTTGACACATCGAATGCGGGACAATTTTGAGGCCTATGATTGAAGTAGGAGTTTGGCCACATACTAGTCACGCCATACTCAATGTGTGTTAACTTTGCAAAGCAACGAGGAATCGTTGGGGCCTGCAAGGTTCCCCGCTCACACCATGGTATGGGTGCACGTGCACAATTTGGAGCTGCTCTCAGAGAGCGCCTGGTGGTAGGCAACCTACACACGGGTGTGCTGCGGGCCGGCTTACCGCTGCAGGGGCTCCCGGCCCCACAACCCAGAGCGTTCTCAGAGAGCGCCTGAGCGGTAGGCAACCTACACACGGGTGTGCTGCGGGTCGGCCTACCCTTGCAGGGGCTCCCGGC
>NW_026267150.1:1446664-1447280 GCF_000697945.3 Frankliniella occidentalis
AGGGGCTTTTGGTACGACAACCCAGAGCTGTTCTCAAAGAGCTGGTGGCAGAGAGCGCCTGGGTGGTAGGCAAACTACGCAGCGGTGTACTGCGGGTCGGGCTAGCCCTGCAGGGGCTCCCCGGTCACGGGTCACACTACCCGCAGCTATTCTCAGAGAGCGCCTGGGCGGTAGGCAACGAGCACATGGGTGTGCTGCGGGTCGTCCTAACCCTGCAGGGGCTCCCCGGCCGCGACATTCTGTGCTGTTCTTCTGGCCTGGCGTATTCGATACCGAGAAAAGGATTCGTTCCATCTTCTTTTGAATAATTCGTTCTGTGTGGCTGGCGCTACGCCGCGCCGCGCCTCGCCACGGATACACACGACGACAACGCCTCCCAGCGCCGCGACAACCTCCGTACATCTCCATAAAAGTACGTGACAACAATAGGAAGGGTACCTGATCGCCCCTACACCGCTGTACAATACAGCCACATCGCTTGATACTTCTCCTTTTCTTTTTTTGTCGCTTTTTATCGGCAGTGTGTTTTGTGAGTGTGGAATTTTGTCTGTATCATGAGGAAAGTTGCCGGGAGGGGAGCGGCGGAGCGAGAGAGCGGTGGGGCAGGGGAAGGGAG
>NW_026267150.1:1455625-1456569 GCF_000697945.3 Frankliniella occidentalis
GGGGTTATCGAACCGGTCGCACCCCGAGGCGTTTGGCGTTTCGCTTCCGAAGAGACTTGAAGGCATGCACAGCATGTGTGGGCCGCCCGCCGCCGCCCGCCGCCGCCCGCCGCCGCCCGCCGCCGCCCGCCGCCGCGACCCTGGGGGCTTCGCGCGCTGCACGCCGAGGCGCCGAGGCGCGCCGAATATGGACGCCACGGCCGCCGGCTCATCAGAGGCACACGAGAGTTCGTCGTACAGCGCTTCTTGTGCGCAGCATCGTGCAACACCGTCGGTCGTCTACCGCGCACACGACGTGCTCCGAGAAGACCACGTGAAATAATAATTGGACAAAAAACGCCAAAAAAGTGGTTTAACTGGGGCGGGGACGGGCATTACTCGTGACGCCTCGACTCGACCAACGTTTGAAAGGTAAAACGCCCGTGGTTACTTTAGGCGCTGATAGACTTTTTTTCGGTATGAACGAGTGCAGCGCGTCGTGTCGGTTACCAAATCCCTAATCTCCTCGCCTGAGGGCCTGACGTTGATCCTGACGGTGAGCCGAGCGGCCCTGCCGAGGTCACCGGTAATGGGTGCCGGGCCGGCAATGAGGCCGCTGGGCGGCGACCAGAGACGAGCATCCCTCCGTCCGCCGTGTCGCCCCTGTACGACCAATTATTCGTGTTTTTGTCCCCGTCGCGAGCGAAGGATCCCGACGGTCCAAAACTCTGACCCAGACCACTGCCTCCCCCTCCCACCCCCTCCACCCCGAAATTCACAATACTCGCCGTGGCCGCAGAGTGACAATTCAAACCCACTCCACCTGGTATGCCAGCCTTTGTCTAACTAAAAGCAAAACAAAGTGTATATCTATAATATCAAAATAATGTTAAAAAGAAACAGCAATGGAGTGGATAAAAATTGTCGTTTTACCGACACGGAGGCGCAGAGCATCACGCCGCACT
>NW_026267150.1:1457439-1462892 GCF_000697945.3 Frankliniella occidentalis
GAGGGCTAGAATTGAGAACCAAACCAATGAGCTGAGACGAACTACTTCTGTGCAGACTTCTTGTGAACGCAAAACTGGAAATTCCGTGGAGACAATAGTTCAATAATTTTGTGTCTCACGCATTGCATCGTCACACTGAAATATCTTCTCGTTTGCACTGAAAAAGCTTGCGAAGAGCTATACTTAGCACTGCAAGCGTTGTAAAATTCTTTGCATTCCGAATTAAATCTCTTAAATTGCGAACTAATTCTTCGCACCTCACGAAGAAAATTGTTCGTAAAGCTGCAAATAATTAGTTCTTCGTAACTTAAGAAAAAGTTTGCAATGCAAAGAAAATAGATTGTAATGCAAACTTCCTTAAAATGCTTCAAAATTCTTTGCAAGAATTTGGCAGTGTGTGGCTCCATGCCAAAGACGCACGCTTCAAATATTGACGTTTTGTCTCTGCTTTGCTTCCGACCACTCTGGGCTGCCTGGCGTTCAGAGTGCGTGGCGGGGCGTGGTGGGGCGTGGTGGGGCGTGGCGGGGCTGGCGACACGGTAACGGTCAGCCGCCACATGGCGAGGCGATAGCAGTCGCAGCGCAGAGCCGCGGGGCCAGGCCGGGCCGAGGGGCCGAGTCGAGGGGCCGGTCGGACCGCTACGGCGACACGTCTTCAAGGACGCAGGCGGCGCGGGCCTCCGCCATGGCCTCGGCGCGGCGGGCGGCCAGGACTTCCTCGAGCAGGCTGAGGCCGAGGCTGAGGCAGGGCGGCAAGGTGTACTACGCTGGCTGAACCAGCAGCGCCGCAATGCGAAGCACACTAAAAACCAAAGTTTCTGCGGACGGAACGTTTCAGCGGGTAGCAAAGCAATGCCCTACTTATCACTTCAATCGGCGCGTGCGTGGGCGGGCGTACACACATTACTGCACTGCGAACTGCAACGCACAACTCAAAACACACACACACACACACACACACACACACACACACACACACACGAGCGTTTCAAATGCTGCATAATTGCTGCACGTGATCTCCCTCCTGGGACCCGCCTGGCGAGCTCGGAGTGCGTGCAGCGCGTGGGCCTGTGACCGAGCCTGTGACCCTCTCAACCAGCAAGGCTCGAATCTCTCATGTGCGTATGGGGCATTGGTGGGGTCGGGAGAGTGACATCGAATCACCTGCCGCCTTGCCGAGTAGCTCTGGAGGGAGGGGGGGGGGGTGTCGGGATGTGTCCATGTCCACTAGCGTGCAGTACCGCACCATCACTTGGTTATTGACGATTTTATAGGAACACAATTATCTATTTTATTTCTCTACGTATTACATACCACGAATTAGACAATTGAAAGCGTACAGTGAGCAGTAATGATCCCCCAAAAATTGAAAAAACAATGATCATTAACAAAACAAACAAAACACCGGCAAAAACATGAAAGTTAAACACGAGGTTAAACATCACGTATCTTATACTGTCGCACGTGATTGCCAGCGTGTTCTCTAATTATGCGGCTGGAACATGAGTTCTCAGCGAAATATTTCACTGCCTCTTCCCCGGGAGCCCCGGGCCCACCAGGCCCCCGCCGCGCCGGCCCCGCCCCTCTTCAACGCGTTGTGTCCAAAACACTTTCCCTTAGCAATGTCAACGACTCCGTCCGTGGCGGGCTGGGCCGGGGCTAGGCGTGCTGCAGTTGGTGCTGCCCTGCCCTGCGAGCGGGACAGCGGGGCTGAGGGTGTGATGCTCTACACAAAGTCAGGCCCCGCCGAGCCGCGCCGGCAGGTGAAATATGCACCTCAGGGCGGGGCGGGGCGAAGCGAACAACGTATACCGCGCCATATCTTCACACGCAACGCATACATTGAGCTTGCAACATGCTCAGCGGGCTGCGAACTGAATGAGCTGCGCAGAAACACACACACATTCACACATACACACACACAAGAAAAAATAAAGCAGCTGGGCACTATACACTGATCCAGCGAGGAAGGGGAGAGCAAAGAGAAGGGTAGGAGACCAGCGAGATGGGAGTCGGGGTGGGGGGGAAGAAACCTGCTTGAGCGGCGCGCGGCTGGGCGGCTGGGCTCGCCTAGGTGACTGCATACAATATCAAGGTCGGAGTGAGTAACTAGGCTATAGTTGCTCTGGGCGCGAGCCGAGGAGCCGAGCCCCGCCGCGCCCGCCGCGCATCGTGGGATGTGCGCCGCGGCGCTCCAGAGTGTGACAGAGGAGTGTGGGTGGCAGCCGCTTGGCGAAGCAAACATCAAGGAAACTAACTGCCATCACTGGGATAATAATCGTGAGAAGCACTCTCCTTACCGAGGTTTCCGTTACTTGCTATAAACAAATTTGGTTCAAGGGTAAGGTAACAACAATATTGTTAATCGGTACGAACAAATTTCTTCGGTTGTTATCGACAAAACGTTATAGTTGATGACAAAAGTAAATTGGCTATCAAAAATATTGTTGTGATCTATCAACAACATTGCTTATACCTTATCATCGCACGCATAGTCTATCACCGCAAGAGTCACAAAGGTATTTTCTTTGTATGCCATGAGAATCCATTGTTGACGTCATATTTGTAGCACGGCGTGCATAAACTTCATCCAATTCACATACAAAATCCTATACAATTCCGACTCATGCATGATGCATACGTCCCGTATATAAGTCGGACCGTATAAGTCACAGGATACACAGGCTCATACAAACGAAACCTCAGTAAGCATCTCCTCCTCAAACAAGGTCCGTCACTTCACCGTCCCCAGGAGGGCGCGTGCCGCTGCGCCGTGCGGCCACTCTGTGGCGACACTCTGCGGGGCGGCTTGGCTCGCGGTTATGTCTCTGCTTGGTCTCGGTTCTCGCGGGGTCACCTGCAGCCTGCAGCCTGCAGTCGCGCGCGGCCCCGGCAGGCAGCCGGCAGAGGCGGGCTTCCTGGTAGTGCAGTGGTGCCATCTGTTGCGAAAAGAACAATCGGCCCAGCGGCGGCCTGGACCTGGAGGAGGCCGTAGGTCGTCGCCGTCGCGTCCGTCAGTAGGTTATGGGCCCGGGACTGTGCGAGGTGCGGGCGGCCAAGTAGCTCATGGTTTAGAACCACTAGAGCCACTACTGCATCGTCCTGCTGCCCAGCTGCCCCCCCCCCCCCTTCTCATCCTCGCGCTCCGCTCACTTTTGGTCCCGCGGATGACGACCGTCAGGGTCGCGGCCGGGAGACGCGCCGTTTGTCATTCACTGCCGTCGTCAAGCTCCACGGCGGCGTCGACGTCGTCGGCAACCCCGGGGGAAGGAGCCTGTCGCGTCCGGGGCCGAAACGGAAGAGAGGCGCAGGCGAAAACTGAGGAAACAGCTGCTCGTCGACAGCTCCTCGACAGCAGGCAGGTTCATGTCGTGTTTCTCCATGTTGTATACAAACTCAAGTTTGTGAAGGCATTTACAATAGATAGTGACCCCGACGGAAAGTTCGGCTTCGCAAGGGCAGTCCGTGGCATGCCTAATACCCTACCCCCTTACCCACCTCCCTCCTCTCCTTCGCGCCAGACACACAACAAACACACAAACAGCGCGAGATGACGGAGAAGCACCGCCAGGCTGCGACCTTGTGAAAACCTTTTTCCACCAGATTGACGAAGTAGTTTGAATAAAAACGACTGCAGGAGGGCGCTACGCAACGCCGCAGAGAGCAGCCACCTGCTGAAGCAGATTGTCCACGACGTGTCCTCGAGGATGCGGGGACAGGAGAGGGGGTGCTGCCAGAGGCAAAGGCACTCACGTGAAGCTCCTCAGATTCACACAAGTTGCGCACTGCGCCGTTGGAAACGATCGAACAGACACTCCCGTTTGAACGAATAATAGCGGTCGATAACCAGAACGTTAGTCTACATAGGAAACCAAAGTGTGAAAATGTTGCACACTTGAAGGAGTGTGGATTTCCATTCGTTCACATGCAGGTGAGCCTTTTTTGTGCAAGTGTGCAAAGTGCGAAATTTCAAGAAAATTTACTCTACACATGTGCAAAGGTGCGAATTAGAATTTCGCACCTACAAGTGTGCGACATTCAAACGCCTTGCGTTTCCAGTCTATTATTATGTGATCTGATATCAGATTAACTACTTGCCACATGTGACGCAGTTAATTTGTCACTGAGTGGCAGCTCGAGGACGCTTCGTGCGCCTCGCACGTTTTGGCTTCTGGGGGACACTTAGGCCCTAGCAAGGCCCAGCCGGGGGGCCGTGCCTGGTCATGCGCGCCACCTGTGACATGACACAGCCCACAATATGACACCGCATGGCAGTGGACAATATTTTACGTTCTGTGTGCACACAGTTTGACACAAGTAGTTTTACATTTTATAAACACGAGGAGTAGCGCGGTATAGGTTTCTAAGCGCCACCCCCATGCGACCGGCCTGTTCGGCCTCTTGCTGTTTTTGTGGCGGGCAAATCGTCCGTTCATGCGCCTCTTTATCCCCAGCCAAGCTGCGGGGCATTGTTCGCAGTCCAGCCCGCGAGCCGCAGTGCCAGGCGGTCTTACTCGGGAGAAGCAGTGCGATAAGTCGCAGCTCAACGCTGCTCGGTTAGTAGATGCGCGCTATTTCTGATATTGATCAGATCGTGGAAATACGCTACTAATCTAAGAAGAGATGTCGCTTCTGCAGGGTCCCGCATAGTGGTCACGTCTGTTGAATACACATCAATGATCACGGTACTAGTGGCTTAACATTGTCGTTGGCAATTATTGTTCGTTTTCTTTTTGATATTAAGTAAATCTCTCATGTTGAACTAAAACCGAAAGGCACGACCAGCAGCCACACATGCGGGTGAGCGTTAGCCTCCGTCAAAGTTCAGACTTAAGGAAATGAACCTGGGATAATACAACGACGCGACTTGTCGCTGCTTACAATTCGTTCGCCATGAATGGCCAATATAAAGATAGCGTTCGAGCTGCAGGCCCAAACACCGCTCGGCAGACACTCACCTGTTTCTCCAGAGCGGCGAGTAATCCAAGAGGTGAATGAAACCGTAAATCCAGAGAGGCAACACACTCACACACACGGCTGCGCGGAACTCTCACACTGACGCACCAACACTCCGCGCGGCTCACAACACGACCACACAGCGCAGCTGAGCGCAGCTGAGCGCAGCTGGTAGTTCTGGACAATAATGAAAACTTCTCCCTCAACCGTCTTCACCGCTGCTCCAGGCAGCGCGTCTCGACGCCTGCCATCCGGGAGGGAGCTGGTCTAGCGCGGCGTGCACTCTCCCACTCGCTCGCTCACACTTCGTCTTGCTCACTATCTCACTCTCTCTCTCTCGCTCACACTCACACCGCCTCTCGGCACACGGTGGCGGTCAAAAGACTGGACGACGCAACACCAGCGGCAACATCAACCGTACGCGGCGAGAGCTGCTCGGGTACTGGGGCCCTGTGGGGCTCTGACGACTGACTGGCGCTCGGGAGCCCCCCCCCCCC
>NW_026267150.1:1463087-1463353 GCF_000697945.3 Frankliniella occidentalis
GGGGGGTCGAGGGGGGCGTGGACCAGGTGAGGCTGAATGCCTCCGGATCGCTCCGCCCGGCTCAATGGAGGCGCGCGGGGGGCGCTGCACCCCAGCCCAGCAGGTACGGAGGGGAACATCGGAATGATGTGCATCGGGCTCTTCATTTTCGAGATTCAGAGGATGGACTTGTTTCTAGTATTTGGATTGGAATTCTTCATGCTCACGCCTCGAGGTTCAACTTGCAAACATGTGTTTTGACAAACTATATTGCCTATTTGCTTGTT